>NC_059104.1:119442583-119754614 GCF_020740685.1 Jaculus jaculus
AAAGAGGGCAATAATTCTGACTAGTAACTTAAATTTTATATATAATCCTCAGGGAAAAACATAAAAGCTGAGAGAAATTTGATGTGGTAGTGTAGTTTTCAGACACTTCAAGCCCCTCATGAGACAGATACTTCACCACAGAAGCAATGAACAGAAAAAGCCAGAGATAAGACCAGTGACTATTCTGAAGCCATCATTTGTCCACACCTTAGAACCTGATTGTCAGCTGCCTGGGAGTGCTTTTGCTGGATCCAGCATAGAGTCAAACAATGTATGACCACAAAAGTTTATTTACAAATGATGCAAATCACTCTGTATCAACTGAACATACATGCATGGGACTACCTCTGTTCCAAGATGTGTCACACTGGGGGCTGAGCACTTAATTATTTTTATTAGTATTCATTTAATAAGACATACAAACTTGCCTTTTGACATATTGAAAATTTATATTTCATGATATTCAAGACAAGTTCTATCAAAATTAGTTATATGCAGTTTTTAAATATGTTATGAAATAAAGAGTATGCAATCATGTTAACCAAGAGAAATCAGTAAGTTCATGAAAATTCAGAACACTTGAAATAACCTATTTTGGGGGCATGTGTATGTGTGTGGGTACACATATGTGTGGATGCCAGAGGTTCACATCAGATAAGTTCTTTATTTCTTTTCTTAAATATTTTATTTTTATTTATTCAATTGATAGAGAAAGAAGAGAGAGAACGAGTATTGAAGTTAAATCTTTAAATATAATTCGTGGGCATATAAAAGATTACTGTGCTATAATTTTATATTTCCAATGTGCTTGAAATTTTATGGCAATATTTTAAAATAACAAAGGAAATTTTCACTATTGTAACTTGATATCTAAAAAAAAGTTAATACATATTGACTAAAATAACTTGCGATTCAGTGCATCTATATTTAGTTCCTTGTTCTATTTTCAGTGGGCTTTTCAATAATTCATATGCACCCAAATCACTTTTAACTCATATGTGTTCATCTCTGATTTTATTAAGAGCTATAGTATTTCTATTTATTCCTATAGCCTTTTAGGTGATTTGTTCCCCAGGGGTTCTTAAAGATAGCTCTTATAAAGCTCATATCCTGCTGTTATTTAAAGTGAGTTTTATGTTGCTCCAAATTAAATCCATGACTTTTAGTTTCTTAACTCAAATCAGCCCCCTCAAGGTCCCCATCTGTTATCCATTGAAAACACAGCTTTTAAATCTGCTTTGTTTGTTTGTCTGTTTGTTATTGCTGTTGTTCTCTGCATCTGAGCCTCCTCATATTACATGCAAGCTCTGTTTTCATAGACATTCTAGGTCTGATCTCTATATGATAAAGATGCCTGGGCTCTTCTATATAAAACCCAATATCCGGTATCCCTTGATTCTCACAAATACAGTTTTGAACTTTTAAAGGTTCAAATTTCAAAAGGCCACATATAAAAGTTAACTCCTAAGAGACATGAAAAGCCCTAAGGATGCAAAAAAAAAAAAAAAAAAAAAACAAACAACCATATTGTTTTGTTATATATATATATATATATATATATATATATATATATATATATATATATATATATTACAAGGATAGTTAGGAACCAAAAGAATTGAAACTGGCCCATCTGTGGATCTGTGGCATAATGGTAATGTTCAGTCTTGGTTAAAAAATACTTTATAGTTTATACACTTGTAGAAAAGTAAAACAAATGAAAGCTATGCTTGGTGTTCAATTAATCTGAAAATAGTTTTCTTTTGTTATTTTTATGAATGTGATATATACTATAATTATTAAAAATTTAGAGACCTTAAAAATACCGAAGGCAAAATCAGCGTAACACATCAGACAAGTACCTAGAATCACTCATTTTCAAATTCCTGATGCATATTTTACCTTTATGTAAGCTAATGCATGTAAATAACAATCTCAAATTATCAGTAAATTGTTATACATAGTACATTTGTTATTTAGAAACTAGTTCTTCAATATTACTGTTATGTAATATGGATGTGATGATGCATGCCCATCAGCCTTAATAGTATATTTTCCACATTTTCAAACAGCATGTTGAAGAAATTCTTTCATTACAATACAACATTGCTTCTTCCTTGGGTTAAAGCTTTTATTAAAGCAAAATCATCAGGTTTATATCATTTCTTGAAGCCAAACCAAAAGTAAAATATTTTTCCTCTGGAACCATATTTTTCTGATAATCCTCACCACATCGTGAAAAAAACATGAAATTTTATGTTGCTTTGGAATAGCTTTATCTTTTTAAATCAGTTTTTTCTAAGTGATTCATATTATTGTTAGTACAGCTATGTCTTTCATTTTGTTTTTAAGAAGCAATTCTCCAGTGTTTCTCATACTTCTGACCATTTGTGAAGTTTTGTTGCAGGCGATCTATTCAAGGCTGATTTTTCTTTATAATGAGCATCCTTGGAAGATGGTGACTGTGTTTTCCTGCAGGCCAGAGGAGCAAGAGTTTTTGTTTGCAGTTGATTTTATTTTCCACTGTCCAGGATAATAAAGATAATGTCTGTCTCAAGGACGGAGTTCATCAGATTTGTTTGCAACTCACTGTAAGGTTTCAATTGCTAAGGATGACATTTTTCACCTGTGATGCGATTTCTACGTGGCCTTGGGAGCCAGAAGATCTTGAGCAGATATGAAGCTTTTTCTGATTAAGTGTCCATAGTACACAGTTATTCATTAAAAGGGAGTTTTCTGTTTTTGCTTCACCTTCCAAAATTGGCAAGCTTAAATAGGTATCAAGTAGGGTGAGCTTTCTGATCCACCACAAGTCTTAACTGTTCTCACGTGACAAAAAGTATGGTAGGATTGGATATAGTGTCATATATTTTTAATTCCTGAACTCATGTGCCTGAGGCAGGAGGATAGGTAGATTGAGGCCAGCCTGGAATACATAGTAAAATACTGTGTCAAAGGAAGGGAGGGAAGGAATGAAGGGCAGAGCCATGCTAGGCAATAAGATACCTACAACAACAGCCTTAACAAGAAAGGCTGTATTTTGGTTTGTAATTGGAGCCCAACATTATGGAGAAGGTATAATAGAAAGGGTCCTGGCACAGCTGGTCACATTGTGTCTGCAGTAAGGAAATAGATGAATAAAGTTTTCCGGCTTCCTTCCTTTTATATCTAATTGCAGAACCCTGTCCACAGTTATTGTATTTTTTTCTTACTTCAATTCAATTACTCTATGATGTTTCTCATAGTCATGCCAAGGAGTTGTTGATGCAATGTTTGTATGTTCCATCAATATGCCAATCAAGATTACCCATCTCAGAAAAGGAGTGCAGGGGAGGGGAAGGGAAATTTTTTTAATTATCATGAATGAGGCACTAGCCTTGGAAAAATCTTCACTTGTGCTAATTTCTAGTACCATGATCTTGTTTCTAATTAGTACAATAGGTTGCAAGAATGTAGTGTTTGATCAGGAAATGTCCATGTAATATTTGTATATTTTGGAATACATTTTCTGCATCCTGTATAAGTTATTAAACAGGTTCTAAAAAGTTAATAAGATGAAAATATCATCATAGGTAGGAACCTATGATGATATTTTAAAAAAGAGTTAATAAATATGTATTCCAAAACCAAACTTAA
The DNA here is from genome assembly GCF_020740685.1 of Jaculus jaculus. NCBI lineage: Eukaryota > Metazoa > Chordata > Mammalia > Rodentia > Dipodidae > Jaculus > Jaculus jaculus. The sequence continues at coordinate 119,446,220 of NC_059104.1, forward strand.
TCTACATATAATTCAATCAACATACTCAAGAAATAACTTTTAAAAATAAACTGTTACATCTTTCCATTAAAAACCTGTCATCTATTACAATAAACTGTTGAGATTAAGATTAGTATCCTCTTACAATGATGAATCTAAATTTGACAGACATCTTATGTTTCATTAGTCCATGTAAATCATCACAATTTCAAAAAGACAAAATCTCATATGCCCCCAAATCTGAATTTCTTTGAGCATTGACAATATATCATGAGTGGAAAATTCCACTTGTGATCTCTTTTGATGGGTTGCAGTCAAACTAACATGCACTAAAAATACTGTGTAACTAAAACAGACCAATAATGAACCCAACATGGCTCAGGGAAATTTTGTGGAAGAGGGGGTGGAAAGAATGTCAGAGCCATATGTTGGGTCAGGATATGCAGAGATATTTATCACACCAATAACTGTGGGCTAACTCCACAAGGCATGACCCATATACCTCAACAAGGAGGGGCCAATGGGGAGGGGTTAGGTCATGAATGAGCCTAATAATGGTACCAAACTTCCTGTATTTGTTGAATAGAAAACTAATTAAAAAAATAAAATAAAATACTAGGAGTGAGTCAGGTTTGGTGGTGCACGCCTTTATTCCCAGTACTTGGGATGAAGAAGTAGGAGGATTACTGTGAGTTTGAGGCCACCTGAGAATATATCATGAATTCCAGCTCGGTCTGGACTAGAGTTAAACCCTACCTAGGAAAACCACACTCACACACACACACACACACACACACACACACACACACACACAAATAGGAAAGGCTGTGTATGGTGGTGCATGTGGTACGAAGAACTCTGTGGGTTTGAGGCCAGCCTGAGACTACATAGTGAATTATAGGTCAGCCTGGGCTAGAGAGAGACCCTATCTTGAAAAACTATACATACATACATATATATAAATGGGGGATAGGAATGAAGAAATCAAATGGCTATACTGGACCCTTTATATCACTCTGAGTCCTAAATGGAAATTTATAACTTTGTATCTTCTTCACTAAATTACACTTCCACAATAAAAAATACAAAAAAAAATTTCTTACAAAAAATACTGTGTAAAACAAACTTCAAGCTATACCTATGAAGTGATATGAAATATAACTAAATTTTATTTATGCATTTTGTTCCTATCCATAAGATATTAATTATGGATGCAAATATTACAAGTTTCAAAAAAATCAAATCCTACACATTTCATATCTTAAGAACTTCAGACACAAGATATGTTTCTTTCCGTAAACTGCTTATTTCCTCTTCCTTTATTCTACTTAAATATTTATTAATGACTATTAGAGTCTTTATAAGTTATTACATGACTGCATAGTTTGTTTTGTTGTTTCTTCTCTTATTAATCTAAATTCTTTCTTTCAGCATATTAAATGCTGAAGTATTTTTATCTTAAAAATATTTTCCTTGGGGGCTGGAGGGATGGCTTAATGGTTAAAGCATTTGCCTGCAAAGCCAATGGACCCAGGTTCAATTCCCCATGACCCATACTAGCTAGATACACAAGGGGGCACACACATCTGGAGTTCATTTGCAGTGGCTGGAGGCCCTGGCACACCCACTCATTTTCTCTCTCTCTTTCCCTCCCTCCCTCTTTCTCTGTCTCTTTCTCTCTCTCTCTCTGACTCAAATAAATAAATAAAAATAATATATTTAAAATATAAAATTATGATAATTTAAAAAATATTTTCCTTGGGAGTAAATATTTATAGAATTTAATCCAAGTGTTTCCAGAATATTGGTCAGGGCATTGATATGAGTCAAGAAAAGTCTTCAGGGTTTATTTATAGCAACCAACTAAGAGCTTGATTGCAATTTAAAACCCATGTGAGTTAGACTTCCAGTGACAGATAATGAACTTGAAAGTCTCGAGCTTAAATGACTTATCTAAATTTCAAGTAGATTAATACAGGATTATCACAATATTGAATGGCAACAATTGAAGTAAAATTAATGCTCTAAGTAAGTAAGTACTTGAGAGAATTGAGGATGTGCCAACTCCATGAAACCTATGGAGAAGTAAGACATAGAATGATCTTTTTCAGCATATTGGGAAGAAAGGGCATTCTAATGATACAAATCTTTTCTAAAGCTCCTAGACATCCAAAGAATCACCTGAGTTATAAGGAAAATTCATAGAATCCTAGCATAGAATTTGTGTTAGAAAATGCAACATGAACATTATTACTTCTGTAGAAAATATAAAGAGATAGAATAATTAAGAACAACTGTTCTTTTATCTGTCAATAATTGTCATTTTTTGCATATTATCTAAATATGTATATATATTATATTATATATTATATATATGTATATATATTATATTCTTTTATAAATATCATTTAAAGTTGTACAAATAGTACCTATATGTACCACCATATACAAAAATATGTGCATATATGCATATGTTTATGACCTTTTTGTCTTTTTATCGTGAACAGCTTTGCAATATCTTTGCAAATTTTAAAGAAAAAAAGATTTTTGCAAAGGAAACTTTTATGTTTACATTTTATTTTTTGTTTTATTTTTCTATTCTTTTTTCTTTTTGATGTAAAAATCTCTTTATTGGAGTATTCTTTCATTTTACACAAACATTATTTTTTGCATTTTGAATTTCATTAAATGCAGAACTGAAAATTGTGGACCATTGCCTTACATAGCTCATAAAAATGGTTTCTATAAGTCAGGGGACTGAAGAGACGGTTCAGCAGTTAAGGTGCTTGCCTGCAAAGCCTAACAACCCAGGTTTGATTTCCTAGTGCCCATGTAAAGCCAGATGCACAAAGCGGTACATGCATTTGGAGCTTGTTTGCAGCAGCTGGAGGCCCTGGTGCAACCATTCTCTCTGTCTCTCCCCTTGAAAACAAATACAAATATTTTTAAAAATGGTTTCTATAGCTTTTATTAATTGTGATTTTTTATTTTACATATCTATGCAAAACACTGATTAGTTTATTCACATCTATGTGAAAAAACAAATTCATGAAGTTTTCATGCTATCTTTTGAAAAAATATAAAAGACCAACAGTTAAAGTTGTCCTTTTAACATTTTTTTCTTCCTCTTTTTTTATTAATTAGTTTTGTACTCAGTGAATACAGTCAAGTTGGTACCATTGTTAGCCTCCTCTCTGTCCTTTAACTTCCCCCTGGCCCCTCCTTGTTGAGGGTCATGCATTATGAGGTTAGCCCTCAGTTATGGGTAGGAGGAAATGTCTCTGTGTATCATGACCCAACGTGGCTCTGAAATTCTTTCCATTCCCTCTTCCGCAAATTTCCCTGAGCCATGTTGGGTTCGTTTTAGGTCTGCTTCAGTGATGAAGTGTTGGGAGCCTCTGTGTCTCTGGATATCTGATTTTGTAGGAGTTGATTGTTCTCTGTGTCAATCTCTTACATCCTTGTTCTGGCACCAAGTTCACAAAGAAAACAGCACCCTTGCTTGTTTTGCCAATTATTCTTAATGGCAGCTGGGGCCCTTTTGAGGTATGATGGGGTGGCTCTCTCCTTAGGATCTGCGTCTATCTGAAAAAGAGAAGCAGATTCTCTAATGAAGAGTAAAGTTATCACCAGACAAATGGGATAACCCTTATTTTTTTTTTTTTTTTTAGAGAGAGAAAATTTAATAGGTGTAGGCCCATTTGTAGCCCATGACTGGTGGTAGCTTGATAATGGAGAGTGGGCTCATTTTTGGATCTGGTTCTGACTTGTTTCCCAGGTCCTGCTATGGGTTCCATTCCACTGAGTGGATCAGTTAGCCAAATCAAGAGCAGTTGTTTTCCCACCATGGCTGTGTGCCACTATTGCACGTTTGTGAACATCATGACAGTTATTTGCTGCTAAGTAGGTTAGACCATGAGTTGCTTGGACAGATATTTGTCATTTCCCCCCAGTCACCCATGTAGGTGTCTTCAGCAGTACAGTCTTACCACTAACCTTTGGTGAGTCATCAAGTACTCTGACAGAAATCTTTCTTTTAGGAAACCTTGTAGGCCTCTCTGATCAAAAGCTCTTTGTGGATGATAACCACCTACTGATACTGGGAGTTACAGGTCAGTGCCCAAAGAGAGAAGGAAAAAAAAAGATAAGTAGAATAAAAGAGCTAGAAAGAAGAGGGAGAGACACAGAGAAAGGGAGAGAAGCCATAGAAGATTAAGGTCAGTCTTCCTCATTCCCTTTCCAGTGCCTTCTGACACAGGTGTTGCCTCTAAGGGCCTGGTGAAGATTCAACCATTTGGTCTGCCTTTTAGGATGTATAATTTTATAGTACCATTGCCATTTGTGTCTAGATTTGTGTTCCCCACCGCCTGCATTGGCCTCCCCTCTCTCTGCACCCTCCCTATTGTCTGGTCCTCCATATGCTTGCTGGGTATGTCAGCATCTTGGGTAGATTCAGGTTAGGTGCTGTAAATGAGTGAGACTAGGCAGTGATTATCTTTCTGTGATTGGGTGAGTTCACTGAGAATGATCTGTTCCAGATTCAACCATTTTTCTTCAAATTTCACTGTGTTGTTTTTTTCTTACTGCTGTGTAAAATTCTATTGTGTAAATATACCACATCTTAGTAATCCATTCTTCTAGTGATGGACATCGGGGTTGATTGCAGCTCTTAGCTATTAAGAATTGAGCCACTATAAATGTGGTTTGGATGTTGTCGTTCCATTGCTGGAGGCCTAACTGAAGAATAGTGAGAGAGCTCAATAGCATGCTTTGAGCATTCATCACGCTTTGCTTTCTTACTGTGGGCAAAGTATAACCAGTTGCTGCCTCAGGCTCTTGCTGTCATGTCTTTTATGTTGAGCTTGAACGTACTCTCGCCAAATTCTATGCCAGAAGAAACCCTCCACCTGCTTAAGTTGCTTCCTGCTCAATATTTAAAAGAGGCAGTAGCTGCTACAGACTCTGTATGGTTTGTCTTGCACAGGCTTCCACAGGCTCATACAGTGCCCGGCTGCTAGTTACTGGCACATTTTGCAAGGTTGTAGGGCCTGGCAGGTAGAGATGGGTCACTGGAGGCTGGCCTTTGAATACGCCTGGCCCTGATTCTAGTCCCATTCTCTGCACTGCCATGTGAGGAATCTCCACTACTCATGCCTAATACACAAAACTCCACCATGCCTCCCTCACCATGAAGGACTGAAATATCTCTGAAGCCATGAACCAGAACATTCTTTCTTTCATTTAATTTGCTTGTCAGTTATTTTGCTATAGCAGTGAGCAAAGTAAGTAGATACAACAAAATCTCATCTCTCACCTACATAATAGCCCAGAACAGAGATAAAGCTTATGGACCATAATTTTGTTTTAATGGTCCAGAAAGTCTGGTCCAAAGCTAGGATGCAACTCAGTGGTACAGCACTTCAAATAAAAATAGAAAAAAAAAAAAAAGTAGGATGGATGGGAGGATTAAAGGAAAGAGAGAGAAAGAGAGAGAGGGAAAAAAACACTTGTTCTCAATATGTATTTCTGAACCCCACTCAAAGCCCTGTCCTTGATGTAATAAATCCCAAAACACAAATGAATAAAAAAGAATGTACACACACACTCACACACACAAAGACAAAAGGCGATAGCTGTTATCTTCACCTGTGAGTAAGCCATTCCTTAGAAACACTGTTCTCCCCACTGATGGACATAAGAGGGATTCAGTTTCTGATTTCTAAAGCAGCAATGAGACCAAGTTGAGAAGTTGAGAAGAGAAGTGATATGTGAAATAGTTGAGAATTTTGTAGTCATTCCTTTAAAAATAACTTCAGCACCTATGGGATGAAGAGATGCCTTAGTGGTTAAGGTGCTTGGCTTCAAAGGTTAATGACCTAGGTTTGATTCCCCAGTAGCCACATAAATCCAGATGCACAAAGTGGCACATGAATCTAGAGGTCATTTGTAGTGGCAAGAAGCCCTGGCACAGCAATGTTCTCTCTCTCTATGCTATCTCTCCAAATAAATAAATAATAAATAAAATAATTTCAGCATCTTTCAGAATAAATTCTGGATGGATGGTCATTGAACGAGTCCTTGTGAACAACATACTTTGATCAGTGACACTTTCCACTTAGTACGTACAGCAAGATGCAGTCTTAAATTTAAATATCATCATTGTGTATGACTTCATTTTTCCTGGATACACAAGATTCATTAGCAATGATCACTTTCCCTTACTAGTTAATTGAAGTGATTTGGGGATCACACTGCTGGGTTAGCCATCCTTTCTTTATAACCTTCAGCAGAGATGATGGAGTCAACAACTTTGAAACTCTTTCATTAATGAGCTGTTGTTCCCATTTTGAGGTATTTTTGCAAACTCATCATGAAACTTCTTCCCAACAGTTTTAGAAGGGCTTCAAATTACTTTTCAGCAAGGTGTACATATTTACAAAATCACCAGGTATCCACTGTTATGGCTTATATTTCATTAATAAAATTATATTCATAAGTATACAAAACATGTATGCATGCTAATTATGTTAGTTGTTAGATGGAGCTAGCAGTTGTCTCCCCACTGAGTAGTTCCTCACTTTATTTTAATAATTTCTTCTCTTTACAGAAAAATATGCCTTAACATATCTAGGTACTGTATCAAACCTACAAATTTCACCCCATAAAATCTACTTTACTTCTTCCAGTGACTCCACAATTATCAGGCAAAAAAGTTGAATGACACATTTTTTTCTGAGTTTTTGATTTTCTTATCATGAATTTTTAAGAGCTAATCTGAGACATGCTATTTTCCAAGAGCTATGTAGCAGATATCAAGTCAAAATCTATCTTCCTTCACTTATAGACTTTTATGTCTTTTATTTCACTCAAAAGCTTCCTTTACTGGTAAGTAATTTAATGTCTCTCTTAGTTTCTTGTCATGCTTGACTTTCAAATGATGTGTTTTTTTTTCTTTGTTAACCTGAGTTGTATGAATTTATTGAAATTACAGCTAAAGAATATTCTAGAAACTTATAAATGCAGAGAAGATGAATCATCACTATCATTCATTCAGAAAATTTAATCGGTTACTTTTTATGCCTGAGACTTTCTGCTGGATCCAAGTGAAACTATGAATCAGGAAAGTGCTCATGGAATTTATTGAGAAGACACACTGACTTAGGCTTCAGACCACAGATGCTGCTGCTTCAATTCATTGATAGGAAGACACGTGTGTGTGTGTGTGTGTGTGTGTGTCTGTGTCTGTGTCTGTGTGTGTGTGTGTGTAAAGGTGTCTAAAACTATGAATTGGCACTAGTACGTACCATATCACCTTAATAATTCATAAGTATATTTAAAATCTACAAATACTATACTAACTTTATGGCAGTGATTACCTTGCTAGTCTTTTCTGAGCCATTTGCAGAAACTACAAGATCCAATATGTAGAGAGTAATTAAAATGAGGCTATAAATTTGTAAAATGAAGATGGTAGAGTATGAGAAAATTTACCCACAGGGCTGGGCTCTGTTGGAAGAGAAGCTGCTAAACAGGCATGGAATTCTCCTCTGGATCTTCTCATCTCCCTAATTTGATTTTCCTTCATGACTACACAAGTCAAGTCAAGCTAATCCAAGTGGGCTTTATAAACAGCCACATCTATGTTACCAGAAAACTTCTTAAACAGAAAAATCTTCATGTCCTACTTCAGATTTACTAATCCAAGTGTGCCCTATTGATTTGTAGAAATATAGGAGCTGGGGAAACAACTGTAGAACCATATGCTTTCTGTGCAAGATTCTGTTCCTGATTTCAATTCTCTACAACCTACATGAAACAACTCTAGTGCCTGTAGCAATGATTTATGACACCTACTAGTCACATGAGCACCATACTGATAGAAATTTTTATGGCTAACATATTCATCTAAGGAAAAAACTGTCAATAATTTACCACAGCATGACATTTGCTATGGAAATTCTGTATTATTCCACTTAATGAAAATGTTCTCTTCTATTCCAGTTTGATAATTTGTTTCTGTACTAGAACTGATGACATGAAATTCATGCTTAGTTCATGTATGAGATATCATATGTAATTACAGGCAGAAAATTACCAATTAGATTTCTAAATATTAAAGGACAATTAAATTCTTGAACATTTTTTATCTATTCCTAAGTATGATTCTCTAACATCTGATTTAATTTTTTAACAAATCCTTGTCTACAACTTCTTAGTCATAGTATTGTCATTTTTTGCTATGAAAACTATGAAACTTTCATAGAATAAAGTGCTGTTCCTTTTTCCTTTTTTATTAATAGTTCTAAAGAATCAATTTGGGGCTCCTTAGATTCAATTTTCCCCTTCTTTGTGTTAAGATCCTATTTTATACTTTTGCAACTTGATTTTAATTTACTAATATTTTTCTACTGTTAAGAAATATAATTTTAGATAACTGATTATCAACTTTTCTCATTTTACATTTACACATTTCAAATATTACATAATATTAAATATCACAGTTGTAGCATCTCCTAGGTTTTCATATATCAAACTTTCATTATCCATCACTTACAGCTGTTTTCTCATTTCCATTTTGGTTCTACCACCTGGAATGCATTTGGAGTTTATTGTTTAATCTCACAGAATTTAGGGATTGTCTGGTTATTTTTATATTCTATTTCTTCTCTAATTCTATTGTCATAGGAGAACAAATTATACATACAGTTGAGAGTCATTCTCATGGCAGCATACACTCAATTCCTTTGTTTGTAAAATTTTATTTACTAACTTACAATCAGAGACAGAGAGAAAGAGGCAAGCAGAGAGTGAGTACGGGTGTGCCAGGGTGTGCAAGTGAACTCCAGATGCTTATACCATTTTTAGCAACTGGCTTTACATTGATACTGGGGAACCCAACCCACATTATTACATTTTTTAAAATTTTTTATTTATTTATTTAAGAGTGACAGACACAGAGCAAAAGACAGTTAGAGGGAGAGAGAGAGGATGGGCGCGCCAGGGCTTCCAGCCTCTGAAAACAAACTCCAGAGGCCTGCACCCCCTTGTGCATCTGGCTAACGTGGGACCTGGGGAACCGAGACTCGAACTGGGGTCCTTAGGCTTCACAGGCAAGCGCTTAACCGCTAAGCCATCTTTCCAGCCCCACATTATTACATTTAACAAGCAAGAACCTTAACTGCTGAGCTGTCTTTCCATCTCCAATCAATTGCTTTATCATATATGTGTGAGTTAAATTAGGTAGGGTGTGTTTATTATTTGCAGGTCTGTGATCATGGAAATGTTTATATATGTAAAGACACAGCCAACGATGGAATGTGGTGATTAAGGAATTTAAAGGTGACTAGTTAAACAAAGTTACTAAAATATTTCATGTAAATTGAATTGATTGAAGCATAGGTATAGTAACTAAAATAAGTCCAAGTACATTTATGTACTATATGTTAAGTAAATTTAACAAATGTTAGCTACTTTGAGCTAGCATATTTGTTTTCTTATCCTTTTCTTACCTGAGCTTTTATAAATTCTTACACCTGATGTATATTATCAGTAAACTACTCTGAGATGTCCTATCCAAAGTCTTGAGTCTCTGTTACACTGAGCGATTCACCAGGTCTCTGATGACCTCTCACTAAATGAAAAGTTTTCATTGTATCAGTGTCTTTGAAATTGTTTTCAGCAATTTCAGCAATGAGATATTGGAAATTATCTTATCTTACCCAGAAATGGACATGAAACTTGGCATTTATTTGCTTGATAATTATTCTAGGTAAAATTAGAGGTTTTGTATTAATAGCATCTTACTGATTTAACTTTATTGCACTATATCTGTATTCTTTCTGTTTAATGACTTGAAATACCTCTTCTTAAGCATATTCTTAGAGATGATAGAATACAAATCTGGCTGTTATCATAGAAAGTACATACTGACTTCTGATTGATTGTATTCTTCCTCAGTGTTTGAATATTTCTTTACTGGCATGAATGCTGGATTGAATTATTACATGATTTAAAGCAAATTTCAAGCTATAGTGTTTGAGGCTAAATTGATTACACCCTTCATACTCAGTTTTCTCAGAATAATTATACATGTCATTAATTACTATTTTCATAATACAACATGACTGATTCTTGGGAATTTTGAAGACATTTTTTTTTCTTTTTAAAATTCATTTTTATTAGATAAGGGCACACTTCGTGTGTAAACAATATATGTTGGTATCATCGCTTCCTTCAACCCTGCCCCTTTTCTGAAGAGGCCCTCCTCACTGGGGCTGAGGTCAACCCCATGGGGATTGTGGATCATACACTGTGGGACAGCAGTCAGTTATTGGGGAGAGGCAATGGCTATGCATATAATGTCCCAACTTGTGGCTCTAACAATCTTTCCATCCCCTATTTTCACAAAATATCCTGAGCCATGTTGGGTGCATTTTAAGTGTTCTTCAGTGATGGGCTCAGGGGAGCATTTGAATCTTGCCTTTGGTAGGTGTTAAGTGTCTTCAGTGTCTATCTCCTTCACCCTTGTACAGATATCAGGTTCACCAAGAAACAACACTCTTGCTCATTTCCTCTTAATTTCAGCTAGAGCTGGGGTAAATTGAGCTGGGTCATCTCCTCAGGTCCCCCTCCCATCTTCAAAAAAGAAGCAAAATCTCCAACAGAGACTGAAGTCAGCACTGGTTAAGTGGGATACCATTATTAGTTTAGAGAGAATTTAAAGGGTGTAGAACTACTTATAGCCCAATATTAGTGGGAGCTTGGCATTGGAAAGAAAAATCATTATCGGTTATGATTCTGACTTATTTCCTAGTTCCAGATATGGTTTCCTTTCCACTGAGCAGATCAGGTAGCCAATACAAGAGCAGTTGGTTGCCCACCATATCGGTGTGCCACTGTCACACTTATTTGAGCATCACATCAGGTTGTTTGCTTCTGTGCAGCTTAGACTTTGAGTTGCTCAGACAGATGTTGGCCACTTTACCCCAGTTGCTCATATAGTGACTTTCAACATTAGATGGGCTAACTGTCTGGGGACTGGCTCTTTTCCATATTCCAACCAGGTCTCCCAATGGCCCATACCGACTGCATATGGTGTCTTCAGCAGTAGGGTCTTACAATTAACCTCCAGTGGGTAATCAAGTGCTCTGACAGAAGTCTGTCTTGTTTGTTTTGGGAGAGCTTGTAAGTCTCTCAGATCAACATCCCATTGTGGATGTTGACCACATCATGGTGCACTAAGGATGGGTGGAGGGTGGGGGGAGAAAAGGCAGAAATAAAAAGAGAAACAGGTGAAATGTAAGGTTAGGTTTCATCTCACCACTACAGGGCCCTTTGATTCAGGTGCTCCCCCTAAGGTCCTGTTGAAGGTTCAACTTTTATTCTAACTTCCAGGATATATGATTCTATGGTTCAATTTGGGGTCACTTTTGTGTCCTCTCCATCCTCCCCCACCCCCAAGCCATTAAAGTTTGCCATATGTTAAACCATCCCCACATCCCTGGAATAAATCCTACTTGGTGAAGGTGGATAATGCTTTTGGTATGTTGTTGAATTCAGTTTTCAAGGATTTTTAGTCAGGATTTTTCTATCTAAATTCATCAGGATTATAGACCTATAGTTTTCTTGTTGCTTCTCTGTCTGGTTTTGGCATTAGGGTGATTCTAGCTTTATAAAACAAGTTGAAGAGGATTCCCTGGTCCCTGACTATGTGAAATAGTTTGAGAAAATTGGCTTTATTTCTTCAAGAAAGGTTTATAGAATTCAGCTGAAAAGCCCTCTGGTACTGGACTTTTCTTCTGGGGGAGGATTTTGATTACCTTTTCAACATCCATGGATGTGATAGGTTTGTTTATGAGATTAATATGCTCTAGGTTTAGTTTTGGTAGGTGGTATGTGTCTAGGAATTCATACACTTCTTCTAGATTATTCATGTTTGTGAAATAGAGGTTTTGGAAGTATGCCTTGATGATTCTTCCAGTTTCATTGTCAGTTTGGCCTCTCCATTTTCATTTCAGATTTTGTTAACGTGAGACATTTTTTTTTGTTTGTTTGATCAAATCTGTTAGGGTTTTGTCATTGTCAATTTTATTTACTTTTTCAAAGAATCAGCTCTTTGTTTTATCAATTTTTTATTGTTTTCTTAGTTTCCAAGTCATTAATTTCTGCTCATATCTTAATATTTTCTTTATTCTTGGAGTTCTTTGGTTTGGATTCTTCTCGTTTTTCCAGGGACTTTAGGTTGAAAGTTATGTTATTAATTTGGGGTCTTTCTCTATCATTGTAATGACAGCATTTAGTTCTATGATTTTTTTTTTTTTCATAAGATTGCTTTCATTGTGTCCCATAAGTTTTGGTAGGTTGTGTTTTCATTATCACTCAATTCTAGGAATTTTACAAATTCTTTTTTGGCTTCTTCCATGACCCATTTATTGTTTAAATGTGTGGTTTTATTTAGTCTCCAGGAGGTGGTGGAGTCCTTGATGTGTCACTTAATGTTAATTACTAGAGTTAAAGCATTGTGATCTGACATGGTCCAGGAAGTTACCTCAATTTTCCTGACTTTATGGAGTCAGTCCTACTCTATGGCCTAATATATGGTCAATTTTGGAGAAGGTTCCATGGTCTGCTGAGAAGAATGTGTACACTGTAGAGCTGGGGTGGAAAGTTCTATAGATGCCCATTAGATCTAGTTGATATATGTTCCTTTTGAGCTCTATTATTTTCCTGTTGATTTTCTGCTTAGATGGTCTGAGTATTGATGATAGTGGATTATTGAAGTCTCTGACTACGATGGTGTTGATGTTTATTTCTGTTTTGTTGTCAGTAGGTTTTGTTTTATAAAATGTGGTGCACATGTGTTTGGCACATATAGATTTATTATTGTGATGTTCACATGTTGGATCTTTTCCTTGATGAGTAAGACATGACCTTCTTTTCTTTTTTGCTTACTTTTAGTTTGAACTCTATTTTATCAGATATTATTATAGCAATGCCTGCTTGTTTTTTATTTCTGTTTGCTTGGAATATCATTTTCCATACTTTTACCCTGGTGGAGATGTGGGCTTCATGAAAACAGAAGATTGAAGGGTTCATAATTTTTTATCTACCCTGATATAACGTGAGTCTTTTGATGGGTGAGTTAATATCATTAATATTTAAGGTTATTATTGCCTCTGCAGTGATGTTGGTACCCAGTGGCCAGGCAGGATACCAGAGCAAAACTCCTGATTACACAGCCCACAAAGGGACCAGGCCTCCCCCAGCAAGGCACAATGGGACCTCATAGTACCAGGGAACTGGGAAGAGCCAGGAAACAGTGATCTAGCCTACTCACACCTCATCATACCTGCCTGCACATGCTCCCAGACAAGGTACCTGGACCTGGGAGCTGGGAGGAGTCAGAAATAGTGATTTGGCCTTCTCACTCAGTGCAGCCTAGAGATCCCTGACCAGGGAACTGGGAGAGGCCAGGAAACAGATGTTTGCCCTACTCATTCTTCTGTGCCCACCTCCTATCCTATTGCTCAGAGAACTGGGACTAGGGAGCTTGAAGGAGCCTGGAAATAGGGGTCTGACCTACTCATTCTACACTGCCATGCCTGCTCACACACTTTCCGGCCCAGGGAACTCAGAACAGGGAAACTTGAAGACATATTTTTTTAACTCCTAGTTTCAGGGCTTGTTACTGTGTGGTGCAGGGTGTTCTGTACAAACATCATTTTATATTTTCTGCCATTAAAATCATGAAAACATTGTTTGATCATGATATTTGAGCATTTTTCTTAGGTGTCTATAATCTGCATTTCTTGATTAGTGGTTGAATTGTGCTGATTATCTTCTAAGAGTTATGGTTTTTGATACAGGTTACTCAGATAGATTAAGACCTGTATTGATATCTGAGAATAATCCCAAGAGACATCAAAAACCTCTAATGATGCCACAGCTTGCAAAACTTACTTAGTGGCAAGTATAGAAAATACATTTATATATTGATAATAAATGGGACCAAGTGTTAATAAGAGGAAAATATGTATAAAGTGGTATTTTTGCTACTGTCCTTTTTCTAATCTTTCCCATATTATTACAATGATTTTAAGTAATTTTCACTTATAACAAAAACAAAATTATGATGACACTGATTATTTACATTATTATGTAATTGGTATGTAGCATATTAAGTACTTAATATTATATTAGTTGGTTATTATAATAGCCTTCTTCGTGCTTCTTTTTACTTTATTTCTACAGATGAAGGCTAAAGTCTTAGGGAGACAAGGAGAGGAGAGGAAAATGACTGGCAAATTCTAAAAATTAAATACAACAGAATTTCTTTATATATTACTATTTATAAATATATTTCTGAAATGATATAACACAAATGCTTTAAACAATTCGTTTTAGGCATGCACACACACACACACACACACACACACACACACACTTACCCTGTTATTGAATCCTTTTTAAATTATGTAAAATCTGCAGTTCAGAATATAATGACCTGAAAGATCAAAGGCTACACTACCCCTAGCCTTTTTTATTGTCTTTTCTTCCACTGGGTTGTGTATTTCACTGGTTCTGTGAGTAAGTCAAGGATATTTCACTTCACTTGTATTTCTATAAGTACTTGTGAGCCAGCAGTCATAAAGACATGGATGAAAAGGAAACTGTTAATAGACTTCCAGTCATTTTTGTTGAGTTCAATACTATCCTCACACAGCCATTTCCAAATAATATAATTAAAAAGTATCAAGGTCTTTCTGCTTTCTATCTGCATGTCTTTGGTAGAAATCTATGTTTGTGTAAAAATAAAACACTTTTTAGGAGAAAGGAAAGCTGTTAAATCAATCCTTTTTGCGTGATACAAATAAATATTTTAAGATTATATAACCCCAAAAATTATACTCTCATAAGAATGCCATCCGTTAAGCAAGCTGTAAATCTAAAACCCCTGATAATTCTCAGTGCTTCTTATAATTGCACACATTGCAAAATTACCATGAATCATAATTTGGAAAAGGTGAACTCTATGTCTGAAGATTGTTGTATTCATCACATTCTACACAAATATTTTCTTGCTTCTGTAATTATTTCAAATTCATGTTTGTTACATTTATTCTTTTATGTATTAATGATAAAAGAATCAACTGATCATGCACTTATAACAACAGAGTCTTTTCTTCCTTTTATCTTTCTTTTTTTTTTTTCATTCTTCTGTTAGCACACAGACCTTTAGGTATCTTCATGGCATTTTCAAAAACTATTTTAGTTGATTCTCCATCTATGTTCACTTCCCTCATCCCCTTACTCCCTTTTGTATCATCACTCCTGCTTTCTGATTAGACATCACATGTGTTCTCTGGCCCTTTTTCAATCCCCATCCTTGTCTGAGAATCAGAATTAGAGGGACAAGGGTTTTGAGAAAGAGATGCTCAAGAAGGTAGATTCCAAGGCATGATAGCCTATTAACACTTCCAGGTGCAGATGGAGATTTGGTTTTCATTTCTGCTTTGCTTTGCAAATGTCTAGTCAAGCTAGGTAACTACTGTTTCTCCACTGAGTTATGTCATTGAGGAATTTGAATTTTCAACACTTATTTAGTTTACATTAGTTTCATATTTCCTTGGTGTTTCTTTTAATATCTTATGCTTTCATTTTCCATTTTTCTGTGGCTTTTCCACTTCATGTATGAGTGACTGACTACTTAAGTATCAATAAGTCTTTTACTTTTTTTCATTATAAAAACCTACCAATGTTTAATTGTGGCTATAAAATGTTTTAATACTTTTTATTTCTTAATGTCCACTTATTCTGAAGTTTCTTTTTTCTTCTTACTTTGCAGGTATTAAGAACTTTAGCAGATAAAGAGAATAGCATCCATACTGATAAGTCCATTTTTCAACTTAGTAGATGCATTATAAATTCAAATAAACAGAAGTCTAGAGGTCCTGGTAAACAAGGTTGTTCTTTGTGTCAGATATATGCAAAGATAAATCACTGAGGATTCCCTAATAATTCCCATTGACAATTTCATGAATTCTCCTTTATAAATCACTTCTTCTTTCATACACATGTCATATAAAGAAACAGCTAAAAACTCTTTCTTTGCCTCTACAGTCCTAGTTCCATACCACCCAACATACACACATGGATGGCCCCACATCAAGTTCTTTTAGATTTGAGTCTCAGTGCTCATTGGCTTGCAGTTTCTCTCCCACCTAATTTTTCAAACACATGGCTTTTCTAATGTGCTCACAGACATTTCATACTTCACAGCCTTATAGGGAAGTCTAGCTTAGGATATTGCTGGTAAATATTTGCTACCCACCTGAAGGGAAGAACATATTTTTTGCCTTGTCAAACACAGTCTTGGTTATATATTTTCTTTACTCCATAAAATATTTGCAAATGTGATGTGTCATTTCTGGGCAGAGTTTTAAATGCCATCAAGAAGAGTGCTTGAGGATGCCCACTAATTGTTTATCCACAATTAATAACAGTTACTTTGTTTTTAAATATTTATTTAAAGAGAGAGTGAGAGAAATGGGAGAGAAAGGGAAGGAGAGAGAGAATGGGTACACCAGGGCCTCCACCAACTGTAAATGAACTCCAGATGCATGAGCCACCTTGCGGGTATTGGGGAAATCGAACCTGTGTCCTTAGGGTTTGCAGGCAAATGCCTCAACCACAAAACCATCTCTCCAGCCTAACACTTACTTTTGACAACATTTTTATAATTTTGGGCAATGTTTTCTTACCAGACACAGCATGAATGAGAAATGAACCTTGTCAATTACTAGTTACCAAGAGGGGACAGTGTTATATAGAGTAACCACTCACCAATTGATCAATATACTCAATAATCTCTGCTTAGAGCTGATGCTAGCATCAATATTTCCAAGATAATGAGAAATCAAATTGTTATTTTTAAAGTGCAGACAAAATAGGAAATAAGTAAGAAAATGTGATGGAGAATAGTAGAAAATATCAGAGAAGTAGCACTTACATAAATTAAGTTTCCTAGTAGACCATAGGACATTGAGCAATACCTTGTCTAAAGTAAGATAGAAATATCATAACAAAACACATAATAATAATTAGCATTTTAGGAATTTGACAAATGAAAGATTCAGTCTTATATCATAACATTGACTATGTTCAGCAACTATAGTTTATATGTGTTTGGTACATATGTGTGTGTATGTTTGTGTATATGTGGATGCACATATATATGTAAGAAAGCAAGTATGTGTTTGATCATGCATGTAAGGGCTAAGGAAATGTCTTCTTCAATTGATGTATACCTTATTTTCTATGGTAGTGAATGTCACTAAACCTAGAGCTCAAGGACTCAGCCATAGTTTTAGCTAGTCAGCAAACACCAGGGCCCTCCAAGCTCTATATCCAGAGAACTATGATTATAAACATGTGATACTACACCTGGCTTTTACATGTGTGTTCAGCATCCATACTCAGGTCATTCTGCTTGCCTAACACATGGGTTTAAACCAATAATTCTATATTACAAAGGGCAAAATTTAGTTTTATAATATGTTTCAAAATTCATTTCCATCTATTAATTGTTTACTATATAAATTTTCATTTTTTATTAGTTTTTCTGAAGGTATTTTGTTTGGACTAAATTTTAAAACTTTGTTTTGGCAATAACACTTCAAACATAAAGTATTTTTCTTTATCTTCTACTTTATTATACCTCAAATTTTCCATCTACAGTGAAATTTCATCAATACTTGTTTGTAACAAGTAGAGATTAGTGAACAGTTCTCCAGAATAAGTCATTAAAGCAACTGGAAACCTTTTTGATTAAAAATTAAAGAGAATTCAAGTAGATGAGCAATATATGAATGGACAATACTGTGTTGCTTCCATTGTTCTTTACCACCATTCCTAATTTGCATAAAATGTCTCATGAGAGCCGGGTATGGTGGCTCATGCCTTTAATCCCAGCACTGGGGAGGCCGAGGTAGGAAGATCACCATGAGTTTGAGGCCACCCTGTGACTATATAGTGAATTCCAGGTCAACCTGGGCTAGAGTGAGACACTCCCACGGGAAAAAAAAAAAAAAAAAAAGTCCCATAAATTCCTATGATCACGATTGAATTTTTGCCCAACTCCCAGTAATACTTTCCCTCAGATCACTACTAAACTTTAGAAAGGAGAAAACTAACAAAGTTAAATAACTCAAGAAATATATATTTGGGGCCATGTATGCTATTGTACTACTGTAATCCCAGACCTTGGGTGACAGAGGACAGAGGATCAAAAGATACATTATAACATTGGCTAGAGGGTGATTTAGTTATCAGATATTAACTTTTATTTTATGAAACTAATTCTGCTAAATGCTCATTGTTTTGTTTATAACTTTGTTCTTAGAGAATCAAAGACTTCCCATATCCTGACAACCTGTGTGCTTTCTCAATTATTTTTTTCTGGTTTTTTAAGGTAGGATTTCACTCTAGGCCAGCCTGATATGGAATTCAGTTTGTAGTCTCAGGGTGGACTGAAACTCACAGCTGTTTTCTCAGTTTTTCTGGAGCTCCAATATTAATTCTTGGGTCAAATTGATTTAACCTCAAGTTGTAATGATACCAAATGTTATTTATTAACAATATCATGTAAACATAAACTGTCAGGTATCTGGTCTAAGCTTCCTCCACTTTAATAATTATAGATAACAAAACAATGAGACATTAAATTGCTTTATGTTTTTCAAAGTAACCCTAAAAGGGATACATCAGATTACTGTTGATTTCTACATCATGGTTAAGTTCAGGTCTAGTCCAGTTTAAATTGCGTTTATTATAGTGAGATATGATCCTTCTATTCCCAGTCTCTGTAAGACTTTTATCAAGAGGGGATGTTGGATTTTGTCGAATGCTTTCTCTGCATCTAATGAGATGATCATGTGATTTTTGTCCTTCAACCCATTTATATAACGTATTACATTTATAGATTTGCGTATATTGAACCATCCCTGCATCTCTGGGATAAAGCCTACTTGGTCAGGGTAAATGATCTTTTTGATATATTCTTGTATTCAGTTTGCCAATATTTTGTTGAGAATTTTTGCATCTATGTCATGAGGGAGATCGGTCTGCAATTTTCTTTTTTTGTTCTATCTTTGCTTGGTTTTGGTATGAAGGTAATGCTGGCTTCATTAAAGGAATTTGGTAGAATTCCTCCTTTTTCTATTTCCTAGAAAAGCTAAAGAAGCAATGGTGTTAGCTGTTCCTTGAAGCTCTGGTAAAATTCAACAGTGAATCCATTTGGGCCTGAGCTTTTTTTTAGTTGGGAGATTATTGATAACAGTTCAGATCCCCATGCTTGTTATAGATCTACTCAATAGATTAATCTCATCTTGATTTAATTTAGGTACGTCATATAAATGAAGGAAATCATCCATTTCATTCAGATTTTCATACTTTGTGGAGTATATGCATTTATAGTATTTCCCACTGATTTTTTTTTAATTTCTCTGAAATCTGTTGTGATGTAACCTTTTTAATCTCTAATTTTATTAATTTGTGTCTCTCCTCTCTTTTGGTCAGAATTGCTAAGGGTTTGCCAATCTTGTTTATCCTTTCAAAGAACAAACTCTTTGTTTCAATTTTTTTTTTGGATTTTTTTTTGTTTCTATTTCATTAATTTCTGCCCTAATCTTTATTATTTCTTGCCATCTACTGATATTTGGTTTACATTGTTCTTTTTCCAAGGATTTAAGCTGAAGCATTAGGTTGTTTACTTGTGACCTTTATAATTTCTTAATATAGGCACTTAAAGCTATAAATTTACCTCTTAGGACTGCCCTCATTGTGTCCCAGAGATTTTGGTATGTTGTGTTCTCATTATCATTTGACTCTATAAATTTTTTGATTTCCTTCTTGATTTCTTCATTGCCCCATTCATCATTTAGTAGTGTATTGTTTCCATGATTTTGTGTATGCTCTATAGCCTTTCTTGCTATTGATTTATAGTTTAATTCCATTGTGTTTAGATAGAATGCAAGGAATTATTTCAATTGTCTTGAATTTGTTAAGATTTGCTTTGTATCTTAATATATGGTCTATTTTAAAGAATGTTCCATGTGCTGCTGCAACGAATGTATATTCTGCAGCATTTGGATGAAATGTCCTGTATATATCTGTGAGGTCCATTGCTTCTATGACCTCATTTAGTCCAGATGCCTCTCTTTTAATTTTTCCCAGGATGACCTGTCAATTGATGAGAGTGGGGTGTTAAAGTCACCCACCACCACTGTGTTTGGTGTTATCTGCGACCTTAGTTCTAATAGGGTTTGTTTGATGAATTTGGGAGCCCCCCTGTTAGGTGCATATATGTTTAGGATTGTAGTGTCCTCCTGTTGGAGTGTGCCCTTAATCAATATAAAGTGACCTTCCTTATCTTTCTTGACTAACGTTGGACTAAAGTCTACCTTGTCAGATATTAGGATAGCAACACCTGCTTGTTTTCTAGGCCCATTTGCTTGAAACACCGTTTTCCAACCCTTCACCCTAAGATAATGTCTATCCTTTGTAGAAAGGTGAGTTTCTTGGAAACAACAAATTGAAGGATCCTGCTTTTTAATCCAGTCTGCAAACCTATGTCTTTTGTGTAGGGAGCCAATGCAGACGCCATTACAAGATGATGCTGGCTTCCCGCCAGTCTTGAGGTAAATACTTCCTCATTTAGGCAGCAACCTCCCTTGAGGTTGTGCATGCGCTTGATGCACCTTGTCCTGAGCCTATCCCGTGGCTCCTGTGGGTGGGTGAGCCTATGGCAGCCAATCAGCAGGCGTCCCATAGTATTCTGCCCTATAAAAGCAGCTACACTCCTGCGCCCCTCGCCCCTCGCCATCAACTTTCCTGTTAACCAAGAGGCTCTCCAATAAAGTGTGATCGAGAAGGATCTTCGTCTGGTGGTCGTTCTTTCCCTGCAGGACAGGGGCTCGCCCCATTTTGGTTGAGGCATTGAGGCAGTTGATATTAAGAGATATTATTCAAAGGTGTGTATTTATGTTTGCCATTTTTTTGTGTGTGTGGTTCTGTTCCTACCTTTGCTTTCTTGTGTTAACTAGTATTTGAGTATTTCTTGTTTCTCTCCAGGTTCCTTATATGTGTGCTTTTCCTTTTCTTCAGCATGGAGGATCCTATCAAGTATTTTCTGTAGGGGTGGTTTTGTCTTCAAATGCTCCTTTAACCTGCTTTTGTCATGAAATGTCCTTATTTCTTCAGCTATTTGAATGGATAGCTTTGTAAGATAAAGTAACCTTGGTTGACAGTTGTTATCTTTCAGAACTTGGAATACATCACTCCAAGCCCTTCTGGCTTTTAAAGATTGTGTTGAATAATCTGCTATAATCCCGATGGGCTTGCCTTTGTAGGTAACTTCATTTTTCTCTCTAACTGCTTTCAATATTTTTTCTTTGGTGTGTGTGTTTGGAAGTTTGATTATAATATGCTGAGGAGAGGTTCTTTCCAGGTTTTGTCTGGCTGGGGTTCTAAAGGCTTCCTGTATCTGTATTGGCACCTCTTTCCCAATTTGGGGAAGTTTTCTTCTATGAGTTTATTGAAGACACCTACTATGCCTTTAGAATGGAATTTTTCTTCTACTATGCCCTGAATTCTTATATTTGATTTTTTCGTAGTGACCTAAATATCTTGAAATTCCCTCTCATACTTTTCTATAAGTTTGTTTTTCTCTTTGTTGGTCTGTATTAGATCTGCCACCTGGTATTCTAGCTTAGATATTCTTCCATTCTACTGGTGAGATTTTCTGCAGGTTTTTTTTTTTTTTTTTTTTTTTTTTTCATTAACTGTGTACTTCATTGCTAGTTATTCTTACTGTTTTTTCTTTGTTATTTCTAGTTCCTTATTTATGTCTTGTATTGCCTTCTTTATTTCATTAAATTGGTGTCCTGTGTCTTCTTTGATTCCTTTGATTTCCTCTTTGATTTCTTCTTTGATTCTTTTGATTTGTTCTTTGACCTCTTTGAACATATTTATAATCATTTTTTTGAACTCTTTCTCAGGCATTTCCTCTAACTCCTTCTCACTGGAGGTCATTTCTAATGCATTAATACTTTTAGGTGGATTTATATCATCTTGCTTTTTAGTGTTTCTTGTGTTATAATGTATATATTTTTGCATCTTGAATTAAGTTAAAGCTTGGATTTTCTAGCTAGCTGGGTATTCTTAGCTCTTTCAATTGATTTGATGTTATATATCTTCAGAGTAGGAGCTTAAGTTTTTGGTGTGGCTCTTAAGTCTCTCAGAGTATCTACAAAGGTGTTCCTAAGGGTTGAGTTTGCCCGCTATGGGAGTATTCAAGTACGCTGAGTGGAATAAAATATAGGTAGATTCTAAAATTTAACTAAACACTGAACATATTCAATCAAAACAGCACAGAGTATTTATGTAACAGTAGGTATTATAACCACCAGATCCTCTATCAACAAAGAGGTTAAGATTTCTGGTCTGTTGAGGGATCCAAGTCAGCTTGTGAGCAAGTGAGACCCTTCCCTGGTGCTATGCCAATAACCTTTTTGGATGATTTGGGTCTCAGTCAAGTTTCTGGCTGGGTCGTTGGGCCACTGTTCTGATTTCTGGAGCTGTGCACTGGCTTTTCCTGTGTGGCAAACCAAGCCTTGCAACTGTGACCCTGCAGATTGGCACCCCCAGTGCTGGAACCACTCCTGTTGCTGCTGCTGTAGCTGCCAGTGCTGGATCCTTCACTGCTGCCCCTGGAGCTGCCGCTGCTGGAACCACCGCTTCTGCCTCTGAAGGTGCCACTGCTGGATCCGCTGCTTCTACCGCTGATGCTGCTGGATCTGCCACTGCTTCCTCTGAAGCTGCCGATGCTGTATCTGCTGCTGCTGCTGCTGGGGCCGCTCTTGCCGGTGCCAGTGCCACTGATGTTGCTGGTGGACTCTGCTCCTGCTTGGGTCATGCTGTCAGCTCAAGTTGGTGTGGCTGGGTCCAGGGACCACTGCTCTGTTCACTGGAGCTGGGCCCGGGCAGTGGGGGTGGGGAGGAAGCTGATGCTGCTCTAGTTCTCTCACTGTTCCACGTGTTTTTCTACCTTGTGATTTTCTCCTCCATTGTTCACTGCCACTCTCCCTTCACGTTTCTAGAGTTTGCAGAGAGCTTTGTGCGAGTGGAAGCCCCCCTCACCTGGTTTTTTCTCGCAGCTCAGGCTGAGCCTGGTGGCTTTCTGGTGCGCTGCCGCCACTGCAGATGGCAGGCCTGCCAGGGCCTCTTTTGCCAGCCTGTGCAGGCTTTGGATGCTCTGGATCTCTTCTACTTCTCCATTCCTGTTTCAGTTTCCTAAACACCTTGCTTTTTAGTAAAAGTGTGTATTTTGCTGTTTTTTTTTTTTGGTCTTTGTGCCCCCTAGGCTGCTTTGGTGTGGTACCTACGCCACCATCTTAACCAGAAGATCAAGTCCAGTTTAAATAAAAAGCTTAAACCCACTAAAATATACATAACTACACAGTTTTAAAGGTGATGCTAAATATTACGAAATGGCTTCTAGGTTTTCAACTTTAATTTTTTTTGTTTATTTTTATTTATTTATTTGAGATCAACAGAGAGAGAACAAAGGGAGAGAGAGAGATAGAGAGAATGGCTGCACCAGGGCCTCCAGCCACTGCAAACGAACTCCAGAAGCTTGCGCCCCCTTGTGCATCTGGCTTATGTGGATCCTGGGGAATCAAACCTCAAACCGGTTCCTTAGGCTTCACAGGCAAGCGCTTAACTGCTAAGCCATGTCTCCAGCCCTAGGTTTTCAACTTTAAACCAAAAAGTACTTGTAAATGTTTGCTACAGCAGTTTTCAGATGTTCATAAGTGCAAACAAAATGCCAAAATTCAACTCTGCTTTTTAGATTGTTTTCTAGACTTAATTTAAACTAAAAAAATTTATATGGGTTTTAAATGCATAGCTAATAACTGAAAATTTTGACAAATTGTTTGATTTGTGTTTGCTTATAGAAAACAAGACCATTAAAGTGTTACCTATGACTACAATTGACAGATGTTCTAGATACAATTTAAGTACAATAGAGTTATAAATGAGTGTTTAAAAATAAGATTGATATAAACAAGTTATAAAAGTTAAATTAATCAAATAAATAATTAATCAAATAATAATGGCAAAAGCCATTATTATTTGTCCCATACTCAAGTTCAGGTCCTACAATATGTAAATGACATCCTTTTCTGTGCCCACATAAGGGAGGGTCCACAAGGGACTGATAATTATCATGAGTCACTTTTCTTTGTGTTAGTAATCCTTTTGGGAATCCACTCTGCCCTACATGGGTTGGAGGCATCTCTGGTTTTCTTTTGTGTGTGTGTGTGTGTGTGTGTGTGTTTTCAGTTATGGCCTTGCTCTTACCCAGGCTGACCTAGAATTCACTATGTAGTCTCTTGTTGGCCTGGAACTCAAAGTGATCCTCCTACATCTGCCCCTGAGGTGCTGGGATTAAAGGTATGTGCCACCACACCCAACTCACTCTGGTTTTCTTTATCCTAGGCAACACATCCTCTATGAATAAGAATAAGGAGCCCTGGTCCCTTGATAGGATGATGCCATTCTTCAATTAGATCAGTTTTACAATAAAAGAGGAAAAAAAATAGACTGATTTCTTCTATGTCCAACTCTTTTGTTGTTTCTAAGACTATCGAAAACTGACACAAAGCCATAGGTAGGACCTTCAGGCTTCTTGATTTTTTTCTCATAGAGACTATCAAGCTTTAATTTCCAAGGCTTAACTGTGCCAAGATAAACCATTTGAGATTTGTTTTGTCAGAGAAACTGAGTAATTGAATGGTGAAGACATGAGGCCTGTTATCTCCTGCTCATTCCCTGGAACCCTCAAGCAACACAGGACATTCTTATGAATCAAAAGGATCTGGAAGTTGTGATACAACTACTAAATCAATCATAGGAAACAACCTAAGTGTGCACCCATGATGTGTTAGGTCTGCTATTCTCCAAGGAAATTTACTTGCTAACTGATCATTGTCTGTGAGATAAATGGAGGTGCCTTCCAAATAAAGTTCCTTTAAGATTACCTTGTCTCATAATGCTTATATATAGCATAACATATATAAGCATAATGCTTATATATAGCTGATATAGCAAAACTGGTGTCTCTCACTAGGACAAAAGTCAGAGAGTTAAACATTATACTTTTGTAAATAATTTTTTCATGTCAGTTAACATATTTTTCCTACACTTGTACATGCTCAGTAATATAGATGTTTCCTCAGTTTTAGATATGGCTTACAATGTCACCAGACAAATAAATTTAGATATTACAAAATAATGGTAATAGTTCTTTAAAACTATTATTTTACTAGATCCATTTTGCGAAAGACAAAAGGTACAGATATGCTCTATATTCCTACTTTTTTTTTTCTTCTGGGTACTCAACAACCAGTCATAGCAGCCAAAACCAATGAGGATTTTGAGGATAAAAGGGCAGTCAATATTTTGGCCCCAGCCTGTCCATGTCAAAGAAGCCAGGGAGACAGGGGGACAAATCTAGAGAGTCCTACAGCTCTGGTACATCATCTATCTTCTTGATCAGGAAAAACATGGAGACACAGAGATTGGATTCCAGTCAATGTGCCATCTGCAAAAGAAGAGTCAGAAAAGGGAGAAGACCTTCAATGCTTCCAAGGGAAGTCACATGGTCAGCATGTCTTTTACTTATCCAAGTGTGGTGGTTTGATTCAGGTGTCCCCCATAAACTTAGGTGTTCTGAATGCTAGGTTCCCAGCTGATGGATATTTGGGAATTAATGCCTCCTGGAGGGAGTGTATTGTTGGGGGTGGGCTTATGGGCTTTATAGCCAGTTTCCCCATCCCAGTGTTTGGCACACCCTCCTGTTGCTGTGATCCACCTTATGTTGGCCAGGGGGTGATGTCCACCCTCTGCTCATGCCATCGTTTTCCCCTGCCATCATGGAGCTTCCCCTTGAGCCCGTAAGCCAAAATAAATCTCTTTTTCCCAGAAGCTGCTCTTGGTTGGGTGATTTCTAACAGCAATGCAAACCGGACTGCAACAGTAAAGTGGTACCGAGGAGTGGGGTTGCTGCTAGACACCTGACTATGTGGCTTCAGCCTTTTGTAGCTGATTTTCAAGAGGAAAGTGGAAGGAGTTGAAACCTTGGCCTAAGAGATGCTTTGCAGTGCTGTAAGTACAGCTTGATGGTCTATTCTGGTCAGAGCTGAAAGACCTGAAGGCAGTAAGAACTATGGACTGTGAGGTTTGGCTTATGAGGGTGAGAAAGAGCTTTGCTTGGACTGGGCTAGCAGTTTGTGTGAGAAGCTTGCTCATTATGCCCATGTCCTGAGAAGTTGTGCAGGGTTGCTTAGCGTAGAAATGAACTGGTGTGTGCAGAGGGATATGGCACAGAAAGAAAAATCTTTGGGTGAACTGTTGCCCGTTCAGCT
Organism: Jaculus jaculus; assembly: GCF_020740685.1. Classification (NCBI taxonomy): domain Eukaryota; kingdom Metazoa; phylum Chordata; class Mammalia; order Rodentia; family Dipodidae; genus Jaculus; species Jaculus jaculus. The sequence goes on from NC_059104.1 coordinate 119,472,685, forward strand.
GCAACTGAGAGATTACAACCTATGAGACTGGGCCAGCTGACCTGCGCTGGGGCAACAAGAATAATGTCAACTCTTTTGAAGGGGCCTGAGTGCTCAAGGAGTGTCCTGTTCTTCAAAGTCTGCTTTATTCCCCCCTGGATTAACAAATTGGCACCCTACCTGGTATCATAGAGTATAAGAAATGCTGGAAAGAGGGTCATTGAGTTTGCAACACGGTCTTGTGTTTTGGAAATGGCCATGGGCAGTGTGAAGCAGGTTTGCTGGTTGCCTGCATAGAGACCCCATGGAGCCATGAGGATGAACCGTGGCTTGCAGTGGAGACCCAGTGGCAATGCCGGGACCATGAGATGGCTGCCGAGGAGCTGCAGGTCCTGATGGAGTTTTCCAGGACTGTGAGTAGCCTAGCTGGAGGGGCGGAATTGGAATACCAGAGACTTGTTGCTGGTTAGAATTATCGGACTTGAAGATTTGTCACTGGTTTGAGTTGCTGGACTTGAAGCTACAGAGTTTGATATTTGCCCTGGTTGTTTAAATCTTGTGTTGGTTGAATGTTTCTTTGCTATGCCCAATGCCATCTTTTGCAGTGTGAATATTTATTCTGTGTCATTATGTGTTTTTTGAGGTTATTTTTTGGTATTATGGCTCCATTAAAAGATCTTGGACTATGGGGATGTATGAACATCTTTGGGATTGATAAAAACTATGGGGACTTTTAAAGTCAGACTGAATGTATTGTATTTTACATCATGTATGGTTATCAGTTTATGGGGGCCAGGGGCGGAATGTGGTGGTTTGATTCAGGTGTCCCCCATAAACTTAGGTGTTCTGAATGCTAGGTTCCCAGCTGATGGATATTTGGGAATTAATGCCTCCTGGAGGGAGTGTATTGTTGGGGGTGGGCTTATGGGCTTTATAGCCAGTTTCCCCATCCCAGTGTTTGGCACACCCTCCTGTTGCTGTGATCCACCTTATGTTGGCCAGGGGGTGATGTCCACCCTCTGCTCATGCCATCGTTTTCCCCTGCCATCGTGGAGCTTCCCCTTGAGCCCGTAAGCCAAAATAAATCTCTTTTTCCCAGAAGCTGCTCTTGGTTGGGTGATTTCTAACAGCAATGCAAACCAGACTGCAACACCAAGTCTCTCCTGAAGACACATAACTGATCTTCAAAAAGAAAACAGGTAAAATTGATTCTAGCTAATTGGTCTTATGCACTTAGAAGAAATATATATCCAGGAGGTGAAGTATGTCTTAAAAGACTTAGACAACACATTCCAGGATGTAACTTTAGATAGATTTGTTCACAACTCAGTGGCTTCTGTGCCATTACTGAAGGGGAAGGAAGACTAAAGTAGCTTTTTACAGGTAGTTAAGGACAGAAGTGCAAAGAGAGAACAAGGAGGTCCAATTGTGTTCATACTGGGTAATTGAACCTGGGTCCTTGGGCCTTACAGGCAAGCACCTTAAGCACTAAGCCATCTCTTCATCCCCTTATCTCCTTTATTTTACAGTGAGCCCACACTCTAATAGTCCTGTGACATTCTAGTTCTATCTACCAAGGCTCCTACATTGCATCCAAGCCTGAGAATCTACAAGAATGAGATTCATGAAGAGCCCTAATTTTCTCAGTGCCCACTACATCTTTATTCCTCTTGTTTTGTTCTTTCTCCCCATTTTCTTCCATGATTGCCTTCCTGCACTCTACTAATACACTTTCAGGTTTCCTTAGATAGAGACACTGGAGAAGGTTCCCAACTGCCACATCCAACAACCCCATTTAGCTCAAAGAAACCAAATCAGTAATTGTCCCAAATCTATAATGGCAGTTATGGTTGATTCTTCACAGTGGGGAGAGTGCATGGATAGATATTGGCTAGGCATCTTAGTGGTGACAGGAACCCAAAGTGAATAGCTCTATCTTTGCCAAATGTAGGAATTATTCTTGGGTCTGTAGGGGATTCTATGCTACAGATCAGAAATGTCAAAAGGGTCTGGTCTTTCCTTATCCTTACCCTCTTAGTGTTCCCTTCTTTGAGAATTAAGATTCCTGGGTAGATTTCCTTTTTTCAGAGACTTTGACTCTAAGAACCTGATGTCATGACTTAACTGGCTAAACCAGCTGCCCATTCATGGAGCTCACAAAAACTCCAACCTGACTCTTGATGTGGTCTTCTCAAACCCCTCTTTTCTACAAAGAGTTCTGCATTGCTTGCCCCTCTTAAATTCAGGGATTCCCGAGCTCTGTCTTCCTCCTTGGGTAACAGATGTGTCTTCCTTTCTTCCCATAATCCTTCCTTCTCTTAAAGATCTCTCTCCTTAAAAGCTTAAGCTATAATAAAATCTTGCTGGACCTTATCTTCTGGTGTGTGGGTTGCATACTTTGAATTCATAAGACAAGAATCCAGCACATCCCAAAATTATTGGAGCATTGATATATATTGGTACATTGGAAAAGAAATTCCAAATTTCTGAATATATAGTCTTGGTACATACTGGCATAGAAAATGAATATATATATATATATATATATATATATATATATTTGTTTGAATATCACAGACATAATAAAAAATAATGTAATTACATACATTGCTATAAAAAGAAAGGCATTGTTGTTACTTCTATTTCCTACCTTTCCTTCTTCCATAATATTCACTTGGTTATGCTACTACAACTGCTACTTTAGTTTGGGTGCTCTTGGAGTCAAGGTAGGGCAGTATCAAGGGGCCAGGAAAAGGGAGAGAACAGTAGATTACAAATTTTAAAAAATGCATACTTTCAGAAATGGAGCCGGGCGTGGTGGCGCACACCTTTAATCCCAGCACTTGGGAGGCAGAGGTAGGAGGATCACCGTGAATTCGAGGCCACCCTGAGACTACATAGTGAATTCCAGGTCAGCCTGAGCCAGTGTGAGACCCTACCTCGAAAAAGCAAAAAAAAAAAAAAAAAAAAAGGAAGCAACATTGGTGACTATCCCATTCCACGCTCGTGAGTGTCTGTAAGCACTCAGAAGCTTGAGTGAATTAATTTATATGATTTCTTTATTTGTCATGTGGATACCTCCTATAGAAATCAATATACCACTGTTTCATTTATCCTGAAGGAGTAAATTCAATCTGCAATCTGTGACATTTCTTTGTACCCACAAAACTGGTCCTGTTCCTAATTTATAAATAATTAAATTCTATGATAAAATGATTTAACTAAAAATAGAATCTGTTTAAGTTACTTCCCAGATTTTTACAGTTGAGAAAATATAAGCTAAAATGTTGGTTAATATCTCTGAGCTGCTAATGATATATAAAGTCATTCTGGAAGATGCGTTCTCTAAATAATGAATCAATTGCTAAAAGAGAACCAAACAGGAAGTTGGTATTCCTTACAGAAGGGACCAAAATATCCTCTCTGCCATTCATACTTTCACTATGCTAAATGAACAAACAAGGGAGGGATTTTCAAATTAGTTTAATACATTTATTATAGATAATGTTACCCAATGTACCAATGATAGTTTCAATCATTCTTAAGGAATCCCATGTCATTATAACTCTCTAAGGTAACCTCTTTAAGCATCATATGTAAAGATAATAATGATAAACTTATTTTAGCAAAATAATGTCATGCACATTATGTATAGCTGGTGGAAGGGTGTGGCCTGAATGCTGGCTGTGAGCTGGAATTCTAATACTGTACTATACAGGCAATATGTACAGAGAAATTTCAAACTTGATAATTTTCCACCATTATTGTGTGAGAGATATTGTTTTGGGTTCATGACAAAGTTTATATACATCTCAAAAACTTCATTTGTTCATGTTATTTTCATTGCCAATTCATCATGGTGTCACACTCTCCCTAATACACATCTATCCCATTCTCTGAATTCAAGAACACGGCTGGAGAAATGGCTTAGCAGCTAAGCACTTGCCTGCCAAGCCTAAGGACAACCAATTTGAGGTTTGATTCTTCAGGACCCAGGTAAGCAGATGCACAAGGGGGCCCACACATCTGGTGTTCATTTGCAGTGACTGGAAGCCCTGGCACGCCCATTCGCTCTCTTTCTCTATCTGCCTCTGTCTCTCTTTGTTGCTCTCAAATAAATAAATAAAAATAAACAAAAAAATGATTAAATTCAAGAACAGATGGTATGACCTTTGAAATTTGTAAATGTGCCTACTGTGATGCTTTGTATCACCACTAGACTCAAGTACAACCCATTGTTCTTTCCTTGTAAGCTCTAACCATAGTAGACCTCCTAGAATGTTGTTTCCTTTGTTCATTGTGTACTTAGAAGAAATATCAACTTCACAATGTCTCGTATAAGTTTCTTCCCTATTGCTCCTCTCCGATTGTTACAGATGTTCAGTATACCAGGAAAAACTCGGCATATTGAAGATAAATGTTTTACTGAATTCCACATAGAAAACATAAGAGAAAGACCAATTGTGGGATTGTGTAATGTAGTTTTCAGCAGTTTAAAGTTAAAAACAAAGAAGCATACACACTGAGCAGGAAACAGGCTGTAGAAAACAATACTGACAGGAGGAAGCACTGTATTAGCAAAAAGACTCAGGCAATGTTTGCAAGTGGGGTGGAGGGGTTTGCATTGAATAATTATCTTACAAATGTATATTTGCAAATTCTAGACAACTAAAATCTGAAAATTTGGAAACTAAAGTTAAAAACTAAAACACTGACTCAGCCGCCTGTAAACAAATAGAGACCAGCATGTTTCCAACAAAGAAGGGATCAAGGATGAAAATCAGAATAAAATCTCTTCATGTGAAGCCAAGTGAATAAACAGCTTGATTTAAAAAAAAAATCCAGTTTTATAATTGGTGCCAGCATTCTTATTAGATCATGTAAGCCTAGAATTCCAACTGAAACAATTTAAGTATTTAAATGAAAAGAAATAGTTTCATATGAACTTGGTCAATGCTTGGGAAAACAGGTATATTTCTGCACTTATTTCTTTTTTAAAACAATTATTTATTTTTTTAGATTTTTGAGGTAGTATCTCATTCTGATCCAGGCTGACCTGGAATTAACTCTGTCATCTCAGGGTGGCCTTGAACTCATGGCGATCCTCCTACCTCTGCCTCCCGAGAGCTGAGATTAAAGGCATGTGCCACCACGCCTGACTTTGCACTTATTTCTTATAAATTGTTGTCTATTATGAACCAGATGCAATTTATATTATTAGATATATAAGATCTATTGAACTATATCCCTATGTTATGGAATTTTAAGGAAATTAGGGAGCAAAACTAAACTAAAAGAAAGCATAAAGTATATTGAGTAGAAACAAGTGCTACTGATGAAAATGAAGATGAGGGAAGTCTCGGGATGCTATTTTGTACTGGGGAGTCCAGGAAGCCCACACTTAAATGGTGTCATTTCTGTGATAATCCCAAAATAGGCACAACTATGCCATGCACAATCTCAGGACAGGCAACAAAAATCACAAGAGTTGAATCTGACTGTGAGACGTTATTCCTAAACATCACTAACTACCCCCTTGCAGCTCACTGCAACACATGAAGAGCTGAGTTTGATCCCTACATATGATGCATTTTGATGCCTTCATGTAAAAGATCAGGGTGGTGTGTGCACCTCTAATCCAGCATTGGGGATGTAGAGACACTGGACAGGTAGTCTAGCCTAAATGGTGAGCTCCTGGGCAGACCTTGTCTCTAAGGATGGAGCTTTTTTTTTTCATTTTTATTTATTATTCTTATTCTTATTAACAACATATTTTATATGGATACATCATGTGGTGGTACCATCTTTTCCCTCGTCCCTTCCCCCATTATATCGGGGACCCCCCTCAGTTGGGTTGCAGATATTCCCCATGGGGTTGTAGATTATGCACTGTGGAATAAGTAGTCACTTTTGTGTGTGTGTGTGTGTGTGTGTGTGTATGTACAGCTGGGAGGAAATGCCTCTGGGCATAATATCTCAACCTATGGCTCTTACAATCTTTATGGCCCTCTTCTGCAAAATTCCATGAGCCACGGTGGGTGAGTTTTAAGACTACTTCAGTGATGAGCTCTTAAGAACCTCTGGGTCACTGCTTTGGTAAGTGTTGACTATCCTCAGGGTCTGTATCCTTCACCATGGCACTGATTATCAGGTTCAACATGGAGGCCTCACTCTTGCTCCTCTCCCCAGTTCCTCTGTGGTTTCAGCTGTAGTTTAGGTGATGCACAAGTAGTAGTTTTATCTCCTGGAGTTTCATTTCATTCTGAAAAAGGAGAACAGATTTTCCAATGGAGAGTGAAGTCAGCAGAGTTTAAATGGGATTAACATTAATAATTTTGAGAGAATTTGTTCTAAGTAGCCCCTCTTTCAGCTAGACTAGTGAGAATTTGACACTGGAGAGCATAATCTTTGTCTCCATAGGATTCTAATCTGGTTCCCAATTCCAGATAAGGTTCTTTTACACTGAGGAGATCTCTTAGCCAATCAAAACCAAGGCTGTGTGCCACTATGACACAGGCATGTACATCCTGCCAGGGTGTTTGCTTCTGAGTAGCCTAGACCTCTAGATGCACAGACCTTTGTTGTCCACTTTCCCCAGTAGCTCATGTAGCACTTTCCAACACTAGGCAGGCTAACTCTCTGGGGACTGACTCTTCCAGACTTGAGCCAGGTCTCTCCATGCTCTGTGTCAACAGCATATTTTGTCTTCAGCAATAGGTTCTCACCTTTTGCTTCAGGCAGATAATCAAGTGTTTTGAAAGAAACTGGTCTAATTTTGGGAACTACATAGGTCTCTGTGATCAACAGCTCATTGTGGGTAGAAACCTTCTGGTACTGGGAGTTACAAGTCAGAGACAAAAATAAATTAATTAAATAAATAAACAAATAAATAATAAAGCTTTGGATTTATCCTACCCTCTCCAAGGGCCTTGTTTTTATGTGCTTCCCCCGTCACTTCTTTTGAGGGTTCTGTCTTTTAATCTGTCTCCATGGATAAAGGTTTCTTTGGTATCACTTCATTTTGGAGTAGCTTTCTGTTTTTCTCCTTCCTCTCCCTCCCCTTACCCTAAACCCTTCCATGCCTGTTTTTTGGTCCTTGAGTTGCTTATCAGGTATGTCAGCAACTGGAGGTGGTCCCAGTTAAGAACTGCAGGTAAGTTAAACCATGTGGTATTTGTCTTCCTGTCATTGTGTGAGTTCGCTGAGTATGATCTATTCCAAGTCTGTCCATTTTTCTACAAATTTCATTGTATCATTTTTTTTTTCTTACTGCTGAGTAGAATTCCATTGTGTAAATGTACCACAACTTCATTACCCATTCACCCAATGATGGATACCTGGGTTGATTCTAGTTCTTAGTTATATTAAATTGAAGAGCTATAAACATGGTTGAGAAAATAAATATCTCTGTAGTGAAGCAGGGAACATTTAGGATAAATGCCCACTAAGGAAATAACTGGGTCTATTGGTAGCTCTATGTTCATTGTTTTCAGGATTGTCCATCTTGATTACCATAGTGGTGGTACAAGTTTAAATTCCCGGTTTCGGACAATGGAACATTCAGGAGTCATAAATCATTGTTAGAAATTTTTCAGTGCCAGGGATGGGATACCTACAGTGAGTTGTTGGCCAGGGAGGTCCCTGATCCCCCCAAAACATTATAGGCCATTGCCGAGGCCCTTGGTTTCCCACCAGGAATAGATGGTAAGACCCTATTGCTGAAGACTCCACATACTTGGGCTACAAGGCCACTGAGAAATCTTGCTCAAACTGAGCAGATAACCTCCTCCATGTACACCAGCTGACAGAAGAAGTATAATGGAAGAAGCCATTATACATGGAGTTGAATGGGAGAAAGAGATACCAACAGTGAAGATACTCAACAGTGGACACTGCAAGCCTTATAATTGGTCAGCCAGGCCAAATGAGCCAATGGGTGCAATAGCGGCACATCTGTCATGGTGGAAACCAACTGCCCTCCAATTGGACTGGAGGCCAGCTCCATGGTGCGGGGGGGGGGGGGGGGAATACATCCCTGATACTGAAAACTTAAAGCAATGGTAGTCATGAGACCTAGGGGTGTAATATCTGCTGATGTCTGGAAAATGTATATACTATGATTATCAAACTGCCCAGTAAGCACTTCTCTCAATATTTATACCCTTATGTTAAGGCTGCTCTCACTTTGGGTAGAGAATCTTCTCTTTTCAGATGGCAGTGACCTTGGGATGACTCAGGAGGCATCATAGTGCTGGAAAGAAGTGACTGGAGTACTGAGTAACATCTCGATCACACCTTCCAAGGCTCAGGGTCTAATACGAAAGAGGTGGCAGAAAGAATGTAAGAGCCAAAGGAAGGGCAGGACTCCTTACAGCATGCTCCTCCAGACACAAAATGCCCTGGATATCCATGACCTCATGATGCCTGACACTACCTACACAAGACTATCATAAAAGGAGGAAAAGATCATGACATCAAAATAAAAGAGATACTGATTGAGATGGGGAGAGAATATGATGGAGAATGGAATTTCAAAGGGGAATGTTGGGGGTATTACCATGGGATATTTTTTATAATCATGGAAAAAGTTAATAAAAATTGAGAAAGAAAAGAAAAAAAGGGAGGGGATGAAGAGATGGTTTAGTGGTTAAGGCATTTGCTTGCAAAGCCAAAGGATCCCAGTTCAGTTCTCCAGGACCCATGTAAGCCAGATGCACAAGGGGTGCATGTATCTGGAGTTTGTTTGCAGTGTTGGAGGCCCTGGCATGCTCTTTCTCTCAAATAAATAAATGATTTTTTTAAACAATGTAAAAAAATTCCCACTTACAGGGATGAGGGTTCCTTTTTCCCCACATCTTTGCCAATATTTGTTTTTGTTAGATATATTTTTTATTGGTTGTCATCCTTACTGAGAAAGGTGGAACTTCATAGTTGTTTTAATTTGCATTTACCTGATGGTTACTGATGTTGAACATTTTCTGAAGTCTGTTAGCCATTTGTATTTCTCAACATTGCATTCTTGAGGTAGATATCCAAAGATGTCCTCTGGCATAAAAACATGTGCTCATGCATATGCACCTAACATATACATAAACACACACACACACACACAATGAATATTTTATATCATATATATGTGTATATATACACACACATATATATACATACATATATACATACATATATATGTGTATATATATACATATAAATATGTATATATATATATATATACACACATATATATATACATACACACACACACACACACACACACACACACACACACATATATATATATATACACATGTCTCAATGAAAATATTGGCAATACCACAGACTTAAAGAAGAAAAGAGAGCCAATACAAAGAGAAGGAACAGATAGTATTTCCTGAGCAGTCAGTAGTGAATATTTTTAGGTCTGCTTCAACGTTGTTTTACCATGAAAATTTTAATAAAATATAAGTTGAATTTTTATGCCATAACCACACCCTCCTTTTAACTGTAGATTTTACCCATTCTGGACCTGCACCTGCTGTCAGTGCACTCAGCAAGCTCCCAGCGGCAGTGGCAAATGAGCACGCTGATTGAGCATGCCTCCCTGCCTGCCTGACTGCACTTCATGACCATGTCTTCAATGCCCCATCGCTTTCAGAATGCTTAGTTGTCATAGCTTCATCTCGTAGTGGCCAAGTGTCAGTCCTGAATCTACACTCACCATATCACCAGGCAACCTTTCAGACTGTAATGGTGCAATTCTCTGAGACTTAAAAAGTTATAGAGATCTCATAGGCAAGCACATGTGAATGCAGAGGAACAATATTTTCATGGATATTACAGCTAGTCAAATAAGTCAATTTTATTATCAGACAGAGGCAGCAAACAAGTTGTTTTGGTCACCATCTTTCATACTAACTTTTTTTTTTTTTTTACACAGTATACAGAAAATTTACTTTTTGTTATAATTTACAACTCCTATACTCGTACCTCCAGACTGGTTGAATACCTGACGTGAAGATTACCATCAGGGAATGGATTTCAATGTTAATAGTCAACTGTCATGACTTCTGGTATGACTGTTTTGAGGAAGGCATAAAGATTTACACACACATACAGGAGAACAAAGTGGGCTATGGTACTGGTAAGGCACGGGCTGATACAGCGCACTGAGCAGGGTCATTGAGCTCAAACAATCCTCAGCGTCTCAGATAACTGGGACATAAGCTCACACCATGCCTGGATGGGTGTAAAATGTTTCAAACTGCTCACACATAAAACTGAACACTGCTGCCTGGGTAAACCAGACTAACCCTCAGGTCCTCTCGACTAGAGGGTGGCATGGCCATAAGGTGGTATGAGACCCATTCCACTTCAGACTCTCCGGGTTCGGAGTTTGGTGTCACTTTCCAAGCAGTGGTCCAAGTGACTGTTAATGTGCAACTGCAAAACTACCCTCTGACAGACTGGACAGGTGACCAGCTCATACTAACTTTTTTATATTTTTAATATTTTGTTTATTTATTTGAGAGAGGAGAGAAATACACACACACAGAGAGAGAGAGAGAGAGAGAGAGAGAGAGAGAGAGAGAGAGGGAGGTGGGGGGAGAGAATGGGAATGTCAGGGCCTCTAGCCATTGCAATCAGATTTCAGATGCATATACTACCATGTATATCTGGCTTCTATGGGTATTGGGGAATTGAATCTGGGTCCTCAGGCATAGAAGGTAAATACTTTGACCTGTAAGTCATCTCTCTAGCCCTAAACTAACCAGATAAATGGTCTGCTCATACTGAATGCATAAAATCAAGAGATAGCATCAATCCTCTCTGCACACCACAAAGTATATCCCTGAGTCATTTTCCTCTTGTAAACCTCAGAGGTTTACAGAGGGCACATGCCATCCTGACCTGCAGTGTTTTCTTTCATTGTGTTCTTTTAAAGAGCTATAATCAATCTATTCTATGCCAGTAAGTTTCTCATTTTCTGAGACAAAGTTATAGAGGTTTCAGAAACCTTGCTGAGTTACTGCAATCTCTATCTCTTACTGTCAGAAAGAGTTCTGAGGCAGTAAGCAATTGTCTTTGTCCTGGATATTCCTCAGCAAATTCTCTAGAAAATACACATGTAACACATCAAATGTTGTCATATTTAAATCATGTAAACACAGCCTGTTTAAGGGCTATAATTAACTTGTTTTTATATAAGAGTGAGGGTCCAAATATTAAGATAAACAACTTAAAAAAACTCTCATACACTATATTGTGTCCACACTTTTCTCTTACATCTGAAAGCCAAGGAAAATAATTATGAACAAAGCATTCAAGAAGACATGGAGAGAATGTGTGCAGGGGATATGATTTAATGGTTAAATGTGCTTGCTTGAAAAGCTTGCCACTCATAAAAACCCAGAGGATTATTTATTTGCAGCAACAAGAGACCCTAGCATACCCATACACATACAGACACACCATGCAAATAAATAAATAAATAAAGATTAAACATAAGTTCACTTTGGTGTTTAGAACAATGTGGCCCTCACACCTTTATATAGGTTCCCTTTTAGTTGCATGACTGCAGTATTAATGTGTGTATGCATCTATGTGTGTGAGTGCTCTTGTGGGGCTCATGTGTGTGGAGGCTAGAGGTCAATATCAGATATGTTCTTCAGTCATTATTCACCTTAATTTTTTGAGACAGGGATTCTCACTGAGTTTGCAGCTCACTAATCTGATTCAGCTGTGCCATCTAGCAAGTCAGTATCTAGGGATGCTCTTTTCTCCATCTCTTCAGTGCTGGGATTACAGATGCATGTCACCAAACCTAGATTTTTGTAGGTGCTAGAGAAACAAAGTTTTCAAATTTTAGCATCAAGCAATTTAAAAATGCCATGGCCTCCCTAATGTTTTCTTTTTAAAAAAAAGAACAGTATGTCAGGCATAATGGCACATGCCTTTAATCACAGTACACAAGAAGTAGAGGGAGGAGGATCACCTTGAGTTTAAGGCCACCCTGAGCCTACAGAGCAAGTTCTTTGGTAGCTAGGGCTACAGTGAGACCTTACCTCAAAGAAGAAACAAAAAAGGAAGGAAGAAAGGAAGGAAGGAAAAAACAATAACTTATATTTCCCCTTTCCTACCTTAAATGAAATACCTTCCTAACATTATATGTATATAAATGCACTATGTTACCTATAAAGAAGAGATGGATAAAAAAAAATATGGTTTAGTACAAATTTCAGGAAGCAGAGTCTGGGCACAGAGACTTGCTTACATGGAAGTTATTAAGAGGTCACTCCAGGGAAAATGAAAGAAGACATCTGGTCAGGGCAGAAATGGGATCTAAGTAAAGATAATTCTCTGCAGATCCAGTCCAGCTTCAACAATAAGGAGCTGTTGGACATTTGTGACTAAACATTTATTTTTGGTACATGCCTAGTGAGTTGAATAATTTCATTTAAATTTTAGAGCTGGGTCCATGCAATTATTGGAAAGGTTTTAAGATAACTTCAACATTTGATTACACTACATAGACTGTGACTTTTCTGAAATCTAAATCAAGGTCCAGTTTTTCCAGTGATAATTTAGTTGTCAAATTAAGAAGTGCTATGAATTTAAAATATATACTTGAGTTTCAAGATTCATAAGTACTGAAATTGTTTACTTACTAAATGAGTATTATTTAACCAAGGATTCAGTTGTAAGTACTAAAAATACATAACTTAATACTATTTTGGATGCATAATTTAAACAAAATATATTATTAGAATAAATTTCATCTGCTTCCTTTTAAAAAATATTTTTCTGTATGACTTTTGATTTAACTATATTTTTTATAAAATAGTAATATTCCAGATGATTACTCTGCAATAGAGATCCTTATGATGTAAGAAAATTGTTATATTCACACTTTCTTTTTGAATAATCACTATTATACATTACATTTAAAATTGAAATATGTATAAACTGACACTAAGGAAATGGAATTTTAATTTTGACTACTTTAAATGTAAATTAAACAGACATATGTGGCTAATAGATGCCATTTGAGATGATGTAGGCAAATGTTACGTTGCAGGGCTGGTCTCACTAAGACATGATGGTCCAGGGTTTTAACCTCCATGAAAGCCAGTCATTGGCTATTGGCTGAAAACTTTTATTGAAGGCCTGGCTGATAAGCTCCTATTTCAGCCAAAGTTAATTCATTACGGGGTTTAGGCCTGGTAAAGAAAGGATAGAATGTGGAAAACACATATGTACAAATCTTTCAGGGCTGGAGAGATGGCTTAGTGGTTAAGGCACTTGCCTGTGAAGCCTGAGGACCCAGGTCCTATTCCCAGTACCCACATAAGCCGGATGCACAAGGTGATGCATGCATCTGGAGTTTGTTTGCAGTGGCTAGAGGCCCAAGTGCACCCATCCTATCTACCTCTTTCTCTCGTTTCTACTCTTTTCTCTCCCTTCCTTCCTATCTCCTTCCCTCCCTTCCTCCCTCCTCTCAAATAAATAAATAAGTAAAATATTTTTTTAAAAGTTCCATACATAAAGTGTCACAGAAAAAAAAAAAAAAACTGAAAATGAAGTAGAATATCCAGGCATTTGTGCCTAGTCAAAGAATTACTATAAATTTGAGAACTATAAATGTAGCTAAAACTTGGGCAAATTCTATATTAGAAAAACACTTTATTTAGGCATAGTTATTCAAAATGTACAGAGAAAAGATGAAAACGACTTCAAAGAAATATATACTCTTCTGAATATAGCATATTTCCAATCTGAGCTATAAAAAACTTGGCCTTTCTCAATTCATGACACTACTCATTTTGATTGGCCTTTGATTTAAGAATTATAATAAGGATGCAAATGCTTTCTTAATGCTGCCCTAACTATATTAAAAAAAAAAAAAAAAAGAGTCCAAGAAAGCTCTCCGGAACTTAAAGTAAAAAGTAATGTGGATTTTCCCTTTGGTGCATCCAGGTTATTATAAATGCCCTAAGGAATGTAATTTGACCAAGTCTAATATAACTTACCCTTGAGTTTGTCCTAAAAGAAAACAAAGCATACAGGACAGGCATAGAGGCAAAATAAGATTGCCATCTCATTAGGTAGATGATTGAAGAAAGTGTATTGGAAGTGTCTATCACACATAACTGCCTTCACAGGATGTCCTATAACCTGCACATGCTGAAAAGGCTTTTAGCTATGGCATAAATTACTTTTCTTTAAGAAGAAGCAGTGATGAGTAACCCAAGCAGCCTCAGCCAGGCATCAGTATCAAAGGAAAGCAAATTTTCTTCTTGGGGAAATAATTTTTATTGACAATCACAACGACTGTTACTCAGAGAACACATCCTTCAAACATTGAGGGCACCTCCTTTTCTTCCATTAAAGACTTCATATTTCTCTATAACTTCTGGAATTTATTACCAGAATTTAATTCATTTCCCACATCATTTAACTTGTTGCTGTATTCTGTCTTCCTTTTCCATATTTTTCAATTATAATCTTTCTAAGTTGATACTGGGGAAAGCAAGATGTTGCCATATTTAGTTATTCCACAGTGGAAAAACAAAATATGTATCACATCAATTTTAAGCCATACTGTGAACTATCAAGTTCCTTGAATGTTTTCTTTTTATTTTCTGATAGATTTCACATGATATATTTATGAATGAATAAGAATTTTTTAATGATCTCAGACATAAGATACCCAAAGTACAAGTTTCCCAGAAGAGTAAAGGAGAAATTGACTCCACATTTTAAAAGTAGCTGAATTAAAGCATAATTTTCATTCATGAAATTTACTCATGATAGGATAGGAACTTTATTTTAATACAATCCACACAAAAACACAAGCCTTAAAATACCATCTCTCTCACTCAGTAGTTAAGACCACTTTCCATGCATGTTTGAGGGCCTGGAGAGTTCTGGGAGATGGTTCAGGTTTGATGCCCATGAATCACATAAATATCTGGGCCACACGTGTCTATAACCATAGTTCTTTGAGAAACAGAGACAAGAGAATAATTGGAGCGTCATAAAAATGGCAAGCTCCTGGATCAGTGTGAGATTGTGCTCAAGTATGAAAGAGAAAAGTGGAAATGGAGTGAAAAGACATATATCTGATATTCCCTCAAGCCACAGAAGGTGAGTGCATGAGGTATCCCTTGGGCAAATACAGGTACATATGCTAACACCATCATGCACACACAGAGAATGTTTTCTTTATCCAATAGTTTTATCTATATTTTTTTCTCTCCATTGTTCTACTTATCTTCATGACTAAAGTTGTTCCTGAATTCTTTTGAAGTGATTTCAGATGCTATGGGGGAATATTCCTGACTATATATGCATAACTCAAAGGTTCAATTACTGCACAATTTACTTTTAAAATCCCAGCATTATTACATTATTATTTCTTTTCCTTTGTATTTGTGAATCCTGACTTCATTTTTCATTCTTGATATGCAGAATCAATAAAATTTGCATATTCAAATAAAATGTTGATGCTCAATGAAGCATGAATGGGAAATCATTCAAGTGTCAAGAGTATGGGCCAAATGTCACAAGGAGGTGGATAATCAAAAGGAGGGGACACTTCAAGAAATCTATTTAAATGTTCAAAGCAAGCATCATAAAGACAAGCTAAGTTTACCAATCATCTCCTTGATAATGATTTCTACAATTCCACTGAAGTAAGGTATTTCCATGTTATGATACAATTAAGAAAAAAAGAAAAAACTGAAATCTTGCTTTAAAGCAAGGTTTTTCTGTAAAACCATAGTAATAAAAACAGCATGGTACTGGCATAAAAACAGGAGTATAGACCAATGGAATAGACTTGAGGACCCAGACTTTGGGTCAAGCAAATATAGATACTTGATATTCTACAAAGTCCCGAACAATATAGGCTGGTAAAAGGACAGCATCTTCAACAAATGATGCTGGACAAACTGGGTAACCACATGCAGGATACTAAAACTTGATCCACACATTTCACCATGCACTACACTCAAATCCAAATGGATCAAAGACCTCAATATAAGACCAGAAACTCGAATACTACTGGAAGAAAATTTAGGAAGTACTTTCCATAATATAGGAATGGAAAAAGACTTCCTGAACAAAACCCCAGTAGCTCACGATCTTAAACAGTCACTCAACCAATGGGATCACATGAAGCTGAAGAGTTTCTTTACAGACAAGCATACAGTAAGCAAAGCCAATAGATTACCCACAGAATGGGAGAAAATATTTGCGGGTTATCCAACTGATAGAGGCTTAGTCTTTAGACTCTACAAAGAACTCAAAAATCTAAACAGTAAGAAGCCAAACACCCCACTCATAAAATGGGGTAAAGAGCTGAACAGGCAGTTCACAGAGGAAGAATTACAAATGACAAACACACACTTAAGAAAATGTTCATCATCCCTAATCATCAGAGAAATGTAAACCCTAATTATAAACCTTTCTTTTGAAGTTAGTGGTCAGACATCAATAATCCCATGTTCTTTACTATATAACATGCTTTTAAAACTTTCCAAACTTCTTGAACTGGGCTACATTTTATTTCTCCAGAACAAGTGAAAGATACTTTTATTAGAAAAATAATCCTAGAACTCACTGAATGTTCTACGTATACACAATCTAAATGTGATTACAATGTGTTTCTTGTGTCTGGATTACTCCAAAACTCCTAAATGCTGATCAAATCCCTAAAAATTGGTGAAGTCTAGTTAAGTCTTACTATGTTTTTTTTTTTTTTCTTTTTGAATATAGTATTAAACTAGGATATGCCTATTCCCCATGGAATCAAGGCATAACATTTTCCCAGCACATATCTGAGAAAAAAGAAACTAATCAAAATAGTTTGTTATTCTTTGAGTTGTTTTGGATTCCTAGTGTTAAAAATAATAAATTCCTTAAGCAATTCACACCCAATTTCCTTGCATTAAAAGTGTGTTTTTCCGGTTGTTCTACTTGGTTCCTGGAAAAAAATTTGGAAGTCCTTGTAATTCCCCAGGTGAGATGTCTCCTGATTACTGATGATAGACTTTGGACCTTTTCTACGTACATGTTAAGAAGGTGACTCAGGAAACTTCCAAGAAGAGGAACCACATGATCATGATCAGCGGGTTGAAGTTTTGTGCCTCTTTATATCAATTGAATGACCCTTCTATGAAGGTTGCCTTGGTAGTTGAGTTTCCAAATGGTCAAAGATTCAGCCATGCTTACATAAAGATGCCTAAAACAAAACTCTAGACATACCTCTGGGAAACCCCATGGTCTCTGAACACAGCTATGAGCTGGGAGGAGACCTGTATTCTGAATGCTCCCTATCCTTTCACTGTGTTATGACCTCTGGTTTGTCCCTCATAATGTAACATACATAACACCTACAGTGTTCTTCCAAGCCCATTGAATAGGACTAATGGATTATCCCCCTTGAAGAATCATTTATGAAAGTTTATGTATTTGTAATAGTTGAGCAGCAGAGTTAGAGGTCTAGGGAATGGAGAACTGGTGCCTGGTTAAATTAAGGTTTCTGGTATGAACACTGAATTGTATGACACAGATTACGGTGGTTTGAATAATGAATTCTGTTCTGTTGATCTGATTGTTTTACTTGTATATTGCTTCTTGACTCCCAAAACTTTGGTTTTCATAAAGTTTTGACCTGAAAGTTACATTTTAAACTTGGGTTTTGAATCCTAAGATGCCATAAGTCACATTGTTCTTAGAAGTAAACCCCAGAAATTTACTAATTTCCCTAGTTTAGTAAATTTTGACTAAGTAATGAGTTTAGGATTCATAAAAGCATTACTGTAATCTCTTCTCTGTAGTGAAAGGTAGCGCTCATGCTCTTTCTCACATAGTTTTAGTATTTACTGTGAAATTGCCCCTGTATGTGTACTTCATTTTCATCCCTTAGCATTCTGTAAATTAAATAACAACCTTTTATCCAGGTGAAAATGGGATTATTCAGTGCATCAAAAACTCACAACAAAACCTAAGATTGATAATTTTAGGAGTTAATCAGTAAAAAAATAATAATAACGTCAATAAATTAAAACTATTGGCATGAGTCTAAATCATCCCACTAACTTCTTGGTCTGAACCACCTAATTCTACTCACTTTAGTCATTTTCTCACCAATGAGATAATTGACAGATATAAACCTTTGGTTTAAAAAAGCATAAAGGGAAATATTTTTCACTCTTTTTTAGGTCCCAAATTCAATTCAAAGATCTCAAAGACTGCTTGCTATATAAGCATGAGTAACTGAGTTTGAATTTCTAGTTTGCACCCACATAAAAGCCATGCACCTCAGCATAGTGTAGAAGAAGAGGAGGCAAGAGGATCCCTGGGACTTGCTGACTTACTGGTGTAGCTGAACTTGTGTGCTATTCAGGTAGTAACTGGCTAAGGAACACCCTAGATATCAACCTCTTGCCTCCACAAGAGTGCTTTACATGTATACCCACACCTGCACACACATATGTACACACCCCTCACACATATGGACATTCATACACATTAGTCTGTGGCTGTTTCAACACCCAGAGCCTAATTGAAAAATGACTACGTCAGAGCATTGAGCAAGCAGCCAGTATAATAAGATAACCTCTCATAATCCAACATGAACATTGACAACACAAGACTTTGCTAGTCCATTGTCTCTATTATTAAACTGTTCTATATTTCTGGGTTTGATGTAATGAAAGTGAACATGATTGGTCCAGCTTTATCTAATCTATAAGCAAGTTGAAGGAAATACTTAATACTTTTATAATCACTTCACTTTTATGAGTGATTGATTATAATGTGGGAACTCAAAATGATATGAGTTGTAAGTAAAAGTTATAAATTCTATTGCACAAAGTCTTTATCAAATACATTTTATTATTGTTATTTGCTAATTTTCCTACTGCCCATGATGAAATTGGAAAAGTTTTGCAGTCTTCCTTAAAGAATCACATAATGAAAGTCCTACCAGAAAGGATTAAAAAAATATTGGTGATAAATTATTAGAAAATGAGACTGCAATTAAATTTCTGTCCATCAGGAAAGCTTGACAGACATTATTTAACAAAAAGCATTTAGGATGGCTGGAGAGGTGACTTAGCAGTAAAGTCATTTGTCTGCAAAGCTTAAGGACTTATCTTTAACTCTCTAAGTCATATAAGGCAGCTGCACAAAGTGATGCAAGTGTGCAAGATCAAAATATACACAAGGGGGTACAGGCATCTGGAATTCATTTGCAGTGCTGGAGAACCTGGTTCTTCCTGTCTCTCTCTCTCTCTCTCTCTCTCTCTCTCTCTCTCTCTCTCTCTCTTTCTCTCTCTCATTCACTCTTGCTCTCTTACATGAAAAGGCCAGTCTGTTGGGCTTGCCTCAAAAAATGCATTTAGGAGATGGTGAGATAGTTCAGTTGTTAATATGGTCCTAAGCTTGACTCTACTACCTATTTGAAAAAGCCAGGCATAGTGGCATGTGCATTGAGGAAGCACAGATAGGACAATCTCTAAGGCTGGATGATCAGCCAGTTTAGTTTAATTAGTAAGCTCCAGGTCAATGAGAGACCCTGTCTCAAAAAGTTGAACAGAATTTTTTTTATTTTTTTTCTCACTTTTTATTAACATTTTCCTTGATTATATTGAACAGAATTTTTGAGGGTACCCAAGGCTGTCTTCTTGCCATAACACACACATACAGTTTCATGCAAACACATGATCAACCATATACACATCATTAATATGCATGTACACACCACATCCATACAAACAGGAGTCTGAGAAACAAAGAAAATATCAAAATATCAACACATATTAAATAAAAAGCATGCAATGACCCAGAAGTGCAATAATTTATCTGAAAAGACTCCTAGCCAATCAGCAAGTAGGAGAGTTAGAATCAATTCCTTAGTCAGTCTTAATACTTTTTGCATCTATTATTAAGTTATTCTGTGATCTTCAGTTTCTTTATTATAAATATAGTATTTGGAAAAATTCATTTCAAGTTGAACTTACTGATTTAAATCCAAATAGAAATAAAATTGTATGTCTGTCTATATACAATAATTTCAGTTGTCAAAGTTGTGAAAAAAATCAGTGTTCTAGTGGCATTGTGAGAGAAGTCTTTGAAAAGAAAAAAAAACTGTTTTGCCCTATAATTTGGTATGTGCTTTGAAATATTGAGAGCATTAGAAATACTAAAGTATTAGCTTTAAAATATTATTTTTATTTCCATGTGTTTGTGCATGTGTACACCAAGACCTCTTGCTGTTAAAAATGTAATCCAAGAGCATGAGCCACTTTTGCATCTGGTTTTATATGAGTACTTGGGAATCAAACTCAAACTGGAAGGCTTTAACTATTGAGCCATCTCCTCAGCCCAAGAGTATTATTTTTCCCCAGAAATACCTGTGAAAAACTGAATTGAGCATCCAAGTGAATGTTGATTTATGCAGTTGAAAAATCCTCCAGTCATTGGTTAATTGCAGGTAAAACTAACCAGCATCAGATTATACTGATCACTTAGTTTTGTGTTCTCATGGCTTCTTGATTTTCAGAAGGCAATTCTCCTCAGTGTAGTTACTGTAGCAAATCTTCTGTATAGTCCAACAAGCTCTCAAGATGACAAAAGAAAACCCTGAAGTCAAGACCAGGCACAAAGGGCCCAAATCAGGTCTATGTTCATCCCAATTTAGTAATAGTTGCATAATTAATGGATTTTTACCTACTGCTTCATTACTAAAACAAAACACATAAAAGAGTAGGAGAGCTGCCCAGGGTGATAGCTTAGTGTGTCTGAGCTTTTACAGCACATAGTACACAGTTTCATGTTGCTTTATAGGAGGAGGGTTTTACTTCAGCCTACTGATCCGGGGGAAGTTCCATCTATGGCAGAAGGAGCTGGCTCCCATACATATATCCAAGCCCAGAGAAAAACCACAAACACCAAGAAAACACTACAAGCACCATACATAAAATGGGAAGTTAGAAGATATCCTCAGAGCTCCAACAGCTCTCTTATGTCTTTAGGCTGGGATTCAGACCCACCCCTCAGTGACACCTTAGGCTGGACCAAGGAACCATTTCCACCATCCAAGCTACAATGTTTTTTTTTTTTTTTTCTTTTTTTCCCCTACTCTGGCTTCCACCCCCTTACACACCAGGGATTCCATCTGCCCTTAAGCATGCATACAGTATATAAGCACCTCTCTCTCTCTCTCTCTCTCTCTCTCTCTCTCTCTCTCTCTCTCTCTCTCTATCTCTCATAGATTATAGTAGAAAAGAAGAAAATTCCAAGCCCCAATACTGGAAATAGGCTTCACAGGAATGAGGTAACAGGTAAAGGTATCTTCTCACTCAAAAAATATTCATTATCTACTGTCCTTGGGCTAGCCACTGTTCATACAGCACAGAATAATCAGTCAGACAATGTATTCAGTTTCCATGAAGATCAGATTGGCCAGTTAGGAAGGCATAATTTGTTTTGAGAGTCACTTTCTGTTTCCATTCTGATCTTCTAGGATCCTATTGAACTGCGTGGCATTTCCCATCAGACTGCCTATATTTCAAATTCATAGGCGGACAAGGGGCCAAGAGGCTAAGAAACTGCACTGAATGTGATGCTAAAATCATGTATCACTGAAACCTAGACAGAATACCAAATGTAGAATGAGGCTAAAGGAAGTTAAATTATTTATAATTAGATTTATTCTGGAAGACCCAAAAGTAGTAACTATTGAAAACTCTTTAAATTTCTATAGAGAAGCTATCAGATCCTATATATAGTAGCAGTTACCATTTCCTTCTGACCAGAAGCAGTTTATGGAAGAAAACAATTTCTTTCAGCTCCTGGTTTTGAGGAGAATTTTTACCTTGGTGGTGAAGGTATGTTAGGCCTAAGCAAGAAGCCTGGGTCACTTATCTACATCAATGGAAAGAAAAGAGTCCAATGAAGTTGGAGCTGGACCATATTACACTAAAGAAAGCTTTCAGCAACATACATATCCCACAAATCTTCACCTTCCAAAGGCTCCACAAACTTCCCAAATTGTTATCAGCTGGCAAATAATGATCCAATACATGTGACATTATGGTGGACAATTCACTCAAACCACCACAATACTATTTATATGAATATTCCAATAGTTCTGTTTCTTAGCATCTTTATATTTAATATTACATATTCAGCTTTCTTAATTTCAATGTGTACACCTTTTGTTTTTGTTTATATAATTTATAATATTTTAGCTTTTAGTCAATAGTGGCAGACTTTATGATTGAGGTAAGTTAATTAACATGTCTTTCTATTCCAAAATATTCTTGCCCTGAGAAATACAAGTTGCAAATGAACATTTCTTTTTATTTTACAAACTTCTCAGGAAATCTTTCAATGGCATGAAATTGCTCAATGGTTTACAACAGTATCAAAGAATTGTTTACTGCCTAGGGTCTAAGATTGCATGCACCCTCACATGCACTCACCCATCTTCTTGTGTGCATGAGTCCTAGACTATTACAGCAGGAATTTAAGGTTTTTCAAATCCTGTCTTCAGAGGTCCACCTAAAACTGTTATAGATAAAAATATCTGCTGAAGTCTTCAAGTTCTTGTCTCAAGTCAAGGAATTGTATCAGAGACACACAATAAGGTAATAGAAATAGAAATAGTTTATTGATGAAGAGAAAAATATGCCCAAGAATGGGAGGGGGTTAATAAGCTGGATAATACACACACCCAAAATCATCTAGTCATGAGACTTATGGCCCTTCGTCAGTCATTTTCACGCATGCCTCTCTCTCACATTTGTGTACTGGGAGCTGTTAACTGTATGCTCTGTTGCATGCAGTCAGCATTGAAAAGTATTTCAGCCTTCCTGTTGCCATCACCACCTTTCATAGAACTTGATGTCACCTTCTCTAAGTCCCCATTCTTTCACCACAAAACTACATTCAAACCCTTTCAACTATGCTTATGTTGCCCTTCCTAACTAGAGATGATACTAATATGCTATTATAGTGATCTTCCTTGTCAACTTTGTTTCAAGGGTTGGTGCACCAGCCAGCGGGGAGTTGAACAAGGACTTGGGGAGAAGCTAACCTGAATGGGGGAGGCAAACAGACACAAGAAGGAGACCAAGCTAGGTATTTGTCAAGGTCTTGAAGTTTATTGTTACACATAGGTTTTTATAGGGTTGTAGGGGGAAGGAATCATAACCAGGACAGAGATCACAGGGTTACTGGTTAAATGTAATTTCTTTGTTTCTTCATCCATTACCGGCAGCACCAGGAGAGGCTATCACCCAGGCACAACAGCTCCTTCATTTCTGGTAATAGATCATTAGATGAGGAAATAGAAACTTAACTTGCTATATGGTAGTTTCTGTCAACATGGCCAAGGTTTGGTTCATAGCTCCCAACATCTCCTCCCTTCTTTTATACAAAAAGAGGGGGAGGCCCACTTTGCAGCTGTGGGCATTAACCAACTGGGGGAGTAGGGACCTGACTCCTCCCATGGGATGTCTCTTTCCCATAATCTTTCACCCTTGGTACCTTTTGGGGAGGGGAGGCAGGGCCTATGTGGCCAGAGAGTGAGGCACGGCCTTAATGATAACAGTTATGGTACCAACCTCCATGTAAGTCAGGTTTTTCTCTCAGGGAATTCAGAAGTGGTCAGAAAAGGACCTTCCCTTTTGGTGCTTTAACTCGCACCCATGTTGGTGACCATATCACACTCACTTTATTGTGTGCTGATATGAATAGGTCTGAATCCTATGCAGCTCCTGTAGGAGGGGTAGCTATTTGGCCACGACGGGTAGACCGCAGCAATAGCAGAGGTGTAGAGGACAGCAGTATAGTAAATGAGTACAGAATGTACACAGTATAGTAAATGAGTACAGAATGTAAGATCAAGGGAGAGTGATAGTTGCAGGTGGTAGGTCTTCAGTGGCAACACCTTGATCTGCCAGCTCCAATCTGTGATAATGAATCTGCAAAGGCTGCATTTAGTAGCATCAATCTGTTGATGTATAAAAGACATGATTTTATTTATAATAACAGGTCCAATTGTGAGTAGGAGGATTAAAATAAGTAGAGGTCCTTCCAGCTTTGTCCTGTTAGGAAAAAAGGAGAGTTTCTCAGGGAAGTGTTTCTTCCCTGGATATGTGAGAGGATCATCAGCCTGTTTTACAAGTCTCTCCTGCAGCCATCTCGAAGCATTTTTTTTTTTTTTTGGTGTCAAATAGACATACTGATCCTTGGCCCCAAATGAGTACTGGATCTGGGCCATTGCACTTTAAGGTTAAAGGACCTTTCCACATGGCTTTGGCAAAGGTTTTTTTTGTGTTTGTGTGCCAAAAGCGATCAGCAGCTGACTTTCCTTGAGCATCAAGGGCTAAAAAGTTTAAGACAAACAAAGCATGATAAAGAATGTTTTTTGGGGGAGCCTTTTATGGGATATAAATCCCCCATTTTTAACTTTTGTAAGGTATTTTTAATAGTTTGATGGGCTCACTCAACAATTCCTTGACCCTGAGGATTGTATGGTATGCCTATAATATGTTTAATTTGTAATTGATGACAGAAGTTTTGGAATTTATTTCCAGTATATCCAGGACCATTGTCAGTTTTAATAATTTGGGGCTTTACGATGACACTAAGGCAATTGAGTATATGAGCAATGACATTCTTTGAAGCTTCTCCAGCATGGAGGCTGGCAAAAATGAATCCACTAAAGGTATCCACAGTAACATGGAGGTACTTAAGATTACCAAATGAGGGAACATGTGTTACATCCATTTGCCAGATCTCATTGGGAATTAAACCTCTAAGATTTACACCTAAGTGGGGAATGGGTAGGAGGGTGACACAGTTTGTGCATTGTTTGACTATCTGACGATCTTGTTCCCTAGTTATTTTAAAAAGAAGATGCAAGGTTTGAGCATTATGGTGATATACAGAGTGAGTTGCTTTGGCCTGGGCCACAGGAGAAAGTCACTTCATGCCAGGATAGCCTTTGCAAGCATTTTACAATCATTTACTAAAAGCCAATTATCACTAAGGGCCTCTAGTAGGGTCATGGTAAAGGGAGCAGTAGGTCCATAAGAGGAAACAGCACTTTTTAATTCCTTGATATGTTTAAATTTTAAATGGTGATACTGCAGGGGCTTAATAACAATACTTTTGTTCCTGTCTGGTTCTCTATCATCATCCGAATCAGTGGATTGTTTAGAGTGCTTATCTCCTTCAGAGCCTTCCTACCCTGAATCTGTTTTTGCCCTGCTCAACTCAGGTGGTGAACAGGTTAAAGAATTTGCTCCTGCTTTCACTTGGGCATGTGTTGTTGGAAACGCACAAACGATCTTAGGTTGTTTGATTTTAGCTTTGATGTGCTGTACAGGTGCAGGAGAGGGAGAGTGGATTTCTAGGTCTAAGTCATGGAGCTGTTTAAGTAAAGTGGCCTTTTCTTTTTTAACTGCAAGGAGAGTTTTTAGTGATTGGGCTTCCTGGGAAAGCTGGCAGGTTGCCTGTCGAGTCACTGCTTCTAAGTCACAATCAAGAGTTACAGGGGCACAGAAGTCGCGTGACTTAGGCATGTGAAGATAAGGTGGAGGGTCTGTTATGGGGGCTGTGGGAGGTGGCCAGTCAGGGTTGTGATATCTGGCAGCCTCACCCTCTATCTCTGATTCCTCATCTAGGGAAAGAGGGGCATTAGGGGGAGGGGTAGCTGCAGATTTGGAAAGAATAGGATAAATGGATTTAAGGGCAGGTGGGTCATCCTCAGGCATAGGAATAATGACAGAGGGTCACTGCGAAGGGGGATCATTTGTCTTGCCTAGTGCCTTTGCCTGGGAGCCGCCGCTGTGGTCCTGCCTGGAGGGCAGGGCGGCTTGGGGGAAGGAGCAGCTGCTGCAGCAGTAGCCACTCGGGGATCCTGATGGCCGAAAGTTAGTTCATGAATGGGAGGGGTTTGGCTAGGTTTAAGGATACTTTTAAGAAATAATTCTCCATCCCTAACAACTTTTGAAACATCTGGTTGACACCGGTGAACTTGAAGTACATCATTTATTAAATTCCAATATGAGAAGATTTGAACCGGGACATTTTCAGGGCCAAAAGTCCTATAATAATCTTTTAAACAATCCCCCATTCTCCCCCATCTTTTTTCATCAATGGTACCTTCCTGGGAAAACCATGGACATAAATCTTCTAAGAAGAGGAACAAACGAACATGATCTTTTTTCTTAAATTTTGCTCCACTACTCTTGAGGGAGTCTTTAAGTCCCCGGATAAAAAGTTCCTGTTTACTTAATTTCTGTCCCATGATAGAAAAGGAAAGAGGAGAAACAGCAAGACCAAAGGGCAATGTTCCCAGTTGGAGAACCAGCACTGGGGATTGCCCAGTGGGCCTACCATAAGCCTAATCACAATTCTAAGAGCTGGCAGCTGCTCTAAGAGCATTTACTGGCTGTTGCTTACCCAGTTTTGTTCATAGGAAGAGAGGCTAAATAGGAGGTCTTTGCCAACACCCTAACAGGCTGTCGGGACTCGCACTTGGAGCTGGGGGCCTTCAGCCAATGCCAGAGGGTAGCCCTGGCCAAGAGGCTTCAATTGCCCTGTCGCTATGTTGCAATTCCACGTGATGGCACCAACTGAAAGTAAAAGGAGGAAAAGAAGTGGAAAGAGAAAACCCAAAATTCTTGTGTCTTGAAATTTGCCAAAAAGTCTTTACTTTAATTGCCTAAACTTCATCGCTTACCTCAAACGGATCAGTTTCGCAGGCAGGCTTTTTCTGCGTTGATCACAGTGCAGGTCTGTATTACAGGCGAGGACTGCCTGCAGTGACCTCTATGCAGATCTCCACTCACCCCCCTGGTGGGGTGGCGAGCCAATGGCGAGGATGGCAGACCACTCCAGCGACGTTCAGGTTTTTTCTTCATACCCCGGGCCCCACATTCAGGCGCCACTTGTCCCGGCCAGTGGGGAGTTGAACAAGGACTTGGGGAGAAGCTAACCTGAATGGGGGAGGCAAACAGACACAAGAAGGAGACCAAGCTAGGTATTTGTCAAGGTCTTGAAGTTTATTGTTACACATAGGTTTTTATAGGGTTGTAGGGGGAAGGAATCATAACCAGGACAGAGATCACAGGGTTACTGGTTAAATGTAATTTCTTTGTTTCTTCATCCATTACTGGCAGCACCAGGAGAGACTATCACCCAGGCGCAACAGCTCCTGCATTTCTGGTAATAGATCATTAGATGAGGAAATAGAAACTTAACTTGCTATATGGTGATTTCTGTCAACATGGCCAAGGTTTGGTTAATAGCTCCCAATAGGTTGGTTTTGGTAGTATCTTGGGAAAGCCAGACTTCAACAGCCTTGAGAAAATTTAATCACTCAGATTCCAATATGTACTTAAACTACTGTTCTCAAACTACAAAAAAAGATAGCAAAATTATGAGGAAGAATAGTATCAAAGCTTTTAAGGCAGTGTCATTTCAATATCATCTTTACTAGCATCTTTAATAATTCTGAAGGTAGCAGTATACAGAGTCTACAAAGAAATGTGCAAATTCCTAGCAGGCAAAGAAAGGAACTGAAATTGATAAATTTGACTCTTCATTGATACTTGACGAGAAGCACTGTATCTAGGACTATACATTTCAATTCTTTATGAAGAGTTTTCTGAAGTACATATAGATAATCAATTTTTAAAAGAACCACAGAAGGTTTATGAATTAATTTTTGCACCTCACCAACTCTAAGTACAAAAAATACCCTTGTTGAAATTCATGCACAACAAAGAAGTATCAGAAATACAGTGTACTTTCTGAAAAAAAAAATATTTATTTTAAGCATTTTGGGATATTTAAGTAACTTTCAGTAATGGTTTATCTAGCTTCATCCATAAAAGAACTGTCTAAAACACAAGGCATTTTGTGTGCCTAATTTTTGGGCTTGTGATTAAACATGCCAATAGTCATGGTGGCATTAACCAAATGCCAGGATTAGAACTCAAGATTTAGAGGCTAGCCATCTTTGATGAGACAAGATGAGAAAAATTGCATTGACTATTCTGTCCTATGGAGAGAAATAATGCAAATCAGTATAGCCTAAGGGCAGCTAACGGTATGGATTTTGCCTGTCAGAGTCCTGACACCCAGGGGATACTCCCCTCCTGAAAGAAAGAAGTTGAATTCATTGAACTGTTGAAAATTCTTAGCTGACCCTGAATTTCACTTCCATTCTTTGCTTTCCAGAGAAGAGGCTTTACCTCATACAAAAAGGGAAAACACACAAATGCAACCCAAGGCAAGGAACTCCTGTGGACAAGAATAGTTCAAGTGGAAATAAAGGACAAAAGGTAGCCTGGTGATTTGGGACTTGCTACCACTGGGCAGTTACACAAAATAGATTGTGAAATGCTTTTGCAGACAACAAAGCCCTATAAAAATGTCAGATCATTAATCATGGGTGGTTTTAATTACTGTTATATTGATTAGTATAGCAACTAGGCAAAACCAAAGCCAGGTACTATGCTTTACTGAACTAGCTTTTTTTGCCCTTCTCTTTCTTGTTCTGTTTCTTGAATAGATGGCTTAACCAAAGCCTATTTTAAGAACACAAAAAAGAGAAAACTTGAATAAAATAAAGTTGAAGGTTGTGTAGAGCTACAATGAGAAGCTACCGAAGACAATGGAACTCTGGGTTTCTTTTAGAAAGCTTGGGTTGTCAAAAAAAAATGTTCTGCAAAAGTTTTGTGCCTCTGGGGAATGGATTAGTCAATTTCTCATAGTAAATGCATGATTAATTTTACGTTTTTATTCCCTGGGTTGAATATTTGTAGTTATTGCAAAAGATGTACAGTTAATATACTCTTAAGAGTATATTCATGTACCTTTGAACCTATTGATTAATACTCTGTTCCAGGAAAACTGTCTTCTGACTTATGATTGTAGCTCATACTAATCACAGTAAAGAAGTTACTTTGAGAGATGACACAGTGGATAAAGGCACTTGCAAAGCCTGCTGGCCTGTGTTCAATTCCCCAGTACCCACGTAAAGCCATATGCACAAAGTGGCACATGTGTCTGGAGTTTGTTTGTAGAGGCTGTGTGTGTGTGTGTGTGTGTGTGTGTGTGTGTGTATACATTTTTTTCACCTGATGAAATCATCAGATTCACATGTTTAGGTTTGCACTATTACTCAAATGTACAGAGAATTGGAACTTTTTTTTTTCTTTTTTATAAGTAATTTAAAGAAATCCAAAAGCCATTACTAGCTGTATAGTTAGTAATAATATTTATATTTAAATTTTAAAATTTCATGATTCTTATTTAATATTCTTGTTTGCTTTAATACTCATTAAGATAAATCTTGATGGATTCAGATTTTAATTCTCCTGCTCTCAACCCCCTCCAAATAATCTGTGCATATATTTAGAGTAGAAATATCAAGAATTTTCAGGGAGGATAAGGGTGGGAAAGGATAAGAAAGCCAAAGGTTTGATATTTTTATACCTGACTGCTAAGTCTTTCTTCACAGGCAGAATGCATAAATAGTCAAGTCTTGTAACTTTTAGCCAAAGAATTGGGTCCTAATTAGCATTTAGTTGATACCTGATGAAGAATTCTCAACTTTCCTTCTCTAGCTCATAAAACTTCCACACTTTGAAATACCCATAGCTTCTGCCAAAGTGCCTCTGTCAATCAGTGCCTCTGTGCTTCTTCACAGGCACTTGGTAGAACTTGGTTCTCCTGCACTCTGCTCAGTGAGCTAATAGCTAATGGAGTTGGAGGCCCAGTCTTCAGCTTGTCTAGGAGCCTGTTCTCCCATGTTCAGATTGGTACTGTATACAGGTGATCCCTGTTACCTTACACAACTTCAGCCTCCTGTAGACTCCATGGAAAATAAGTTTACTGTGATGGAAGTGAGATAGGGAAGGAAAACAAAAAGACTGGGGGAAAAAAAGAAAAACATAAGACTTGTTTTATCACTTTCTTTCCACCCCACCTTTTCTCTGAAGGATGGTGCCTTCAACATAACAAAACTAACTGTATTTAAATGCATTTGGAAACATATGAAAATACTTTTTTATCTTTATTACCAGTAATTTTGTGCCAAACAGTCCTACAATATCTTAGTGAATCTGTTTAGCAATCTTAAAAAGAGCTTTGAATATTTTATTTCCTATAATGAGAAGTTTCAGAAGTTCAGAAAGGTTAAGTAACAGCTCTAAGGTCACCTCGTTACTGCTCCGTAAAACTGTCATTCACATACAAAACTGCATGTCTCTATATTTCTTTCCTAACTGATAATCAAATGCAAGTGGGTGAAGAAATGATTCAGCCATATGAATAGCACATGAAAATAAAAGGGAAACAAAATTAAATCAAGCAAACATAAAATATAGAAAGCTTAAAGAGTCCATTGTTTGTGCAACAATATAGCAACTTCCTGTCGCTAGAACTTGAAAGGCATTTGTTTGGCTAACAATGATATGGAAAAATCTATCATCTTTTAACAAATATAAAAAGTCCATTTTCTTCCTGGGACTTCAAATTAAAGTGACCAAATAGAAATATAATTGAATCCCTAGATCATAATAAAATTGCTATTGTCATTTTTGACGTAAAATAACTAGTGTGATTTTTTTCTCCTAATATTAATAATAAAATATCAATCATTATTTAATATCATATTAAATAATTATTAATTAGTTCTCAAAATTAAAAGAACTGGAAGCCAGGTGTGGTGGCACATGCCTTTAATCCCAGCACTCGGGAGGCAGATGTAGGAGGGTCACTATGAGTTTGAGGCCAACCTGAGACTACATAGTGAGACCCTACCTTGAAAAAGCAAAAAAAGAAAGAAAGAAAAAAAAAAAAAAAAAACTGAAGGTGGTTAAAGTGAAAGCTTGTAACATGGATGTCTTAGATTGATTATATGACCTGATTTCAAGGAAGAGATTACCTTATTACAAGGGGAAATGGATTCAGGCAGCCAGTGGCATGCAGCCGTTCATAGTTGCAGTGTTCACTAGTGGAAGTTAACATTCAAGAGGCCACTGCAGAGGAACAGAGTGATGGTGTGTGGAATCTCAGATACAGGAGCTGAACTAATTGCTTCTTATGGAGCTTCATAGCATTTTATAGCTTAAAAGTCTGAGTTGACTATATCTTCTTATTTCTTCCTTTGCTTTGCTTTTCAAACTCATGCTTCATTAGATTTGGTCTTCATTGACTTCTATGAAATGATTTTTAATGTCTTATAAACACTGTTTTTTATGATATATCAGATACAGAAATCTATTCAAAAAAGTTATAGAGTTAGAGAGTCCTTTGTGCTTGATCTTGCCACACTTCTGGGGAAGTCAGTGCACTGAGAGAGAAAGTGTGAATCTCCTACAGTATTAATGGAAATATTGGGTAAGTTATAATAAGCATGTCTCATAAACCTCCATATGCCTTTGATACTTGCCAGCATGTCTAGACTAATTGGAGAGTTCCAGGCCAATGAGAGGATCCTGTTTCACAAAGAAGCAAAGTGAATTAATGCATCACCAAGAAGCAGCTAATGTATAAAATGAAGGTGAGGGTAATAATTATATTGACTACATGTGATTTTTTAAAGATTATATATATTACATATTCATATATGTACATGTATTCATGCACACATACATATATATTGAATGCATGTATGGAGACAGAGACCCAAATATAATATAACAGTGATAAAAAATGAATTTTAGCTATAAATTTTTAACTATTTGGCTATTTAAATGAAACTTGGATTCAGCAGCCATCCAAAATAAATAGATAAATAAATAAATATTTAATACTCTTTATAGTGTTAGGTCAGGACAAAATGGAGTCAGCAGGATAGTGATAGAGACATAAGGAAGTGGGTCTTGCACATTCCTCAGTGAATCACCCAGCCATTATCCTTCCTTGCCTAACAATGCCCCAGGTCTAGGTTCCTGCCCCCTTATCTCTCAGGACAACTGGTCACTGTTCTGGTCTCACACCCTAGCTATTTGAAATGGTCAATGTAAAAATAAAAGAGTTCCTTTCCTCACCTTCCCCCAACTGAAGAACTCTATATAACCCACTATCTGTAATCTCAAAGTTGGCTGTGCTCTGCTTTTGAGAGTCAGTCTTGGCAGCTTGTGTTTTTCCCTAATATAAGCTTCCATCTTTGCCTCAGAGTGGTTTCTGTGGTCTTGGTCACTCCCAAACCTTACATATAGAATGGAAGAAATCCAACTTATGAAGATAGAAATCCTTCACTTTTAATGTGACCTGTCCATCCCCATTTATGTCACCCTGCAGAGTCAACAAGTATAAACCCATTTAGGCTTCCCAAAGGGCTTTGTACGATTTGCCAAGATGAATGCACATTTTTTCACTAAGAACAAAGACTAAACTTGACTTTTCAAGGATTATTAAAAAGTGAGTGATATCTAACACTAGCACTAGAAGTTTAATTTGATGATGAGGTTTACCAAGTAGAATAAGAATGGTTGAGTACCTGGTAACAAACACAGGTTAGCTGAGTTCATCTTAAATAATATGTCTGTAAAACAATGTTGTTTATTGCTTTCATTTTTGGTTGGATAATTAGGACAGACATACTTGGCAACTAACAGAATTTGTAGAATGAAAATTTTCCTTTTAAGGCCTAGGATGGAAAAATCCTATATTATACCCCTGGTAAACCAGAAGAATTAGAAGCAGAAAAAGTAATGACTGATGTTGAGTTGATGGTTTATATCCTGTTTCGATTAATGTGCCAAAAGTTATGATAGTGTTAAGAGAAGATGGATGGGTCTTAGAGAATGAAAGAAAAATATTTTAAACTTGACCATGTAGTTAGATGCAACACAAATTCCTGTTACTCTGATGTCTACATTCTAGCATTCTTTTGAAAACTAGGAATGTCTTTTCAATGCACAAGTTTCTCTCTTTTTCCTCTTGATTGCTGTCTTAAAAAGCAGATGTGATTTTCCTTAAGGACAGCACCAAATATTGTCTATTATAACTGTATTCTCTTCTCTTTTTTAAAAAAAAAATATTTTATTTGTTTATTTATGAGAGAGAAAGAGACAGAGAGGAAGAGAGAATGGGCACAGTAGGGCCTCTAGCCAGTACATGTGAACTCCAGACACATGTTCCCCCTTGTGCATCTGGCTTACATGGGTTCTGGGGAATAAAACCTGCATTCTTAGGCTTCACAGGCCAATGCCCTTAATTTAAGACATTTCCCCAGTATTCAACTCTATTATTTTCTTCAAATGCCTTTATGAATATGATCTTGTCACTATTTTATGGTGGCTTGAATCAACATTGATCATAAATTCATGTATTTTGAATGTTTGTTCCTCTGCGTATGGTAATTCAGCAGGTGGAGCCTTGCTGGAGGAGTTGTGTTGTTTGGAATAGGATTTTCAGGGGTGTTGTAGCCAGTTTTCCTGTGTTATTACTTGGTTCACTATTCTTCTGCTATTGTCTACTTGCTATGGCTAAAGTAATGATGTCCAACCACTGATCATAACATGCAACGACCCTGGCATCCCTTAAGACTGTAAGCCACAATAAATGCTTTCCTCCTGTAAATTGCATCTGGTCTATTGTTTGATCTAGCATTGAGAAAGTAACCGCAATGCCCACCAATTTAATGTATCAATAACACTGTGTTGTTTATAATTGATAAGCAAATATACTCTCAATTGGGCTTTAAAAGTACCTCAGTACATATGAGGACCTGAATTTGATCCCCATGAAGGTAAACACTGTGCAGGGTATCATATGGCTGTAATCCAGAATTTGTAAATGCTGGCCATGGTGGTATATGCCTTTAATCCAAGCTGGGCATGGGGGTGGGGGGTAGAGTTAAGGTGAGTGGACCCCTGAAGGTAAAAAGTGCAGGAAAGTTTGCCCTTCCTAAAAATCCAAGATTATCTGAGTTCTTATCTTTCTTACCTAGCTCAGCAGAACTGTTTTTTCCACAGTCAGGACGCCTCCTAGGAGGGAGGTCTTTCATAGGATTTAACAATTGTGGTTGGACAAATTAAGCTTATCTCTTTCTAAAACAGTCCCTAGCCCTAACCAACCAGCTAGCCCTCTGGTTCACCTAGGCCAAAAGACAACCCATCACCCCAAGGTTATAACTACATAATCTCAGATGACGTATTTACTATATTTTTATAAACATACGAGCATATTATCTAACAGTCATTTTATCAACTTTAGTGTTATTTTCAGTAATTAACTCTTGTGTCTTCAAGCAACTAATTCCATTGCACACAACTCCCTGATAAAGAAAATAACAGATTAACCTCATACTGTAGCGAAAGAAAATAATGATACCTGTTACATAGGCACATTTTTTAAGCTTTAGTTATTTAACTTTCCCCCTCTTCATTTAAAATTCTGGCTTAATTTTTTTAAGTACATATTTAGAAAGAAATACAGAATCATCCCCAGAAGTACAAAAAGAGATGACCATGGGAATGCTATTCCAACTAGATACTGAATATTCTTTCACTGTGAAATTTCTTGTCAGATGAAACTATTTTCTGGATCAATTTCCTAAAATGATGTTTATTCACATTCAGGAGAGAAACAAATGCTGGCATTTGTTATTTCAGTTTCACTCTTCTCTTCGCATCTTTATGTTTCTTCTGACAGACTTTATGCAGGTTATTTGTTCTGGCCTTCTCAGAATGTCTGCAAATATTTCTTCC
The DNA here is from genome assembly GCF_020740685.1 of Jaculus jaculus. Taxonomy (NCBI): domain Eukaryota; kingdom Metazoa; phylum Chordata; class Mammalia; order Rodentia; family Dipodidae; genus Jaculus; species Jaculus jaculus. The sequence continues at coordinate 119,507,415 of NC_059104.1, forward strand.
TAATCCTTGCCAGAATAAGTCAGAAGCTCTGTGAAATCCTCTATCACTCTCAAAGAAAAAAATAAAAAATAAAAAAATCTTGTGTTCTTTTTCTTGGGGAATGAACTTCTGTGGGGGGTGGGCTTCCTGCCATCTAGCCTCTATAACACTTACCTCTTTTGAACCGCTGTTTTGGGAAACAGAACTGCTGCTAGACAACCCTTTCAGGTCTCATTGTTTCAGCTCTGCAAGTCTGTTATTTTTATGTCTTTAGTGTGTGAATAAAAAGAAAAGAAAATGTGTGAGCTCACTAGGGTGCTGGGCTTCATCCTTCAGAGCTGCAGGGTGCCACCTGAGGTTTCCTCAGAATTTTCCCCACAGCCCTCTTTCCATGGTTTGTCCCTTGCTTTGCATTAAAATCTTTTATTTCATTTGTAATGTTTTCCTTTTCAAATACATAGTAATATTGTAAGACATTTTCATAGTTACCACAGGTCTCATCATCTTTCCTTTTCTTCTCCCTTCTATTTTTCTTTACTTTTTTTATATCATCCTATTTTTTTCATAAGTTCATAAGTGCTACATCAGATCATATTTCATGGAGTCTTTCAATCTTTCAAGAGCTACCACTCTTTTGGTTGTAGCATTGCTTAATTGAGTTTATATCACTCTTTATATAAAACTCAAGGTACATTTCTCTTTCTCTTGTCAGAAACTCTTCTCCTTCAGCAATTTTCTTTTCACTTCCTTCATCTTGCTCCTCCTCTAGATATCCACAGAGCCCATGGGTACTATCCCTAGTGCTAGAGCTTGACTATACATCTAGCACCTTCTGTCTAGCTCTGCCTCACTCTGAAGGTTGACTTAGAACTTCTTACTATCATCTTCAGAATCAATTTCTTCAGGATCATCACTGCCCAACAGCTTCTCAGACGTGCTACCAATAGCGCCAGCAATTGTCCTCCTGAGACCTTTTCTCCTTATTGCAAATTTCTTTTGCTTCCCTTTCACTGTCAGAACCACGAGAGACATTCTGGCTCTCCACAAAGTCCACAGGACTATGCACCCATTTCTGTACTGCTTCTTTTTGAACTGCCTACCCGACTGCCAAGCACACCCAGCTGTCTTCACTGGGTTTTGGGGTCACATCTAACAGTGAAAAATCAATTGTGCTTTCCCAAGTGTCTTTCCTAGAAAGCAACTTTGGTGGTTTCTCAGGAGAGGTGAGGCTGCTTAAATCAGATCTTTCCTTCTCTGTCCTTGGAGTGCTATGTCAATTGCCCTTACCAAAGCTTACTTTGTGAGGCATTACATAGAGAATTAAAATTTTTCTGACATTTTAAAAGTAACAGCTTGAAAATAAAGACAACTTCTATACTTACAGACATCAAACCATTGTATATCCCTCCCCTCCCCCACTTCCCCTTCATAACTCTTCTCTCCATCATGTCGGGAGCCATAGAGCAAAAGCCTCTCCATTTTGCCTGGGCCTGTTCATAAGTTGACTCAGTATTCAGAAAGCTGGTCCATCCAGCTTTCTGTTATGTACTTTTGGAATGTTGGTCAGCAGACTGCTTACAGAATCTTATCTTTTACAAAAGGCCAGTTTATGATCAGGCTGTCAAGCCATTGAGGCAAGATTAGATAAACACCTGATTACATCCCCTCTAGGTTTCCTGACAATTCCAAGGCCCTAAATCACATCAGCCAGCTTATTTCCCCCTTTTCTTCCCCTATGTAACCACTGTGTAAAAAATAAAGATTCAGAGACCTTGATTGGAATATAGACTTGGTCTCCTTCTGTGTGTCTCTTGTCTCTCATCCAGGTTAATTTCCCTTGGGGTCCTTGTGTAACTCCCCATTGGCTGGGGCCATCATATCCCCACCTCTCTCCATTGGTCTCTCTTTTATTTTGATGTCGTCATCTTTTTTCTTCTATTATGAGGGTCTTGTGTGGGTATTGGTAGGCACTGCAAGGTCTTGGATATCGAGGCCAAATTCTGTCCAAACAGTTGTATGTAAGGAATGGTACCCTTCATTTGGCTCTTACATTCTTTCCACGACCTCTTTCACAATTGGACCCTGAGCCTTAGAGAGTGTGATAGAGATGTTTCAGTGCTGGATACTCCTCTGTCCCTTCTTCTTATTATTATGTTGCCTTTTGGGTCATTCCAGTGGTCATTGCCATCTGAGAAGAGTGGCTTCTCTAACCAGAAGTAAGAGTAGCATTAGTATATGAAAATGAACATTAAGTGTAGTGCTTTCAGGGCAATTTGGTGAGAGTAACATATGCATTTGTCCAGACAAATGGTTTTCTGAGTTAGGGTCTCACTCTAGCTCAGGCTGACTTGGAATTCACTATGTAGTCTCTGTGTGGCCTCAGAGTCATGGTGATCCTCCTACCTCTGACTCCAGAGTGCTGGGATTAAAAGCATGTGCTACCACGTCAGCCTATGATTTCTCACTTTCTATTCTGATATGTTTATGGTCATCACTCTTTGGTTATGAAACTCATAAATGGACTTTCCAGCATACCACAGAAATAATTGTACATACATGTTTATTGCTGCACTATTCATTGATATGTAATGAGCATGTATGTCTATAAGTAGAAAGTTAAAAATTGTGGTACATAAACACAATAGAATTTTATTTGGCCATAAATACACTGCAATCATGTCATTTTAGAAATATGAGTGTAAGAAAGCATTTAGTAAAATAAGAAAACCACAGAAGAGAAAATATTGCATATTTTCTTTCACATTTAGAACTTAGGTGTGTGTGTGTGTGAGTGTGTGTGTGTGTGTGTGTGTGTATTTGGTGGTTTCAAACAAATATTTACTGTCAGGAATTTTCCAGGGTCTGCTACTGGGTGGGGCCCTCTGTTTGAGGACTTGTGAAACTGAAACAAAGTTTGCTGTGAAAGCTACAATCTTATGTCCATCTCATGGCTGTCTCCAAAGCTAGCTGAGCTTGTTGGTTGGTCAATTTTTCTATTGTTGTAGGCATAGGGTCATAGTTTTTTTTCAGGCTGCCAGACATTTCCCAGTGCTTGGAGAGTATGACTTTGCCATGAGATTCTATCACAACAAAGCAAATTAATTCTCTAAAACAAACAGAGTAATGCCATTCACTCAAATCTACTGATACAGAATATTGAGTGCCACACATACACACTGAAAAGTCTATAGGACATACGTGCATACAAAACATGGCAGGAATATCAGGCACTGTCTTAAAATATTGAGTACCATAAAACCAGTATAATTTTCTATTCTATCTTTCAAAAATACTCTTGTTTTCAAAGGACAGCTTGAGGATAAATGTGAATGGGGAATGGTTTCTCTAATGTGGAAACAATTTAGCTCTATTCAAAGAAGATCTGCCTATTTTACCAGAGGGTGTTATTTCCTTCTAGAAAAATCATAGTTGTTTACTGTCTCTTGTTACATTTGAAGCAACTCTTTTATGAAAAGGCATATATGAAATGTTATTTACAATTATGCTTAAACTACCAACTCCAAAGTATAGCAATGATGATGTCTTTTGGTACTAAAACATAAACTTTAAGTCATTGGTTTCTGTGGGATTGAATGTGTTTTTAGTGCTCTTACAAATGCTGTGATCTGGGCAGGTTATTTAAAGAATAAAACTACTGTAAAGTTCCTGTTTATTTTTCTTATTTCAGAATTTCAAAAAATGTCAAGTGTAAATATTCTGAAAAATAGTCAATTATTTTTTATCTTAATTATAATTAAGTATATACAATATAGAAAATATTCAAAATGTTCAAAAAAGAGGACTTATAGTAAAAAAGCATTTGTAAACATAAATCATACAAAAGAGCATATTCAAAATCAAAATGATTTGAATTGTGTGTGTCTACTTGAAGTAAATTGCTTTTGGTTTTGCTTTATTCAAATATACCCTGAGTTCTGAATCATATAAAAATATTATCTTCTGAGTGGAGAAAAAACTATGTCTAGAAGTCACTGTTATTTATGCCTTTTATTAGGACTAGAGCTTTGGATGTATACATATTGGGCAAAATAATCATTGTTATAAAGTTAATGTGATGGTAAACAAAGTCTTAAAAGATGCTAAGGTAAAGTTATCTAGGCATGTTTGTTTATACCTGTAATCCCAGCATTCTGGATTCTGAAGTGGGAGGATCATGCATTTGAGCTGGACCTGTTATTAGACCTCCCTCTCAATAACAAAAATAAATTGGAATTCTTATCAAGTTTATTTAGGTATGTCATGTAAAAATGTTTCTGCTAACTAATCATATATATGACTCAGTTTCGCAAATTTGGTCACATTCTAGTGTGAGTATAATTCAAATGCAATAGAGGACAAAAGCATTTTGGCATTGGATGGTTTTGATATTAGTTTGGCTAGAAAACAAACTAAGAAAGTAAGTTCATAGAGTACATTATTAATTTAATGACAAATGTTTCCGTTTCTTCCAAAATCAAGGCTGTACATATACCTGTCTCTAAATCAAAACATAGTCCCTTGCTCATAAATCTGAAATCATGAATATGTTTAATTCTGCATTTATAAATGACAAAACTAAATCCATATCCTCATTAAGATGTTAGAATCAATGTCAAACTCTCATCTAACCCACATTTTAGTTGTGGCTTTTACTGAATTCACATATAGCTGCATTGTTGTGCCTCTTTGCCGGTCCTTCCAGAAGTCAATTTGAAGATGGCTTATCTTTCTACTACATTTAGGTGTGGTTACAAACATCAACCAAGGTTAATGTAAACATTATATTTTTATTTATTCATTTAATATTTGGATAGACTCTGTACCAAGAATCTCCCAATCAGTGCCAGGGTTTGGATACCTTCCAGTGCTTTGTTGATCAGGGAGGTCCCTGAATAAAACAAGCTATTGTTATTGCTTTTGTTTTCCCACCAAAACTACAAGGTGAGACCATATTCCTGAAGTTATCACATTCTTCAATTTTAAGACACTGAGAAATCAAGCTGGAACCAATCACGAAGCCCTCTAACATACCAGGTACCATAGTACTAGAAAGTATTTTGCAGGGTTCTGGAGGAGAAAGATCATCAACAATTATACAGCAGTGGACTCTGAGATCTCCATATCTAACAAGCCAAGATGTGCCCAGTGGTGCAATTTTGGCATAAAAAATGTGGAGATAAGCAACTGTTCTGAATTTACATTTGAGACCTGCTCCAGGAAGGAAAATCATGCCTTGAAATAATAATCTACTCAAAAGCCTATAGGCCCTGAGGGAGGGGGAGCCACTAGTGTTGTTTGGCTAAATGGGTACGTTGTTCCCATAAAATTGCCTTCTAAGTATGTATGTTCAGACACATAGCTTAGTGAGTACTGGGAAAGATGAAGGGAGTCATTGGAAGGGAGAGAACAGAGAAAAGTTAATAAGTAGGGATTCTGATCAAAATCTATTATGTGCATGCCTAAAAAGAGTCAAAAAGCTTAAAACAAAAGATAATACTAGTTAAGTAGAACTAACAGTAATAGATTTTAGGATCAAAGGGTAGGGAAGAGGCAATGGAGAAAGAAAGAAAGAAAACTGAACAGTTCATCCTTTTCAATTTGCTTCCCTATACATCTCCTTAAGATAAAAACAGTAACAAAGGGTTACTTCTACATAACATCACATATCTATTATATATCATACCACAAAAGCATTAATATATTCCCTAGACAAGAATGTAAATATTCTTATAAAGGCCCAAATATTACTGAATACCTTTGATGTCCTAGAACTTAAATATTGTGATATAAATTTAACTACAAGCAATACATCTTATTGTAAATAATAAAGGCACAAGAAATAGAAGAAACAAAAATAGTCAATGCAAAACAGATTTTAATTTGACAAGAAGGAAGTGTATGTAATAGTTACAGTCTTTGCTCTGCAACTGGCCATTTGGTAGTAGCTAGAATTTAGAATAGCCATCTTATATCACCCATATCATATTCCACTTATCCACATAAAACTACATTGTCTCCCTGCAATAATTTACTGCTGATTACACAGTGCATAACCCACAACTCCATGGGGAATACAAACAGCCCCACTGAGGAGGGCCCCCAGGGGGTTGGGGATAGGGACAAGGGAAAGGATGGTACCAACACATGACGTATTCATACTAAGTATGTCTGTAATTTAAAAAATAAATAAATATAAAAAACATTCTAGTTGGTGTAATAGACTGAATTATGTCATTCTAGCAACCATATATTAAAGTGTAGGCCCTTATTGTGACTTTGTTTAGAGACAGGACCTTCAAAAGGTTAATTAAAATTAAATGTATCATAATGTTGGGTCCTAATTAAATGTGGATTTTGTCCTTCTAAAACAAAGAGCCAAGAGATGGGTGAGCACAGAGCAAAAGTTTCATGAGAAAGTATTAAGAAGCTAGTCATGGCACTGGAAAGATGGGTAAGAATTGAAAGGTGCTTGCTGGTAGAGCCTGTCAGCCTCAGTTCAATTCTCACTACCCACATAAAGCTACAAAGTGGGACATGCATCTAGAGTTTGTTTGCAGGGACTAGAAGCTTTGGTATGTCCATACATACTTTCCCTTGCCCCCTTTTTCCATTTATAAATAGATTATATATAGACCTAGAAGAACTGTCTCAAAAGAAATAAATATTGTTGGTCCTTGACATTGAATATCTCACCATCAGAACTGGGATAAGTAAATATCTTTTTTGAAGTCATTCAGATTGTGGTATCCTGTTATAGCATCCTAAAGGCAAAACTGGTCGTCAGTCTGGCTGGTGCATTTAGCCAAACATGACATTAACTGACATCTTTAAAGATCTATGCCATGAGTCTATACTGAATTATTATAGTTTATATTGAATTCAATGGTCATAGGACATAGTAGAAATAAAAAAAACAAGGATTCTCAAGAAACCCCTGCCTTCTTTGAACTTTTTCACTTCCATTAGACAGCATCAGCTTTATGTTTCCTGACTGACTAGGATTTATTACAGTACTCAAGCAAGTGTAATAAGTATTAACATTTTGTTTAAAAAAATGAGTACCCCAAAGTACTAATATAACAGTATTATCTACACATTGAAGGGAATAATTGTTATCTCCAGTTAGAAGCAAGCTTCTTGGAAGCAAGACCTTTTACAGGAATAGCAAGAGTGTCATGGATATGAGAAGCTAAATACTGATAGTGGCTTATTTGTGGTAGAGAAAAGAAGTACTGTTTCAATATGCATCCTTTGGTCCTTGGAACTGTACATCTTGGCTGTGGGGAAAGTATATGGCTTAGCTTATGCTTATATAGACGTAATAGAGCCTTTGGAGAGATATTATGCCAGTCCTGCAAGGTATTTCTGCTTAGTTCTGTAACTGAGTCTTAGAAATGACTGTCCTCCACCCTATCAATCTTTCTGATTGGGAACATTGAAGAAACACGATGTGTTTAGTGACTTCCACTATTGTACTTCATTTTCTTCAACTTGAATTTACTTATGAGAAACCATGTGGTCTGCAATGTTTAGTCTTATGTATTATATTACCTACACATAGCAATTTATCAGGGTAATCATTTGCAGAAAAAGCAAATTCATAGTAATTATAAGTTAGGAGAAAGCACTGGAACTTCCACATATAAGCAACTCAATGTATTCGCCCGATCATCCAGGAAAGTGCTCTATATTGGGGTTCAGTGTCTGCTACTGGGAAAATAGGCATTCACCAGTTGAAACGCTGGTTCTGGTAAGGCAAAGTCAGACTCTGAAAGGAAAACTTAGAATTTTTTGTCACATATGAAGAAATTATATTTAAGTGTGTGTGTGTGTGTGTGTGTGTGTGTGTGTGTGTGTGTGTGAACTATTCGAGCAGATCTTAAGAAATAGGAAAGAGTGGAGAAGAGAGGACAATGAGATATTTGACATGAAAGCGGACAATATGAAGAAGGGAGGAATGAAGAACCAGTAAGAGAGGTATGGAGCTATGGGGAGAAGAGTGAGGAGACAAAAGAGAACAAAGAATACATTGAAATCTCACAGTGGCTGGAGATGTATCTTAGCAGTTAAGGTGCTTGTCTGTGAAGGCTAAAGAACTAGATTTGGTTCCCCAGTACCCAGTAAGCCAGATGCTCAATAATGCACATGTGTCTGGAGTTTGTTTGCAGTGGCTGGATGCCCTGGTGTACCCGTTCTCTCTCTGTGTCTCTCAAAATGAGCAACTAAAATAAAAACTTAAAAAATTTAAAAATGAATGAATAAATAACATGCATAGTGAATTCCATTTTTGCATTCTCAATTAAAATATTAATAAAAAACCTTCTTTTTTGTGATCTTCTCTAATAAATAACATGACTACGAACTACCTCTTGTATCTGGTAGCCTTCCTACTGAATTCCTATGAGGAACACAATTTCAAGTGCAAATAAGGCAATATCATGTTTAACTGTCTCATGCCTATTCTTGCTCCTTATGTAGGTGAGGTTCTTGGATGAAGAAGATGCAGAGGGCTTAAGTACCTGACTTCCAACTCCGGCCATGCATTAGATATGTTACAGGCTTCATGAAATGAAGAAATGATTGATGATATACTATTGACTAAACCATGTCTTTTAATATTTTAAATCCTAGGTAATTGGTGATTATGGGACACATGTTATGTTGGTCTGGAGAGAGGCTTTAGAATTAACCTTACTTCTTTCCTATCTAATTTTTTTATTGATTTTGATCTAAACTGTCCTCCTTAAGGGTACCTTGGCATTAGTCCCTGTTACAAAGGGCTCAAGAGTGACTATTAACCTAACCTGAAATTCCTCCTTCTAAAAATATCTTTACTATTTCAAAGAGTTCAACCAATGGAGTTTAAAGTGACAGAGTCTTTTTGAGAGTAAAAAAAAAAAAAAAAACCACTTTTAAGATGTACTTCAGAGGCTTCTAATTCTCCCACTAGCATAGTAAATATAAAGAACATAAAAATCATATTTGCAGCTGTTGTATATGTCAGTAACAATAACAAACTCAGCATTGCAGAAGATCAAAATAGCATCTGGCACTTTGATTCACCCAATTTAATCACATGGAGTTTGAACACTTACCATCTTACAAGCTTTGTTTATTGATTTACAAGATTTTTATGAGATTATGTGAAATTGTATTGAGCATGTACATAGCACAAGCCTATCTTTTCACTCCATGAGTTCTCTGCACATTATAAAAAAAGCTTTCCTATTATAACCTAAATAAAAACTTAGCTTTCTGTAGTGAAGAATGCTGAACAAAAGCGACCAGACAATGCATCTTTACATTTTGGAAGTTTTGATTTCTATCATAAGCAAAATCAATGTACTTTCTGCCTTTTATTATACATATTATCTTCATAATTCCTGCATAAATTTTCTTTAAAAGACCATGAAACATTCATTTCATCTCCTTTTTATTCTGAGAAAGTGATCAATCACACTCTGACCATGAATAAGAATTTCAGAATACTTCCTTTTAATAAGTAATTATCCTTGCTTTTTTTTTTTTCTGGCTGAGCATGCAAATAAGGGGGAAAATAAAGCACAAAACAATTACCAAAATACTATGAAGGTTGGTGTGGTGGCACATGCCTTTAATCCCAGCATTTGGGAGGCAAAGATAGGAAGATCTTCATGAGTTCAAGGCCAACCTGAGACGACAACGTGAATTCCAAGTCAGCCTGAGTTAGAATGAGACCCTACCTTGAAAAACCAAAAGAAAGAAAGAAAGAAAGAAAGAAAAGGGGGGGGGGGGATGATCATCCAATGATGCCTTTCTGGAAATGAGAAAAGTCCATTTCTGGTGTTTGGGTTCTTCAGATGCATATTAAGTTGATTCCACACTGCTACATTATATAATGCTGTAAAGGGATTGCAGGACTAGCTTTTATACCGTAAATTCTAATAAGGTTTGTTAGCCTTTAATATCAAATAGTTCTCATTACATTCAAATACTATCTGTCTACGAAATATTCACACGTTAAAAGTAAACGCTTATTTTTCTCTGAATTTCCATTTATTTTATAAACTTTTATTATATTAAAGTATAATTAGATAAATAGTTTTTGTGTTTTCTATTCTTGCACAGTGCTGAGCATAAAAGGGTCAAAACTAAAACTACCATTCCTGGCCTGCAGCACGGGAACGTAGGAGCAGCAGCCTCCGGGGAAGCGGCCGTTGAGGCTGCGTTGGCGTTGGCGGCTGTGCTCCCAGGACTTCACATGGAGTGGCGGGATGGCCTTCCCAGGCTCTGCTGCAAGCCTGGCGGGCGGCTGGACATGAGCCACGGCTTTGTGCACCACATCCGACAGAACCAGATCGCCCAGGTCGACCCGCAAGCCCGACCTGCACCTGCCAAGCGAGGTAGTTGTAGCCGCCCAGGCAACCTTGACTATGAGGAGTCGGGTGAAAGCAGCAGCGGCGGCTCTGAGCTGGAGCCGTCCGGCCGCCAGCTCTTCTGCTTAGAATATGAAGCGGACGGAGGAGAGGTCACAACACTTATCGTGTATCAGGATGATGACCCGACCCGGGAAGGGTGAGTGAGGAAGTTTCAGCGCACACACCTCTGGATCCACCCATGCGAGAGGCCCTCAGATTGCGGATCCAGGAGGAGACTGCAAAGCGCAGAGCCAACACTGACCAGGTTGAAGGCAGAAGGGGTTCAGGCTGGATTCACTGCAAATTGGAAGAATTCTGCTCAGGGAGCTCACCCTAGTTTAGGGCTATCAGGACCAGTCTATCCATCTTCAGACCCCTACCCCACAAAGCTTCTACATCCACAAGGGTATGTTGCAGGACCATATCTAGCTTACCTCCCTGTTAGCCATTCTTTTTTGTACATTGGCCCATTTGCTTAGCCTAACATTCTGGAACATTTTGTTTGGCTAATTTGGTGTCCTGGGAACAGAGACTTCAAGGGAGAGCCGAAGTGTATGAAGCCTCCGGCCCCCATGCTGCTGTCACACAGATGTACACCTGGCCATGCCATGAGCCACATTGGTTATCTTAGGGTTCTTTCATGTTTCTGCTCACCTCCACCCATGTTTTCTTAGATTTTTCCAGTTCTGGCTTTTCCTTTCCCCCATCTTTTTGCCTCAGGTACAATCAGTTTTCCTCACCCAACATGATTGTTTCTCTACTGCTCAGGACTTTGGAAGTGGAAGGGGATGGTCCTGGGAGTCTGCTTCTAACAAGTTCTCCATGTAATTCTGAAGCAAATAAAATGGGGGAACTTTGTTTTTGAGGCCTACTTGGAAGCATGTTTCCTTCCCCTTCTGTGGCTTTTCTAGGTTGCTCTATGTCCTACCTCTCTGCACTGTCTGCACAAGAAAACTAGAAAAAGATGCTGAGCTAATTGATAGTCGTTACTTGCAGCAAAACCTGCCTTGGCTAGAGCTACAGAATTCCAGCTTTTGACCTCATCCCTAGCTATAAACAGAATATTCTCTCTCAGACTAAAGGGGAATCATCAAAATGAGCTTGAAACTGACTTGCCAGTTATGACTTAATAGTTTTGGACTGTTAAAGTTGGGAAGTTAGCTGGACATGGAGGCATAGCCTAGTGTGGTGGCACATACCTTTCATCCCAGCACTTGGGAGGCAGACGTAGGAGGATAGACAGAAATTCAATGCTGGTCTGAAATTACAGAGTGAGTTCCAGGTCAGCCTGGGCTAGGGTGAGAAAAACTACCTTGGGGCTGGCGGGGGGGTGGGGGCAGTGATGGGAAAATCAACATTAACAATAATTGCCTATGTGTAGACCTTAGTTACTGGGGGAAAAAAAAAGAACAAGAAAAAGATTCACGACAATAATGGAGAAGTGAAGTGAGCCCCTCTCCTTTCCCCCATGCTTTTACCTTTCTTATGTCACTTGGGCCCAGCATAGTGGTACATCCTTGTAATCCCAATATTCAGGAGGCCAAGGCAGGAGGATTTCCACAAATTTGAGGCTAGCTTGAGCTACAGAGCACAACCCTATCTCACCACCAACAGAAGCTAACTTAGGTCTGTCTGTAGGGTAAAGATCCCTAGAAATAGCATTTCTCTCACTTAGGGAACGTTTTTGTTTTCTATCAAGGGGTTAGGCTATGGTCTGAAGTCCACAAGACATCCTGTATACAGGAATTTTGAGACACCTAACTTCTAGCAAGTGACCCTACCCCTCAGCAACTTGAAATGTGGACTGTAAGAGAGCCCCTGAACACTGAGACTACAGACAAAGCCCCTGCCCCAGGGTGTTTCTACATAAGGGTCTCAAGATCAGTCTGGCTGGTCATCATTGCAGTTTTTCTCTTAAAGGCTTCCTGAGAGCTGTTTTGTCACAGCTTGCAATGCTGGGACAGCGAGTGAGGTGGTAAGTTAGAAGGGCCTGGCTATGAAGATGGCTAGAGATAGAATGCTCCAGACCTACAGAGCTGGCCCAGGGTTGAGTGTTTTAAGCTTGCCAGTCCTGAGCCCAGTTCTGCTTTCAAAGGAGAAAGTCTTTGCCCTCTATGTAGGCAACTATGCTAGAAGTGCCTTTGGAAGTCATTGCCAACTACCCTCCAAAGGCTCCTTGCTCACAGAGGTTCTGCTAAACTACCCCCATCTTCCTGCAGGTTAGAGGACTGCTTCCTTAGTCTTCCAGATCTTCAACTGAATGTATGACCTGGAACATAGGATTCACTGGAATTCTTCAACACTTAGTCTGGAAATACTTTGGGAGCCTGTCTTAGAACTGGATCATTTGTTTCCTGGTTCCATTACAGAGCCTAGAAAAAAATACCTGAAGAGACAAGCACCTAAAAGTTTGCTTCTTGAAAAAGGAAGAGAAAAAAAAAGAAAAGGCAATGTTTGTGTGTATCTCTTATCTTTTTATGTTTGTTATGTGTGTCTTTCAAAGACCCTCTCAGGCAAGAAATGATAGTTTTTAAACTTTCTTCTAGAGAAACTTGGCTTATCAAGTACATATGAAATATTTTCTAAGATTCTTAGCAAATAGTATGACTAAATAAAGCTTAATCTTGTCTGAAATGAAAAGTGATCTTTTGGAGCTAGAGAATGCTGCTGTTTCTCCAGATGTGCCTGAAATGCTTCTCTGAGGGTAGTTTTATAGCTTAGCTTCCTTGTTCTGTCGCCCCTCTTGTGGGGTCCCAGGTATTACCTTCTGTTTTATTCACCAGAATTGCCTGCAGATATGGAACACGGTAGAACATTTCTCACAGGCTCTAGTCTAGTCTTAGTCTAGAGAGATGTGCTGTGCAGTGTGGTGGAGTGGCCCTAGTGTTGAACTAGGTGGAACCTTCTAGCAGGCTGCTTCAGAACCAACACTCCTTTGATTACTTATGTCCTTTGATTACTTATGCTCTTGGCTATCTTTAAAAGAAAAAAAAAAAAAGAAGAAGAAGAAGAAAAAACAGAGCTGGGTGTTGTGGTGCATACCTGTAATCCTGGCATTCCAACGGCTACCTGAGCTACATAGTGAGACCCTTAAATATGGAGACTGGATTTTATAGCTTTGTAATTCCTGGACCACAATGTGACTGATAAAAGGGGAGCTGGTTTGGAGGGCCCTTGTGCTATACAAGGTTGAACTTTAAAAATGGAGTTGTAAACCAGGTGTGGTGGCACACACCTTTAATCCCAGCACTCAGGAGGCAGAGGTAGGAGGATTGCCATGAGTTCAAGGGTGCCCTGAGACTACATAGTGAATTCCAGGTCGGCCTAGATTACAGTGAAATCCTACCTTGAAAAACAAAACAAAACAAAACAAAACAAAAAAATGGAGTTGTAGCCCAGCACGGTAGTGCATGCCTTTAATCCCAGCACTTGGGAAGTAGAAGTAGGTGGGTTGCCCATGAGTTCGAGGCCACCCTGAAATCATATAGCAAATTCCAGGTCAGCCTCGGCTAGAGCAAGACCCTACCTCGAAAAGAAACAAAAAGAATTGTAACCCACTGTCAAGCATGGCAGTCTTTAAAAGTGTAATGTAAGAAGGTAGATGCTAAAGGTATGTTACTGACTGATGTATGTCCTGGCTGCAGTCCCGTGTGGGTATGGGAGAGCCTTTGTGGAAGGAATATTCCATCTTTGTGGTCCTTTGCAGGGGGCACTGCACAGTAGAGATTAGCACATACAGATGACAGAATGTACTCTGGGATGGTGAGTATCCAGTCTGCTGTGCATTTGGCAAAGTCCATGAATTCAGGGTAGTTCTTCCCCAGGTGAATAAAGAGAAATGAGATCAGAATACCTTCCTACCTCCAAGCCTTTGGGGAAAATCGCCACAAAATATTGGCCATTATTTGAAACATTTAACTCCTTTGAATTCTCATCCTGTCCCGGAGGGATTGCATGGCCAAGAAGCCATAGATGTCAACCCCAACATTTTTTAGGCTAGAAGTGCTCCTACAAATGAAAGCCTTCCTAGTAAATGGCTACTCTGTCTTCCCAAGAAACAACAAAACAAGAGGCTGGGAGTGCTTGGTATAGCGGTACACACACACACACACACACACACACACACACACACACACAGGAGGCTGAGTCAGGAAGATTGCCACACAGCAAAGCCAGCCCAGGCTACTTGGCAAGTTCCTGCTTCAAAAACAATTTTAAAAAGGCTGCTTGCACTGGCTATGTCATGGCGCTAAATGTACAAAAAAATCCATATGCTCTTTTTCCTCCTTTTCAACATATGTGTTCAAATGAATAAAATGAAGTATGCAAATTGAAAATAATGTAAGGTACTTTTGGAATACCGTATTTCTTTTAACCAATAAACTATTTTTACAGCAAAAAAATAATAAAATAATAAAAATACCATTCCTGTTAATCATCACCTTGCCTATGAATAAATTTAAATGTCTGAGGAAAAAGAATGGAACTTTATGCTTACTCACACTCTGTCTGTACATGGTCATTAGTATTTGCTTATTATTTTTAACCAATGACCAAATTTATTTTAGTAATTTACAAATCAATCACAAACTTTCTATATCAGAATATATGTTTAAAAATAAATATTAAAACAGCTTTAAGAAGAAATTTTAAGAAATTACATCTTTACATTATAACAGAATTCATGTATTATAATGCTTAATACTTGCCCACTTCCCCAAAAATCTAAAGCTAAATCATGTCTGCTGCTTAGAGTTTGTTTTCTATCGATGTCCTGGCTTTGAAGATAATGTTCTACAGTGATATTTTGATGTTTGGTGTATGCCAACTTCTATTTTGATAGTTCTTATGTTAAAAACCCAAAGATAAAGCATTGTTCTGAAATAAGTAGCTATTGTTATACCTTGTTAATATTTAATGCTTAAGAATATTATTGTTAAAAACAATAGAAAAATTAATATCCAAAATAGTTTCTGGGCCTCCAAAGTATCTTACATGTCTATTCTTCTCACTTATAGGGTTTATTTCCTTTGGATATAAAGGAACTTAAACATCAAAAGTAATTTCCAATTATCTACAGGACAGAAACAATAACCACTTACTAAAATAAGGATGCTACCTCCACAAGATTATGACAGAAAAAAATGGACTTGGAAATTCAGCAGATGGGATTTAAGTTTCCACACAAAGGGAAGTCCACTAGTAGAGTTAAGGAGTCTTCCCTTATTTATGGCAGAGCATGCCTATAATCCTAGTGATGGGGCACTGGGACACAGATAAACAGACTCTCTAGGGATTGCTAGCTGGCTAGTTTAATTGAATATGTAATATCTGGGCTCAGTAAGAGATACTGCTCAAGAAATAAGGTGAAGAGAGATTTTAAAAGACCATTGATATTGCCACAGCTGGTAGCAACATGCACATGCATGGATGTGCACCCACACACAAATGAACATGTATACACACATGTGTACACACCACTCACATATATACATACATGCAAAGCAAAGAGATACTTGCTCTTCCTACCTGCCTATCTTTATTGTGATCTTGCTCAGTGGATGGCAACTAAATAAAAACCGTGTTAGTCAACTTCTCACATCTGTGACAAAGTCCCTCACAAAACAATCAGTTCAATTTATAAGTTTTGGGCCATCATGGCTGGGCAAGCACAGAGGCAGGCTCTTGGGGCAGCTGGTCACATTTAGTTCATAGTGAAGAAGCAGAGAGATGAATGCTGCTGCTTAGCCTTCCCTCTCCTTGTTATGTATTCTAGGTTCCAAGCCCATGGAATGTTACCACCTACAGGTAAGTGACCTTATCACTTCATTTAACCTAATTGAAACAAACCCTCAAAGATGTGCCCACACACTAACCTGTTCTACATAATCCATCCCAGGTGATTCTGAGTCCTGTCAAGGCGACAATCAATATAAACCATAGCTACAACAACATTAGTTACAGAATAGAATTTAGCACTCATGCACAAACAAGAAAGCTGATCATGTTTATGGTAAGGTTGGAAAACATCTATTTAGCATGATATTGTGAATAGCAGCACCTCTGATATTTGCTGCCAATATATACAGCATCCAATATGCATGACCACTTCTTGCAGAATTCAGTAAGCTCTGTAAGTCATAGCCAAGCTACTCGCTTGACTTAATGTAGGAAAAAATAGAAATTTAATAAAACACTTTTTTCCTACAGCTAGAAATCTAAGAATACTGATCATCTTATAAATTTTGCAGAACTGCAAAGTCAAAGTTATTTGTTTTAGTGTAGCACTAGCACATGCAAAAATCAAGTGGCATAAGATGGGATGAAAACTGGAATCCAAGAGGCCCAAAGAAGCGTGCCTGACCTATCAGGCATTTCTCAAATACTTTACTGCCCAAAAGAAGCAATTTCCTCCCTCATTTAGGATGCAGCCTACTAGTAGGGGCTGATTTGTTATGCTTCATCATCTTAGAGTGAGGGCCAAGGTAGAGCCCTGAGGCCTGCCATTAAAATGATAGACACTATAATGGCAATTCAGTTATAGTGGCCCTTCTTTGTAAAATATGTGGTTTTCTTTCTACTCCATGTTTTGGACAATTAACCACTCACTAACTATGGGAAATTCCAAGAAAAAAAAGAAATGGGGCCCTTAAGTGCTCTGTAAAGATGTCTGTACTAAGAGTCTTATAATTGTAACAGACATTTTTACAGAGTGTGTATGCATGTATACATGTGTTCACATGTGCATACATACACAAATACATAAGTAAGTAAAATAATTTTTTAAAAATTATAACTCTGTGTGTGTGTGTGTGTGTGTGTGTGTGTGTGTGTGTGTGTGTGTGTGTATGCAGAGTCTCTGATCACTGCAAAGTAATTTCTGTCTGGCTTTACAATGATACCTGAGGATTTGAACCTAGGCCAGTATGCTTTGCAGGCAATTGCCTTCAACTTCTGAGCCATCTTCCCAGCCTTTGCTGTAGAATTTTTAAATACATCCCAAGCCTCACTGAGGTAAGACCATGGATTAGGCAGAACCTTGAAGAAAACATCTGCCCAACCCAGTTTGAAATATATAACAGGACATCCTCCTAATCTCCAATATTGATCCCCATTGAAGCACTTTTCCTAATGCTCAGGCTTCTGTTGTTCCATCCACATTTACTCTGAGCTTTCCTGGAGGTGGCTCTATGTACAATAAAATACTAGGAGTGATGTATGATAGTTTGGAGCCTAAACTTTAAGAAAGCACTTTCCAGTGAGTCCTAAGAGAGCATTTAAGAATGTCACCTACCTGTTGGAGTAGAGAAACCAGGAGGATAACCTATTGTTCTTGTAGGAAAGAAACAAGTTTCTCTAGAACACCAAGGATGCTTCCAAAGGAGACCTTCCATACCTCCTTTACCTGGACGCTTATGAGAGAAAACATAATAGACCCACAGAGCCATAAATGTCAAGCCACTATGTTTTAGGCATTTCTGAAGTGTGGCCTGCAGATCACATGCATTCCAAGATAGATATGAATGTGTCCAACAACTTTGTAGATGACAATAACATGTTACAGTATCAACACATTAAAAATCCCTGTTTGGGTGAATAGATTAATAAGGAATAACAGGTAACTGGATGAAAAGTTGTTCTTCAACTTTACAAAATCAGTTCTATTTTTGTTTCTTTTTTCTTTTAAGTGTATATATATATACACACACACATACATACATACACACACTCTTTTCCATGCCTTTCTTCTTCCTTTAATTCTTATCATCAAACCCAAGGCAAGTGGCTAGTCTACTTTCAACCCATACTATATGGAAATCCTCGGACTTAGTTTAAGGTCATTGTTTAGTCTTACACTATCAACTTGAGAAGCCACATTTAGCAAGACTGATGAAAATGCTTACCAATTTTGTGCATGCAACACCTACATTTGGGTTGAGTTGTACTGGTTTTAGTCCTATGTGAAACATCTGTAATATATTAGGACAAAACATATTAAGCCAATGAAGAAAAAGGATACATATGAAGGAAAGCAAGATGACATTTACCTGTCTGCTTTTTCTAGATTGTGACTTCTTTTTTTGGTGAGGAGATTGTGTGTGGTTTGGATAGTTCAAATATCACCCTGATTCACCACAGTACATAGAGCTTCTTAATTAGACCTCTTTGGTTAACTCAGAGATTGTGCATCTGAGCCTGCTGGTTATCTATAAAGCCTGTACCTGAAAAACATCAAGCCAGACTGGGAATGTGGGGAAAAGTCAGGAAGTAATATGGAAGAATAGAAAGAGATAGAGCAATAGAGATGGAGATGAAGGACACAGAGACAAAGATGGAGAAACATAGATGGATGAAAATTATGGATATACAGATGGGAAGAGGTGACAGAGATAGAGGCAAAGGTAAAGACAGGCAGCCAGATTTGATTACATTCTTAAAGCACTCAAGCATGTGATACTTAGTCCTCCCAGAAATTAAAACCAACAAATATTTTTTTCTTTCTTTCTATTGTTTCATGATGATAATTAATATGATTTTATTTTGAATTTATTTATGTGTATTCACAGGTAGAATATGTCTAATTGTTGCCATTGCCACAGAATGGAGTAAATGTAATAATGACTTCAGAAACCAAAATGTAGTATATGCTTCTTTTATTATTACAATTAAAAATTGTAAGAAGCTCTGTAGCAAAAGATCACTTAACATTCCTTATTCTTGGATTTTTCCAATCCATTAGCAGATACTATAACCTTACCTGATCAGTTCATTAACACTGAGGCTCTTAAGATTATTCTGTCAAATATTTCCCATGAATTCATCATACTCTTTATTGTGGAAATAAAGTTGTAAAATGCACTCCAAATTGCCTTTATGGACTTTTTGCTGATTCTACACCTGAAGTAAATCACTGACTCAACCACCGTAGCCCATTCCAAATCCAAAATGGAGCAGCAATTTTTATGTCTCTGTGAATTTCATATTTCCAGTAACAGTCTGTACCCAATTTCTAATACAGTTCGAAGTTTTACTTCCTTTGTGAGATCTCTCCTTGGTTATATTCAAGATTCATTACTTATACAATTTCACATTTTTTTCTATTTTCAATTCTAGTTTCACATTGCTGTTATAAAATAATATAGAAAACCTTCATAGGCTGAATTAAAATTTATCTACTTACACACTGGCTACTGACAAAGTAAACTGATTATATTAGGAAAGCAAATTGAGGAAACTACATTAGAAAAAAAATAGTCAATTAAATTGACTCTTACAATGTCCCACTGGGAAATTCGCTAAATAGGAGCATGTGAAACTATGACATAAAAAGAAATCATATGATGCAATATTTGAGGATGTGTGGATATATCTAGGCATAGAAACTTCTTTGCTTTTTTATGTCAAGATAAAAGTGCACAATACCATGCACCACTCCTGGTTAGTCAGGGTATGGAGTACTTCTTCAAGACAGTATATTCATCATCTCATCTTCTGGCACTTCTTAAAATCAGAAAAAACCTGGAAATATCATGTTTTCTATATTGAAATATCAGAAATTTGCCAATTCCAAAGCAGGTTCTTTATGACATAATAAGGCAATAGGCCACCTAAGTAACTCACCCTTCCCCAAACAGGCACTGAAATATATCTGTCCTAAAAATTAATGAAGAATTTCACATTGCTTTGTATGTTAAGTCCATTGAAAATTATTATTCCTGTACCTAAGAAAAGACATTGTCCTATCAGACTGACTTGGGTAACAACAATCCCTAAACACTTGTGGCACTCATTCCTAGACCAATATAGGTACCATTCAGCTCTGGAAAAGACATATCTCTCCACACTTATTTTCCTATTCGTAGAATGAGTATAATAACACTAATTTTTACATATTCTTATTTGACTAAAGCACCTTTCTAGAGTCTATTTTCTGTCAACTAATTTCAATATATGAAAACTTATGACCTTGACTCTTTATTAGTAACATAGAGCAAATACTGCCTAAATATTTATATTTATTTATTCTTTTTTTAAAATTTTATTTCAGAGAGAGACAGATGCAGTGAGTGAGAGAGAGAGAGAGAGAGAGAGAGAGAGAGAGAGAGAGAGAGAATTGGCACACTTGGGCCTCAGCCACTGCATCAAACTCTAGATGCTCACAATACCTAATGGCATGTGTGACCTTCTGCTTGCCTCACCTTTGTGTGTCTGGCTAATGTGGGACCTGGAGAGTAGAACATGGGTCCTTAGGCTTCACAGGCAAGCACCTTAACTGCTAAGCCATCTCTCCAATACTATATTTATTTATTCTGTAAATGATTATTGCCTTGTAATTAATGTACACAGTATGATATTCCTACTATGAATAGGAAATAAACATATTCCCTTTTTTGCTATGTTTTTGGTTTTCAATATATGATCTGAATCTAGCTCAGGCTGACCTAAAATTCACTATGTAGTCCCAAGGTGGTCTTTAACTCATGGTGATACTCTTACCTCTGCTTTCTGAGTGCTGAGATTAGAGGCATGCACTACCACACCCAGATGAAATTTTCCTATTCTTAAGGTATATACAGGTGCATAGATAATTACAAATGTTGAAAAATAATCAAATAAATGAAATATCTGAGGTAATTTTAGGGAAAAATTAGTATGCTACTAATATTCAATACCTGGAAAAAAAATAAATGAAAACAATGAGGAATAAATATATCCCAAGAAAATAAGCACAAATTACTATATCAAGAAGCAATGTAATTTGTAGAAAACTTAAAAACAATGAACTATCAATTTTAAGACAAACACTAAAAGATACTTAATTTGGGTTTATATGGAGATTAAGATGGGATCCTTTGCTATTAGAGTTGCATTTTCCAGTCAACAAAACTTTACTAAATTAATTCAGATTCCCACAAAATTATAATTATGACTGTATCACAACTGCTTTCCTTTAGTAGTTAACCATTATGGGACACATGTAATATGTGTTTAAAATATATTGCAGCAGTATTTTACAACTTTTAGCTCATACTGTAAACTTGCAAAAATTCTTTGAATATTTCAGTTTTTCTAGAACTTTAAACCAAATAACTTAAACTAAATTATTTTATCCAAATAATTTGACTGAAGTCATCATCAAAAATTCTGTAAAATATATTCTCATATATGAGAAAATAAATAATAATAATCTTTGTATAGTATAAGGATAAGTGCTCTTATCATCACCCTGTTATCAAAACCAAAAACAGAATAACAACAAAAAAACAATTACAGACCAGTCTCACACACAAACATAGATACAAAATTTCTCAACAAAATATTGGCAAACAGAATACAAGAACATAAAAACATGATAATTAGGCTTTGTCAAGTAGGCTTTATCTAAGAGATTCCAGGGTGGTTCAACATATGCAAATCAAGAAGTGTAATATCATGTATATATGGACTGAAGGACAAAAAAATGCATGATTATCTCAATAGATGCAGAAAAGGCATTTGACAGAATATAATAACATCCTTTCATGGTAAAAGTCCTATAGAAACTGGGAATAGAAAAAGCATATCTCAATATAATAAAGGCTATTTATGGCAGACCTACAGTAAACACAGTAATAAATGCAGAAAAACTAAGGTTTTCCATTAAAATCATGAAAAAAGAGAAGGGTGTCCACTGTCCCCATTTTCATTTCACATAGTACTAGAAGTCTTGGCAATTGCAATAAGACAAGAGATACTCATAAAAGGGATACAAATTGGAAAGGGTGAGATCAAATTATCATTATTTGCAGATTATATGATTCTATATATAAAGAACCCTGAAGACTCTACCAGCAAACTGTTAGAGATTATAAACACTTTTTGCAATGTAGCAGGACACAAAATAAACACACCAAAATCAGTAGCTTTCTTATATACTAACAGGAAACTTGCTAAAGATGAAATTAGGGAATAAGTCCCATTCATAATTCAGTCAATAGATAAATAAAGTACCTTGGAATAAACCTAACCAAGGAAGTGAAGGATCCCCATAATGAAAACTTTAAAACACTCAAGCAAGAAATTTCAGAAGACATTAGAAAATGGGAGGACATCCCATGTGCTTAAATTAGAAGAAGCAATATTGTGAAAATGTCAACTTTACCAAATGCAATCTACACAATTAATGCAATCCCCATTAAAATTCCAATGGCATTTTTCACAGAAATAGAAAAAACATCCTAAAATTCATTTGGAAACACAAAACACTTCAAATAGCCGAAACAATTTTGAGCAACAAAAATAAGACTGGTGGTATCACCATACCTGACTTTTAAGCTATATTACAAAGCCATATTTAAAAAGCAACAAAAAAACAAAACAAACAAACAAAAAACAGCATGGTACTGGCAAAACGACAGTCATGCAGATCAATGGAAAAAAACAGAGAACCCAGACATAAATCCAAACAGTTAGAGCCATCTGCTTTTTGTCAAAAATGCCAAAAATATTCATTGGAGAAAAGACAAATTTAACAAATGTTGCTGGGAAAACTGGATATTTATATGTAGAAGGGAGAAAATAGATCCTTATCTCACTCCATGCATAAGAATCAAGTTCAAATGGATCAGGAACCATAATATTAGACCTGAAACTGCTAGAGGAAAACATAGGGGAAACCCTTTAACATATTGGCATAGGCAATGACTTTCTAAATATAACCCCTGTTGCTCAGAAAATAAAAACATGAATCAACCTCCGGATCTCATGAGATTAAAAATGCTTTTGTGGGCTGAAGAGATGGCTTAGCAGTTAAGGCACTTGCCTGTGGAGCCTAAGGACCCAGGTTTGATTTTCCAGGTCCCATGTAAGCCCAATGCACATGATGGTGCATGTGTCTGGAGTTCATTTGCAGTGGCTAGAGGCCCTGGTGCACCCATTCTCTCTCTCTGTTTCTAATAAATAAATATCAGAAATATTTTTTTAAAAAAATACTTTTGTGCATTAAAAGACACTGTAAATAAAACAATGAGGCAACCTACAGAATGGGAGAACATCTTTTCCAGTTTACACCTGACAGATGACTAATATTCAGAATATACAAAGAACTCAGAAAATTACAATAATAAGAAATAATAAGCAATCAAACAACCCAATTAAAAATGGGCTATGGAAGTAAATAGAGAGTTCCCAAAAGAATTAATACAAAGGACATATAAACATTTCAAAAGAAAGTTCTACATGCTTAGCAATCAGGAAAATGCAAATTAAAACTACATTGGGATTCCTGCTAGAATGGTTATCATCAAGGAAACAAATGACAATAAGTGTTTGCAAAGATGTGTAAAAAGAGGAAGCCTTATACATTGTTGGTGGGAATGAAGTCAGGAACAGTCAGTGTAGAGGTTCCTGAGATAGCTAAAAATAGATTTACCATATAACCCAGCTATATTATTACTCTTAGGCATATATCTTAAGGACTCTCTTAACTATCTTAGAGATACTTGCAAAACCATACTTATTGCCACTATATTCACAGTAGTTAGGAAATGGAACCAGCCTAGATGCTCCTCTACTGATGAGTGAATAATGAAGATGTGGTACATTTGCATGATGAACTTCCATTCCAGGGCAAGGAAAATTGAAATTATGAAATTTGAAGGGAAATGGATAGGTCTGCAAAGGACTATACTAAGTGAGGTAACCCAGGCCCAGGAAGCCAAATGTTGCATGTTCTCTCATATGTGGATCCTAGCTACAAATATTTAGATGTGTGTGAGTTGGAATAAGAAATTAGCAGCAGAGGCCTATAAGCTAGAAAAGGAGGAGAGGAGAGTACTTAAGGGTGTGGTATTGTATATATGTAAATAGAAGAACAGATTGCTGGGGCTGGGAAGGCCTAAACAAGGTCAGTAGAAGAGATTGTCTAAAAGAAGTGTGGGGGGAGGGTTAAAAAAAATTCAAGATATTGTGAATAAGCCCCATATAAACTTGTTTGGATAATGGCACATCCAGATGCCATAGGTTGTTACCAGAAAAAATTTCAGTGCCAGGGAAGGGAAACCTTCCTGTGAGTTGTTGGCCAGGATTATACATGATGTCTCCAAAACATTACAGGCTATTGGTTCCCCACCAGAAATAGAATGTAAGATCCTATTTTTGAATGGTTCACATGCCTGGGATGCAAGATCACTGGGAAATCAATCTGGGGCTGAGCTGAAAACTTCCTCCCTGTAGACCAATTGACAGAAATCTGGAAAAAGCTGTACTTCATGCAGCCCTATGTGAGCTATAAACCATCAGTGGTGAAACCAGTGGATACTAAAAGCCTCAAGTTTGGCCTACCAGGCCAAATGACTAAATGGGTGCCATCAGTGACATGTCTGTTATGGGGGAAACCAGCTGCTCTCTAATTGAACTGGGGCCTACTCTGTTGAAGGAAATTCAAGCCTAGTAATGGAAACCTAATCAAAAGTATATAGTGGGAGAAGTCATGATCAGTAGGAGTGTAATGTCTGCTTTGTCTGGATAAATGCATATATTATGCTCACCAAACTGTCCTATAAGCACTTTATCTAATGTTCATACCTATATGTCAATGCTACCGTCACTTTTTATTAGAGAAGCTTCTTTGTTCAGATGGTGGTGACCACTGGGATAATACAAAAGGCACCATAGTGCTGAGAAAAAGTTACAGAGGAGTGCACTGAAACATCTCTATCATACCTTCCAAGGCTCAGGGCCCATTGTGGAAGATGTGGATAAAATAATATAAGAGCCACAGGAAGGATAAGACTGCTTACAATGCAAGTGTCCAGACAGAAACTAGCCTAGATATCCATGACCTCACAGTGCCTAGAAATACCTTAGCAATACCCTCATAATAGGAAGAATAAGGAGCAAGGGAGAAAGAGCACTGTATGTACAACCCTCTTTTCTTTATTGAGAATTTTAACACATGAACATGCAGTAATTTCATCATATTCATGTCCATTATCATATTTTGCCCTTTTCCCTTGCTCCCATCCACTGAGGATTCTCCTCTTTCAAGAAGTTCTTCCTCTGTTTTATTGTCTCATTCCTTTTGCCCTCCTTTCTCCTCCATGCCAAAACATTGTTGGGTTCTAAGCAATGTATCTCTTATGGGAGTTCCAACAGCCACTATGGGGTTATGAATGTAGGTGTTTTTAAGTATATAGTAACTAGAAGAACAGCTGATTGTCAGAATATTTCCTTTTTTTTCAAGATACTAAACAGGTGATTTTTAGTTTCATTAGTCTCAATATCTCAACATTTATTACCTTGAGTGGAATGTCAACTGTTCTCTTTTTTGTACTTGACAAACTGCTGAAATTATTCTCTTGTAGGTGGGTAAAGAAGCAATACATGCTGGCTTCACCATCAATTAAGAACAGTGACATTAGCAATAGTATGGAATTAATGTTAAAATTTCAGTTTTCCCATACCTACAATCTGAGTAGTTCCTTCTTAAATATTAATAAAATTATGTATTACCATAATAGTTACTGGAGAATATTACAGTGAGGTGGTAGCTATTATTAGTTGGAATTATACCACTAAAGAATCTTGCTGATTTAGATTAAAACCCTCCTGAATACATTTGGGTAAATGATCTAAAACTCTAAAATCAGAACTTTGGTGAATGGAAGATGGATGAGAACAAGGATGGTAAAGTTGTTCTAAGCTCTTTATTTTTAATTTTAACTTTTGCATTTAAAATAACAAGCATTCTAACTTATTTTAGTCCTCAGAAATGATTAATTATTCATATAGATAAAAGAAACATAACTCTAATGCATTTATATACATGATGGATTAGACCACAAAGATGGCTTGAAAAATATGTAATATTTTCTGTTTCATATTCCAAAGTATCATCCTAAACCAAATTACGGTACCTTACTTTGAAATGTACTGGTCAATTTTGTGTTATCCTCAGTAGGTCTACCTTCTCTTTGACACACTGTTGCCTTCTGTAAAACTTGAATTGTGATTTTTTTTAATTGCTTAAATTGCTCCCCAGTTACAACGTAGAGCCTTTAAAGTCAATCAGTGAATCAGTGTCATGATCAGTAGGATCCACTACTCTGCCTATTATCATAGCAATCTACAGACATAGTCAAACCTGCTCCATCCTCAGTTCTGAATCCTGGATCCTCACTTGTAGCTACTTGCAATCAATGAAACATGCAAATATTTTTCTCATAGTGTCTTACAGGATATTTAATGTGAAATTATCAGCCCATCCCAGTACACAAGAGCCTGAGGACTGTTGGAGATACATATGAATTCAGTTATTCATTAGCATAGATTTACTCAACGTTCATTCTGTACAGTGCGAGGCCATATAATGCTCACTAAAATCCCCACCATTTTGTTGCCATTTGTCTCTGCATTAAGTTTTAATATAGCAATAACAACAAGAAAAATAAAAACAAGATTTATCAGCTTTCCTCTAAATTACCTTCCATTATAAAAGGTATTCTCATTTTATTACTGGGAACACAGTAGTCATTCAGTTCTCCCAATATTAGTATGGGAGTTGAGTCTTTTATTCTGATGGCACTTAGTGGCATGACTTGCTGCCAACTGCCAAGTTCAAAGTTTTGATAGAACATGTCAGACAGACATGATCTGCCAGCATGCTACATCTCTCCTCACTGATTAATCTCAAAGATAAAATGAACATTTAAAGGCATAGGATTCTGCAAGTCCAAAGAAGAACAAGCTTCCAGAAAATAAAGCAACCTTCAAAGTCCTCCCTCAGCTTTGCTTTTCAAGGTGTGAGGTATGCTTCTTGTTGGCTAAATACTCAGAATATACCCTATTTCAGGTGCTTTTTTATTTGCAGGTCTTTCCTCTTCTCCCTCCTCCTTATGTGACCTTTACCTCCAAATAACAGCTTTCTTCACACAAAAACAAGCTCCTCTGGTGTGGTAACAAGCAGCAGATTTTTTTTGGTGAAGGATGCTGTTGTGCGAGCATAAATGACCATACGGAGCACAAAGTATCTTTGTGCATCACCAGTATCAGTGAACCTCGACCCCGAAGCACATTTGTTTGAAACTGAGAGCAAGGTATATCTGAAAATCTTTCTTTTCACTCCATTGAATATTTGGCAGTCATATGCCTATTATACTCAAAGTTTAGGACCACTAAAGGTTAACAAGTAGGTGGGGTACCATGAATACTTATCTGAGTAGTCACCTAATTACAAATGTAACTTGGTCTGTACACTAGTGTTATCCAGTAGTGACCCGTTGATTCATGTGAGACCACAGGATGATAGCTGCCCATGCCTCTCTACCTTCTACACCTACTTGGAGGACGTTAGAAAGAGATCCTCTAATTCCATGACATTTAGGAGAGATCTTAACTCCTCCTCCCCTACAATGCCTCTAGATACGCACCACATCATAGCTTTGAGATTGCTAACATTAATCATATTATGCTTTTGTCCCTGTTTTCATTAGTCACCTCTGTGTTTCAAAGTCACCATTAAGAAAGACACATTCTAATATTAGCACAAGTAATTACATTGCTCTTAAAAAACATATCTTAAACAACTCTGCACTTTGAAAACATCTTCCAACTGTACTTTGTAGACACTCTGTTATTCATGCAAATATCCTCTGCCGTTGGCCTCCTTTTATCACATTTCATTTTTCTTCTTAAATAGCAACCTAATCCTCTTAGAGGAAATTTGTAATTCCTTAGGTACATAATGTATAGACTTTGAAAGTATAGGTGACTGACAGGTGTCCTCCTTGCCAATTTCAAACCATCCTTATTCCATTCTCTCTAAAATCCACAAAAAACAATATTCTTATACTACAAAATCATAGTACTTATGCCACTTTATTACAGTGATCTATAATCTCTTGTTTACTTACCCATTTGAGCCTAAATTGTTTGTGATGCCTACTCCCTGTGATAGTTTGAATGTATGCCCCCATAGACTCAGCTGTTTTTAATTTTTTTTTTGTTTATTTTTATTTATTTGAGAGAGAGAGAATGGGCGCACCAGGGCATCCAACCACTGCAAACAAACTCCAGATGCTTGCACCCCCTTGTGCATCTGGCTAATGTGGGTCCTGGGGAATCGAGCCTCAAACCGGGGTCCTTAGGCTTCATAGACAAGTGCTTAACTGCTAAGCCATCTCTCCAGCCCTGTTTTTTTTTTTTTTTGTTTGTTTGTTTGTTTGTTTATGTTTATAGCTTGGGTCTCCAGATAACTGGCTGGAAGAGGTATCACTGGGAGTGGATTCTGGGTTCCAACCCTAAGGTGTGTTTGAGAGTTGATCTTGGGCTGGAGAGATAGCTTAGTGGTTAAGCGCTTGTCTGTGAAGCCTACGGATGGCAGTTTGAGACTCTATTCCCTAGAACCCACTTAAGCTGGTGGCACATGCATCTAGAGTTCGTTTGCAGTGGCTGGAGGCCCTGGTGTGCTCTTTCTCTCTGTCTCTCTCTCTCTCTCTCTGTCTCTCTCTCTCTCTCTCTCTCTCTCTCTCTCTTTCTCTCTCTCCCTCTCTCTCTTTCTCTCTGTCACTCTCAAATAGGCAATAATAAATAAAAATAAAGAAAAATTAAAAAAGAGAATTGATCTGATTTCTATTCCAAAGGTATACAGAGCAGTCTGAGCTCTAGCTGTGCCACTATTATTTACTGGCTTTGATGATTTCCCTTTGCTTGGATGCATGGAAGCAGCTTCTTCCTCCACTGATAGAAACTACCTTCTCTCCTGGATCTGTAAGCTTTAAGTAAATTCCTTTCTTCCCTAACTGTGCCTGGTTTAGATGTTCAGCCCAGCAATGTGTAACTGACTGCAACAGAAATTTGGTACCAGAGCATTCAGTGTTACTGAGATGCATCTAACCATATGATTTTGGTCTATTGCAACTTGAGTGCTGGAAGAGGAATGTGTATGGATTTAGAAGTTATGATTTCAGAAGCCTCACAGTGTGGTAAACCAAAATTTATGAACTATTTTTATAGGACTTTGAAAATGCTAACTAATCAGAGAATTGTATTTGGAGGCTTATCTTATAAACTTTCTAAGGGGAAGGAGAGAATATAGAGGACATTGTTGGAACTGAGCTACTGGCGTAAAAGTTGGCTGAATTCTGCTTTGATCAAAGTTGAATTTGAAAGCAATGGACTATGTGCTGGATAGAAGATATATAATTGCAAGTTATAAAATTTAAAGTTAGAAAAGTTAGGGCTGGAAAGATAGCTTAGTGGTTAAGGTGCTTGCCTGTGAAGCCTAAGGGCTCAGGTTCGATTCACCAGAACCCACATAAGCTAGACACACATGGTGGAACATATGTCTGGACATTGTTTTCTGTGGCTCAAGACCTTGGTGTGCCCATTCTCTCTCTCTCTCTCTCATAGGTAACACAATAAATAAAAATAAAAGTTTATTTTTAAAAAGTTAGAAAAATTTAAGCAAGGTAAGGTTATTGGTACTGAAACTGATGGATAAAGCTGCTATTGTTAAGGAGCTTAGCACCATTCAGGATGTCTCAATTATTTTTCCTGAAACATTGGAAAGGATGCCTGAGGTAATTCCATATCAGAAAGACTGAATGGTAAAAATGCAAATTCTCTTGAAAGTGAGAAACCTACTTTTAAAGTCATGATATATTTCCTCCCTAAATTAACAATCAGGCTTTGTCTTTACACACTTGGTATTGATTTTGGAAGCACAAAAAATAAATGCATGGAATTATATCAGGAGGTACACATGGTCTCATGAGCTGCTGCTGTGAGGTGGCATATCGAGCAGAGTGTGGTGTCCCTGATAAAGAGACCAGTTAGACCATTGGAAGATGGACCATGGTTTGCAATGGAGACCTGAAGATACTTTGGGTATCAAGAATTGTACAAGGGCTACCATGGAGCACTGTTGCCTTAGGATGGAAGTTTCCCCTGTATACTCAGCCCAGCTGAAGGATGGAAATTGAAAATCCAGACACTACCAAAACTGGTTATGGATATCAGACTTAAACTGCAAATTTTTGATGTGTACCTGATGGTTATTGATTTTGCATTGGTCCAGCCTCACCATGTTATGCCTTATAGCAATGAAAGTATTTACTATGTACCATTACATGTCACAGTTAAGTGACAGTCTTGAATTTCAGGTAATCTGGGGTACTTTGGAACAATCTTAAAGTTGGTAAAGACTATGGAGACCTTTGAAGTTGCACTCAATACAATTTGCAATGTAGGATGGTCATGAGTCTCTTGGAGAGGTGGCAGAATGTGGTAGTTTGAATGCATGCTCCCCCCCCCCATAGACTCAGTTGTTTTATTAAAGCTTGTAATTTGGGTATCCAGGTACCTGACTAGAAGATAAAACACTGAGAATAGATCCTTGGGTACAGTCCTAAGGTGTGTTTGGATGCGGATATGATTTCTATCCCAAAGGTATGTAGAGCAGTCTGAGGTCTGGGCCAGCCCCTGCTGTTTGATGGCTGGTAATCAATTCTTTCTCCATGTATATATGGAAGCAATTGGTTCCACCACTGATGGACCCTCCTCCATCCCCTGATCTGAAATCCTGAAATAATTCCCTTGCTCCCATAAACTGTGCCTGGTTTGGATGTTAATACCAGAAACATGTAGCTGACTACAGCACTCACTATCATCTTCTCCAACATTAGTACTGTATTTTTTAATGGCACCTAGATTAAAAAATACATGAGGTTTATAGTTTGAATGTCAAATCTCACTCTTCCCATGCCCAGATGATATGCTGATAATGTTGTTTCTAGATGTTGGGCATTTTTAGAAGGCTATAAAACCTTTGGGACATAGCATATAGCTCTAAGAAGTTCATAACGATGTGTGGGTCTTGAGAGTCATAGCTTGGTACCATTCAGACTAAATTTCTCTCTGAATCCTAATCCAGCAATATACAACAATTCATGCCCCAGTAACCATGTTGTCCCACCATGATAGACTGTGCTTCCTTAAACTGTGAGACAAAATAAATCCACCCTAAAATTGTTTCTTGTTGGGTATTTGAACATAGTGGTAAGAAATGTAACTAAAACAGTGAGATTACATGGTCTTATTTATTACTGTGAGTAACCATTAGAATAGGCTCACCATGGCATTAATACTATGGGCATAGTTAAGTGAGCCATTCTGGTGAGAGAAATGTGAATAGTAAAGGCTATGTTGAAGATGTCCCACAGGGGAAGAACTGGACTATAATATCAACTGGCATAGAGGCAATTAATGTTATATTCTGGCAAAGAATCCAGATGTATTCTGCCTATGTCCTGAAATTTTGAGTGAGGATGAATTCAAAGAAAATGGACTTGTTTTGCAGAGGATATTTCAAGACATTACTTTCAGGCTATAGCATGGTTATTTATTCATTGGATTAAATGACATTTTTAATGAGAATTCAAAGCAAAAAGATGTAAAAATGAATATTTGGTAAGGAAAGCAGTGTGAATGCAGTAAGGTTGTTAACAGAGTGAATGCTGATCAAGCAGGTGTACATATAGAGATAGCTGCTTTTACATGGAATCCAATTACTGTGCCCCGTCACAGTATAACAGGAACTGTAAGAGCAAAACTTTTCTCACAGAAAGCACCAAAGTAAAGCAACGTAACTAAATTTTAACGGAGAGTGCTTCAAAAGAAGGGGCTAAGAAGACCGAATGCCCTTGTTGGACAGAAACAGCGTACAGAGCTGTCTTCCAGGTTTAAATATCCATGAAGGTACACAGGGGCCACTGTAGCTGGATTCCAGCCTTCTCTACTCTTTTAAAACTTTGAATCTGCATGATGAAGTCATTTCTGATTTGCTTAATTCAATCATTAAATTCTGTTTTCCTTTTCTCAGACCTAATAAAATTTGAAAAGAGCATTAGTTTTCAAGTCTGCAAAATCTAAACAAAGCTTTCTCCTCTCAGTTTCCATTCATTCTCCTAACATCATTTTATTTTATTTTTTTTTTACAAACTAGCATATCGTTTTGCTTATTCCTTTTGTAACTCTCACATTTATTCTTATATCTTTTTATCTTATTCTTACTTCTGTCCCTTTTTCTCACTCAACTTTAGCTATACTCTCCTTGCTGCCCTTCAGTTATACCAGGCCCATTCCTGCTTTAGGGGTTTCCCCCTGTACATAAAGGGTCCTTTTCCTATGTTTTCAGGGGCTTATTTCTTCATCTATTATTGGCATTTGTTCAAAGTTATGCTAACAATAAAAACTTTTAAATACCATACTTTACATTACAAGCCATTCTTCATCATCTCCTTATTCTATCTCTCCATACTTTTCTCCATAGCACTTTAATAATTATTTGACAGCAAAACCAAGAGAGAGAGGAGAAAGAGAATGGGAGTTCCAGCCACTGCAAAACAACTCCAGATGTTTGCTTTCCCTTGTGCATTGAGCTCACATGGATCCTGAGGAACCCACCCTGGATCTTTTGGCTTTGCAGGCAAATGCCTTAATGGCTAAACTATCCCTCCTGCCTACTCCATAGCATTTTAAACAATGTGTCATATTTTTAGCTTATGTTATTTACTTCAATAAATAATTATATTTCTCCCTGAATCACCCTTGTCTCTTCTCCTCAGTGACTGTACCAGAACCTAAACCCTTTGAGGACTAAGACTTTATTGTCATGAATCTGCTATCCAGGGTCTGGTATACTATATCATGCTTTAATTTGACTGCTTGTTGCTTCTATTCAGAAATCTATTCAGAATTTAACTGCTGTGATGGTTAATACTGATTATCAAATTGAACGACTCTAGAATCACCTAGAAGATTAACTGCTGGGAAATGTCTGTGAGGGAGTTTTGAGGTTGGGTTAATTGAGGTAGGAAGGCCTATCCTTAACTATAGATATCATCATTCCATGGGAGTGGTTTCTGGACTGAACAAAAAAGAGAAATCACACCTAGCACCAATATTCATTATTCACTCCTTCCTAAATGTAGATACAATATGACCAGTTGCTTGCTGATCCTGGAGGTATGTTCACCACACCATGAGGGACTTTATCCTTAAACCTTAAGTGACAATCCTTTCTATTGTAAGCTGATTTTCTGCATCTTATATGAGATTCTTTATTATGTTATATCTTCTAAGTGTCAACATTTCATTAGGAATGTCAGTCACTCCATTTCTATAGACATGGTAATTTTTTTTTTCTTAAATAACAATGTTACCTTAAAAGAGGAAGGCCTTCTGGGTATGAAGAGAGGGGACTAAAGGGTTGGGAACATGATCAAATTACCACATTTGCATATTTTAAACTTATCTGAAAATATTTGAAATATACTTAGCGTTACCTGTAAATTTCAAGTATGCCATCTTAAACATATTTGTAATAGGGAAGTGTTATTGACTCTTTTTTGTGTCCCTGAATTTATGCTCTTGCTCTGTACCTCTCTTCTAACAGGTTTCACATATAGTCTAACTGAAAGAAAAATGGGATAAATGCATCATATTTAATCCCAGTTATAGAGGCACCATTTTCCTACTGTCAGATAACACTGGCCATGCTTACAGTTAGCTATTATTCGCTTGGCTGATTTAGTCTTCTCTCTCAGGCACATGAAAATGCCACCTGCTATTCACTTGATTGAAGACAGACTGATGTGAGAATTTAGTAAAGAAGACAGAGAAGTAACAGCATTTGTGATTCATGTGTTCATATTAATTTTCATTCTCTCTTCTACCCTTCTCTACCTCTTCAATCCATGCCTTTTTCACAATAGACTATGTCTACTTTTATATTGATCCCATTATCTTATTGTATTTCTGCTTTCATTCTAGACTATTTGTCCTCTGAATATAGCTATCTACTCAATTGGCTTTTCTATAAAGAGATTATGGATATCGAAGTCACCTCAGAGATTTTCAGTGAACTACAGCATATTTCCTCAGCTGTCCAAAGAAAAGATTTATAATTTCAATGCAGAATATCATTCAAATACCTTGGGCCATTAAGTTGCAAGTGATGCTTAACTAATGTGCTTTTTCTTGAAGTGCCTATCTTTTCACAGCACCAGGCAGCAATAAGCCAAAGAGATGGGGAGATGATGGATGCCAGAGTTCAACATGAGATTTCTATATCTGAGAAAGGCTAAGTAGAGTTCAAAGACAATTTTATATTCATGTACAATCATATAAGCAGCAGTAGAAGTAGTTTAATCACATTTAATTCTTTGTATTTAGATTAAATTTCATATTTTCACTGCTATTTTTAACTAAAAGTAGCATAACTACAGAATGAGTTTCTGGTCAGCCTGGACTACTGGGAGACACACACCTCAAAAGAAGCAAAGGAAGATGACATATAAAAATGTATATCAGGGGCTGGAGAGATGGCTTAGTGGTTGGGGCATTTGCCTGCAAAGCCAAAGGACCCAGATTGGGTTACCCAGGACCCATTTTATCCAGATGCACAAGGGGACACATGCATCTATAGTTCATTTGCAGTGGCTGGAGGCCCTGGAGTGCCTGTTCTTTCTCTCCCTCTCTCTCTCTCACATGTGTGCACTCTCTCATAAAGAAATAAATAAAATTTTAAAAAATGTATATCAGCTACCGTGAATATATCAAAACATACAAATATACTGTTAACAATTTCATATCAAGTCACAAAAAAGAAGCAAGAGCTTGCAACTATAGTTAATGTTGGTACTAATGTTTTAAGTTTGCAGAAATCACATTGTTGGCAGGACCAGTTTTAATAATTTTCCATTAATTGTTTGCAATATATTCACACATTGCTGTCTGAGCAACATTGTAAACTGAGCACCTGAAAATATATATGTATTCTCTGCTTCAGCCTGGGTGCAACTCTCTTTCTATTAGGAAAACAGAATTGCATAGCAGATTCGTCTATGAAATGATATAGGTTTGAGTTTAAGTCTGACATTTACCAGTTCTTTTACTCTGGGACATTTTGTTAATCTGGTAGAGATTGTTGTTTTTATTATTATTTGAATATTCTGTCTATGTATATAATGAATATTTCCTTCAATACTCTCTCTTATCACCCTCACACTCCTACTTAAGGCCATCTTATTCCAATTAAATCCCCTAAGTATTTTCATATCTGTGAGTGTGTGTGTGTGTGTGTGTGTGTGTGTGTGTGTGTGTGTCCTACTGAATTAAACTGAGGTTGCTTGCATGAGTGTGGGCAGGAAACCGTTTACTAGAGTGTGAAAAACTTATCAGTGAATACACCATTGAAGAGTGGGACTCCCTTTTGCTTTCTCACAGGAAATAGAATCAATAAATACCAGTAATTAATTGGGGAGGATTGGGTTCTTATGAACTCTTCTCACTTATGATGTAAGGTTGACTTACTCTTGTGCAGGATACCACAGCTTTTGAGAGTGTATGACTACAATAGCACCATTATGTCAAAATCAACTTTCACAGCACTCTTCCCCATCCCTACATTCTTACCATTCTTTCCACTGCCACCTTTTCTGTGATGTTCCCTGAGACTTGAAGAAGTTGTAAAGTTGTCTCTCAGAAGGCAGAGAGAACAACAATCACTTCTGCTTAGCACTCAGCTATGCATCACTGTATTAAACTCTACCCACTGTAAGAGGAAGCTTCTAAGATAGAGGCTGAGAACAGAGTGGTGTCTATGGTCATAAACATAAATATTTAGAAAAGAGTTTGACAACTTGTCTTTTTAGCATTACAATAGTAATAGTAATTCCCTTAGACCCTGGACTTTATTTTCTGTTCTGAAAACAATGGGGTAAAAATATGTATATCTCAGGACCAAAGCCTTAAACACTGCATGATTTATTTCCATTTCCTTGTTTGCCATATCTTGACTGCTTTTAGAAGTGGGAGGGGAGGGTAGTGGTGGGTGTGGGGGACACAAAACTGGACCCAAATGGCAATGTACCATAAAATTCTACATTCTAAAAGACAGACTAAATGGTTGAACCTTCATCAGGCCCTTAGAGGGAACACCTGAATCACATGGCCCTTGAGAGGGTGTGATGAATACCAACCTTAATCTTCTCCTGTTTTTCTCTCTTTCTCTCTTCCCTCTTCTCTCTCTTCTCTCTATCTGTTTTATATTACCTATCTTTTTCTTCCTTCTTTTCTTTGGCACTGACCTGTAACTCCCAGTACCAGCATGTGGCTAACATCCACAATGAGCTGTTGATCAGAGAGACCTACAAGGTTTCCCAAAAGAAGAGACATTTCTATTACAGTACTTTATATCTCACCAAAGGTAAAACCCTACTGCTAAAGACACAATATGCTCTTGGTATGGAACATGGAGCGACCTGGCTAGAATCTGGAAGAGAGTCAGTCCCCAGACAATTAGCTCATCTATTGCCAGAAGGTGCTACATGAGCAACCGGGGGAAGATGACCAACATTTGTCCAAGCTACTGGTGGTCTAAGTGACTCAACAGCAAACAACCTGATGTGATGCTCACACAAATGCAGTACTGGTCCACAGCCATGGTGGGTAACCAACTGCTCTTGAGTTGGCTAACTGATCTGCTCAGAGGAATGGAACCCATAGGTGGAGCTGAGAAACAAGTCAGAACCATATCCAAAAATGGAGCCTGCTCTACATTAGCAAACTCTCAATTGTAAACTACAGGAGGGCCTACACATATTAAATTATCTCTAAAATAACAATGGTTATCCCATTTATCTGGTGCTGACTTCACTCTCCATAGGAAAATCTGCTTCTCTTTTTCAGATGGATGCAGATCCTGAGGAGAGAATCAGGCCATTGCACCTCAACAGTGCCCCAGCTGAAACCAAGAGTAATTGGGGAAATGATAAAGAGTTCTGCTTTCTTGGTGCACCTGGTACCAGCACAAGGGTGAAGGAGATAGACACAGAGAACACTCAACTCCTACCAAACCAGACATCCAGAGACACAGAGGCTCCCAAGAACTCATCACTGAAGTAGGCCTAAAATTAACTCAACATGGCTCAGGGAAATATGCAGAAGAGGGGGCAGAAAAATTGTTAGAGTCACATGTTTGGTCATTATGCACAGAGACATTGTCTCTTATCCATAACTGATGGGTAACCCCACAATGTACGACCAATATTCCCCAATGAGGAGGGTTCCTCTGGAGGGAGGAGGACAATGAGGAGACTAGCGATGCTACCAACATGACTGTACACACACTGTGTACATAACTATGAAAAACATTTTTAAAAACGTCAAGGCCACATTTAATACCTCTTTTATGAAAATAATATAATTTAAAAAAATATTTCTATTACAGAAAGGCTCTCTTTTTTCTAGTGCATCACCCTTTCATTTTGTCTTGATAGCAGCTCCTAAGTTATACTTCTAGTTTACTGAAATAGGCTCAACTAATTTGCATATGTCTAACATATCTATCAGGCTGCCTTCTGACTTCCCTCATTAGAAAGTCAGGACCACATCTCTCTCTAATTCCTTACAATCTGCAGGATCTTACATACCTATAAAATGTTTAAACATAATGATGTTATCCTTTTGACTTTATGTTCTGCTCTGAACTCCACCTTCTCATTGCATGTTTCAACACACCTCTGGATTCTCTATACAGTATATAACCTTCACTTATTTATACCAGTTATACCCATATCCTATATAATTCCCGTTTTGTTCATTTTTTAAAATTTGTTTATTTGAAAATGACAGACAGAGAGAGAAAGGCAGATAGAAAGAGAATGGGTGCATCAGGGCCTCCAGCCACTGCAAATGAACTCCAGATGCTTTTGCCCCCTTGTGCATCTGGCTAATGTGGGTCCTGGGGAATCAAGCCTTGAACTGGGGTCCTTAGGCTTCACAGGCAAGTGCTTAGCCACTAAGCCATCTCTCCAGCCCCCTGTATAATTTTTAATGCAATAACTCAAATTTTCTTTGAGACATATTCCTTCTCATACTTGAATTCAAGCTATTCAATGAATTTTTTCTTCTTCTAAATTACCTTTATTAAAGCACTTAACCATAATGCTTCCCCTGTATTAATTTACACATTCATCTCCATATTCAATTACAAGCTTCTTGGGAGCAAAATTATATCCTTTTCCAGGTTTTACCTTTAGCATCTGCGACAGTATCTGTCAGAGAGAGATACCCCATAAGTGTTTGTTGATACACAGTATAATTCCAGATATTTATTTAGTACATCCATTTGTCAAGTATTCTACTGAACAATAGGGATATGCTTAAGAAGAAGACAGAGCTCTTCCTCTTAAGAGTTCATAGAAAGCAAATCTCAGTCTCCTAAGGAGTACAATATACAGTGCAGATGTGGGTGGTTCTTAGTTACCATACAAACATACTTGCAGTCCAGTTGTCTCAGGGAAGTCCCTAAGGAAGCAAACAGATCTCTGTGACCTAGTGCAAAAGAAAATCTAGTCATGTGAAAGATTAGCTGGCATCAGAAAATTGCACAGTCTTTAGCAGAACTACATCCATGTCCATTTAGAATTGGAGGATTTGTAGACTATCTCAAATAGAAAAATCTTTTCAGCATTGTGCTAACCAAACATTCCATAACACAGCCACCTAAACTATATGCTGCTCTCATAGATGCTGGTTCATAATAAACTTTTTTAAAAAATTATTTATTTATTTATTTGAGAGCGACAGACACAGAGAGAAAGACAGATAGAGGGAGAGAGAGAATGGGCTCGCCAGGGCTTCCAGCCTCTGCAAACAAACTCCAGAAGCTTGCGCCCCCTTGTGCATCTGGCTAACGTGGGACCTGGGGAACCGAGCCTCGAACCGGGGTCCTTAGGCTTCACAGGCAAGGGCTTAGCCACTAAGCCATCTCTCCAGCCCCCATAATAAACTTTTTAACTTTAATAATTTGAAAAATACTAGAAAATAAAAACAAAAGCATTCACACATTATATTGTAACTTTTTATTTCTAAGTAAATTTTGTTGTGCCAACTCCCAACCCATGTGGAAGTAAATGCATGGACATGCACATGTTTAACTTTATGTGTTTGGGGGTGCACATGTGTCTGGGTGCATGTGGGTATGAGTACATGGGTGTGCATGTGTGTGGAGGCCATAGGACAGTCTTAGGCATCATACTTAGGAGTGCTGTTTACATTTTAGAGACAAGGTATTTCACTGGCCTAGAGCTTACAAATTGGGATAGTCTGGCTGGCCAGGGAATACCAAGGATCCTTCTCTCGCTGTCTCCTCAGGGCTGGGTTTAGAGATGCAACCAGCCATGCCCATCATTTTGATGTGAGTTCTCAGAGTTACATTCAGATCCTCATGCTTTCAAGGCAAGCAGTTTATCAACTGAGCTATAGCTCCAACACCATTAAGCTTATATATTTAAAGCCACTTTGTAATATACACATTTTCCCTCATCCAGAATATTTACATTCTTATTATTTGCCACAACTTGCATGGTGCCTTATAAGTATTTTGGGCTTGATTATTGTTTTTTCCATTATTCTTTCATGTTTAGACTTGTGTTAAGTATTTTACTCATCTAAATTTAACATCTTAAAATATTGAAAGTTAATGCAAATTGCACACACACACACACACACACACACACACATATATAATCTATATTTCCATAGAATAATTACTATAGTAATAGTATGTAGTATATAAGTGAATCAACAAAGAATATAATATAGGGAGTAATTCATATAAAATCAAAGTATTATACATAGTTATAAAAATTTACTAGATATTTAAGAGTTAATGGTATCCAAAGTGTTTAATAATTTGTCTTATTATAGGTAAGTGAAACAGGCTGTATTTTAACAATGAAGTTAATTAAAAAATCATGGGTCAATCTACTATATTGTGTTTTTACTCCACCACTTCTTTAAGTACTGACATTATTACTTAAATGAATGAATGCCCAAATCACATATAAAAAGAGCAAAATTATGACTAGTTTACTCAGTTTTATGCACCAACTTCAAATCTATTAAACATCTGGAGACAATTATTATTAAAATGCAAAAAAATTCAAGAATAATAAGACTTAGCATTTATTAATAATAGAATAAACTTTGTAAAATATGATCAAAACATCATTTATTATGGCTTTGATATATTTACACATTATATTTATATAAATGGTTTGTATAAATGTAATTATAGAGTGGTTCATCTAATATTAAAATGAGGCTGTGTCTTGGAATCACTTTCCTTGACCTCCTCATAATGTAAAAATCAAAGAGAAATTCAATTTTATTATATATTATAAAATTAAGTATTTTCAGAATCCAATCCATTCAATAACCATCATGGTATATCTACTGAGATATTTAGCACTCACGTTTCAAGGATCTATCCCTTTAAACCTAAAGAATGTACTACCCTTACTGCATATTATGACTTATTTTTAATCTTTATCTTTGCTTATTAATCAAGCAAATGTTCGTGAGTAATTATGCTAACCAAGCTTTTATGTAAAGTGTGCTGGTAAGACCATTTATTTTATTTTGACCTTTATTTAGTGGTTATTGCTTAATTCTTTTCTATGAATTTATTTATTTATTTATTTATTTATTTAAGCAAGTGAAAGAGGTAGCTGCAGATAGAGAGTGAGAAAATGTGCTCACCAGAGCCTTTAAACATTGCAAACAAACTCCAGATCCACATGTACTACCATGTGCATCTGGCTTTACTTGAATACTAGGGAATAGAACCCAGGTCCTTAGGATCTGAAGGCAAGCGCCTTAAACACTGAGCAGTCTCTCCAGCCCTATGTTGTTTAATTCTTCAAGTACCTCTACACAGATGAGATTAGCAAGAAAACTCCCCAGACCAGACAGCTTCTGAGGAGCATTTCTGATGCCAAAACTGCTTAGTTTCATAGTGCATTGTCCTAAGTGAATATTTTATATTGCTATATGCATATCTGAATTCTTGCATTCCCCTGAAGCTTTCCTTGAGAAAACCTTCAGAGATTACATTTACATATTTTACTGAATCCACCTTAAAAGTTCAATAAACATTTGCTCTGCCAAAGAGTGGATCAATACTACTCTGCAACCACCACATCCAAAGTCATCATGAAGGGCAGGAACAAAGTCTGAGGCACCCCACGGGCCCCTGGGTGTTACAGTGGGAGGGCAAGAAAGGAAGCCTCCTGGCAGAGGTCCTTGAAATTTTAATTGTACCTCTTGTACATTATTTTTCCCTCTGTAATTGACTAAAGCATATTTTATTTTTCATACCTCTGGTTGTATTCACAAGAACTTTGCTTTAGTTATTCAACTTCCTGGGCTGTGTTCATTCTTGTGAGGTGACAAGTTTGATCTGTTCATGCTTAGCAACTTCTTTCTAGCCCCAGAGCTTACTCTTTCACCAAGGTTTGTGGTCTATATAGCTACAGATAGCATTGCAAGCAGACAGCATTGTCAAAAATGAAGACAGGTGCTTGTGAATAAAAGTTTCTCTTATAAAATATTATCTAGTACACAAGACAGTGAGTTGGAGAGAGAATGATGGTGCCAAAAGAGAATGAGTTTGCCTGAGGAAAGTTCTTTAAATGAAGTAAGCATAGGAATTTGGGCTTTGCAGGAAACTAAGGAAATATATATATATTTTCTAATTAAGTATGTATTTTATTTTTTAAATTATTTAAAATATAATTTCCATCTTGTGGTCTGTGCACATATGTATGAGTGTGTTTTAACAAGAAAATTGGCCTAGATTTTATACCAAAACTTGCTGGAACACTTACTGTCAATAGCAACATAAAACCATGCAATAGTGAGATTGAAAGACTGTTCTCTTTTCTCTTTCCACAAAGAAGCAGAGATTCTTCTAGCATGGTGTTCTTCAGCTACTAAAGTTTCTTATAGTAAACTGGTAAATTTGAAGTATTAGAATGTATTGACCCAATTATACCTATTTGGGGTATGTGTGTGCCTATATGTGTGTGCCTACAAGCATTTGTTAATGCTTATCTTTCTTCAGCCATTGATTACCCATGACTTCAGCTGAAAAAGCTAATAAA
The DNA here is from genome assembly GCF_020740685.1 of Jaculus jaculus. Classification (NCBI taxonomy): domain Eukaryota; kingdom Metazoa; phylum Chordata; class Mammalia; order Rodentia; family Dipodidae; genus Jaculus; species Jaculus jaculus. The sequence continues at coordinate 119,549,782 of NC_059104.1, forward strand.
ACCACTGTAGGTGCTCCTGAAATATTATTTTTATTACTTTTGCTTATGTGCCTTTTGATGATTATATTTTCTTTTTCTCCTCCATCACTAACCAGAGGAAGTTGAGTATATTTAAAAGCTATTTTAGTTCACTAAGAACAATTATCTGTTAAAAATGATGCAAGTTACAAGTGTATTTTAGTTTCAATGAACTTCATATTTTATTTTATCTTTTCTTGAGAAATTTATGAAATGATCATTCTGTAATGTGATTGTATTCCTGTTCCACTACCCACTCTTGTCATCCCTCCCACATCTCCATTATGTTCAGGACCTTCTTCTTGTCAAGCAGTCTTTCCTTTTTCTGATGTCTCATCACTTGTTAGCCTGTCAACATTTTGACATGGAGAATTGAAACAAAGGAAGGAGATATAAAAATAGAGGAAAGATTTCAAACCCTATAAGATAATTAAATAAAAGATTAAAGATTAAAAGTATATTTCAAATACTAAATTGGTAAAAATTAATTAAACCCATAACTTCAAGAAAACATCAAACTAGACTTCCAGTTAAGATGGCGGCATAGGTACCATGCCAAAGTAGCCTAGGGGGGAAAAAAGACCAAAAAAACTCAGCAAAATACACACTTTTACTAAAAAGTGAGGTGTATAGGAAATTGAAATGGCAGTGGAGAAGTAGAAGAGATCCAGAGGATCCATACCCGAACAGGCTGGCAAAAGTGGCCCTGGCAGCTCCACCAACTGCAGTGGCGGCAGCGCACCAGAAAGCTGCCAGGCTAGGCTCCAGCCATAGGAAAAGCCAGGTGCAGGGATTTTCCACTCACACTATCGCTCTCTACAACTCAGGAAACATGAAGGAAAGTGGCAGTGAGCAACAGAGGAGCAGACCACCAGGTAGAAGAACATGAGGAGCAGCTAGAGAACCAGAGCAGCTGCGGCTCCCTCCCATCCAGCACCGCATGAGCCCAGCTCCAGCGAACGAAGCAGCATCCCGGGACCGGGTCACGCCAACTTGAGTTGACAGCAGGACCCAAGCAGGAGCAGAGTTTGGCAGCAACATCAGCGGCTCCAGCAACGGTAACAGCGGCCACAGCAGCAGCAGACCCAGGAGAGGCAGCAGCAGCAGATCCCACAGCAGCAGCTTCAGTGGCAGCAGTGGCAGTGGACCCAGCAGCAGCAGCTTCAGCAGCAGCGGTGGCTCCAGCAGCAGCTTCAGCTGCAGCAGTTCCAGCAGCAGGGGTGCTGATCTGCAGGGTAACACTTGCCAGGCTCGGTTTGCTCCACAGGAAAAGCCAGTGCCCAGCTCCAGAAATCAGAACAGCAGCCCGACGACCCAGGAAGCAACTTGACTGAGACCAAAATCATCCAAGGTAACTGGGATTGCACCAGGGAAGGGTCTCACTTGGTCACAAGCTGACTTGGATCCCTCAACAGATCAGAAATCTTAACCTCTTTGTTGACAGAGGATCTGGTTGTTATAATAACTACTCTTGCATACATTCTTGGAGCTGTTTTTGATTGAATGTGTACAGTGTTTAGTTAAATTTTAGAATGTACCTGTATTTTATTCCCCTCAGCCTGCTTGAATACTCCCATAGCAGGGAAACTCAATCCCTAGGAACACCCTTGTAGATACTCTGACAGTCTTAAGAGCCACACCTAATACCTTAAGCTCCTACCCTGAAAATATATTACATCAAATCAATTGAAAGAGCAAAGAATACCCAGCTAGCTAGAAAATTCAAGCTTTAACTTAATCCAAGATGCAAAAATATATACATTATAACACAAGAAACACTAAAAAGCAAGACAATATAAATCCACCTAAAAGTATTAATGCATCTGAAATGTCCTCCAGTGAGAATGAGTTAGAGGAAATGCCTGAGAAAGAGTTCAAAAGAATGATTATAAATATGTTCAAAGAGGTCAAAGAACAAATCAAAATAATCAAAGAAGAAATCAAAGAGGAAATCAAAGGAATCAAAGAAGACACAGGACACCAATTTAATGAAATAAAGAAGGCAATACAAGACATAAATAAGGAAATAGAAATAATAAAGAAAAAGCAGTCAGAATTACTAGCAATGAAGAACACTGCTAATGAAATAAAAAACTCTGTAGAAAAATCTCATCAGTAGGATGGATGAGGAAGAGGACAGAATATCTAAGTTAGAAGACCAGGTGGCAGATCTAATACAGGCCAACAAAGAGAAGGACAAACTTATAGAAAAGTATGAGTGGGAATTTCAAGATATTCGGGACACTATGAAAAGATCCAATATAAGAATTCAGGGCATAGTATAAGGAGAAGAAATCCACTCCAAAGGCATAGTAGGCGTCTTCAACAAAATCATAGAAGAAAATTTCCCCCAAATTGGGAAAGAGGTGACAATGCAGATACAGGATGCCTTTAGAACCCCAGCCAGACAAAACCTGGAAAGAACCTCTCCTCGCCATATTATAATCAAACTTCCAAACACACACACCAAATATATATATATATATATTGAAAGAAGTTAGAGAGAAAAATCAAGTAACCTACAAAGGCAAGCCCATCAGGATTACAGCAGATTATTCAACACAAACTTTTAAAGCCAGAAGGGCTTGGAGTGATATATTCCAAATTCTGAAAGATAACAGGTGTCAACCAAGGTTACTTTATCCTGCAAAGCTATCCATTCAAATAGATGGAGAAATAAAGATATTCCATGAAAAAGCAGGTTAAAGGAGTATTTGAAAACAAAACCAGCTATACAGAAAATATTTGATAGAATCCTCCATGCTGAAGAAAAGGAAAAGCACACATATAAGGAACCTAGAGAAAACAAGCAATACTCAAATACTAGTTAACACAAGAGAGCACAGGTAGAACCGGAAACACACACACACACAAAAAAAGGCAAACATAAATACACGCCTTTCAATAATATCTCTTAATATCAATGGCCTCAATTCCCCAACCAAAAGACATAGGTTTGCAGACTGGGTTAAAAAGCAGGATCCTACACTTTGTTGTCTCCAAGAAACTCACCTTTCTACAAAGGATAGACATTATCTTAGGGTGAAAGGTTGGAAAATGGTGTTTCAAGCAAATGGGCCTAGAAAACAAGCAGGGGCTGCTATCCTAATATCTGACAAGGTAGACTTCAGTCCTATGTTAGACAAGAAAGATAAGGAAGTTCACTTTATATTGATTAAGGGCACACTCCAACAGGAGGACATTATAATCCTAAACATATATGTACCTAACATGGGGGCTCCCAAATTTGTCAAACAAACACTATTAGATCTAAGGTCACAGATAACACCAAACACAGTGGTGGTGGGTGACTTTAATGCCCCACTCTCATCAATTGACAGGTCATCCTGGGAAAAAATAAACAGAGAGGCATGTGGACTAAATGAGATCATAGAAGGAATGGACGTAACAGAATTATACAGGACATTTCATCCAAAGGCTTCAGAATATACATTCTTTTCAGCAGCACATGGAACTTTCTCTAAAATAGACCATATATTAGGACACAAAGCAAATCTTAACAAATTCAGGAAAACTGAAATAATTCCTTGCATTCTATCTGAACACAATGGAATTAAACTACAAATCAGTAGCAAGAAAGGCTATAGAGCATACACTAAATCATGAAAACTAAACAATACACTACTAAATTATGAATGGGTCAATGAAGAAATCAAGAAGGAAATCAAAAAATTCATAGAGTCAAACGATAATGAGAACACAACATATCAAAATCTCTGGGACACAATGAAGGCAGTTCTAAGAGGTAAATTTACAGCCTTAAGTGCCTAGATTAAGAAATTAGAAAGGTCACAATTAAACGACCTAATGCTTCACCTTAAAACCTTGGAAAAAGAAGAACAAGGCAAACCAAAAATCAGTAGATGGGAAGAAATAATAAAGATTAGGGCATAAATTAATGAAATAGAAATAAAAAAAAATCCAAAAAATTAATGAAGCAAAGAGTTGGTTCTTTGAAAGGATAAACAAGATTAATAAACCTTAGCAAATCTGACCAAAAGAAAGAGAGAAGAGACCCAAATTAATCAAATCAGAGATAAACAAGGTAACATCACAAAAGATTCCAGAGAAATTAAAAAAATCATAGGGACATAATATAAAAGCATATACTCCATAAAGTATGAAAATCTGAAAGAAATGGATGATTTCCTTGATTTATATGACCTACCTAAATTAAATCAAAATGAGATTAATCACATAAATAGACCTATAAAAAATATGGAGATCTGAACAGTTATTAATAATCTCCCAACTAAAAAAAGCCCAGGCCCAGATGGATTCACTGCTGAATTTTACCAGGAAGAGCTAACACCATTGCTTCTTAAGCTTTTCCTGGAATTAGAAAAAGAAGGAATTCTACCAAACTCCTTTTATGAGGCCAGCATCACCCTGATACCAAAACCAGGCAAAGATAGAACAAAAAAAGAACATTACAGACCAGTCTCCCTCATGAACATAGATGCAAAAATTCTCAACAAAATATTGGCAAAGAGAATACAAGACTATATCAAAAAGATCATTCACCCTGACCAAGTAGGCTTTATCCCAGAGATGCAGGGATGGTTCAATATATGCAAATCTATAAATGTAATACATTATATAAATGGGTTGAAGGACAAAAATCACATGACCATCTCATTAGACACAGAGAATGCATTTGACAAAATCCCTTCATAATAAAAGTCCTACAGAGACTGGGAATAGAAGGAACATATCTCAATATAATAAAGGCTATTTAAGAAAGCCTACAGCCAACATATTACTAAATGGGGAAAAACTGGAAGCTTTTCTACTAAAATCAGGAACAAGACAAGGGTGTCCACTGTCCCCACTTTTATTTAATATAGTTTTGGAAATCTTAGCCATAGTAATAAGGCAAGAGACACACATAAAAGGGCTACAAATTGGAAAGGAAGAGATCAAGTTATCATTATTTACAGATGACATGATTCTATACATAAAGGACCCTAAAGACTCTACAAGCAAACTGAATGAGCTGATCAAGACCTATAGCCCTGGGCTGGAGAGATGGCTTGGCGCTTAAGCGCTTGCCTGTGAAGCCTAAGGACCCCGGTTCAAGGCTCGGTTCCCCAGTTCCCACATTAGCCAGATGCACAAGGGGTCGCATGCATCTTGAGTTCGTTTGCAGAGGCTGGAAGCCCTGGCACGCCCATTGTCTCTCTCTCCCTCTATCTGTCTTTTTCTCTGTGTCTGTCGCTCTCAAATAAATAAATTAATTAAAATTAAAAAAATATATAAAAAAAACCTATAGCCATGTGGCAGGATACAAAATAAATACACAGAAGTCAGTAGCCTTCATATATGCTAACAACAAACACACAGAGGATGAAATCAGAGAATCACTCCCATTCACAATTACATCAAAAAATAAATAAATAAATAAAGTACCTTGGAATAAAACTAACGATGGAAGTAAAGAATCTCTACAATGAGAACTTTAAAACACTCATGTGAGAAATTGCAGAAGACACTAGAAAGTGGAGAAACATCCCTTATTCCTGGATTGGAAGAATCAATATTGTGAAAATGGCAATCTTACCTAAAGCAATCTACACATTTAATGCAATCCCTATCAAAATTCCTTAGGCATTCTTCATGGAAATAGAAAAAACAATCCAAAAATTCATTTGGAATCACAAAAAAACCTCGAATATCTAAAATAATACTGAGCAACAAAAATAAGGCTGGTGGTATCACCATACCTGATTTTAAACTATACTACAGAACCATAGTAACAAAAACAGTGTGGTACTGGCACAAAAACAGACATGTAGATCAGTGGAACAGAATAGAGGACCCAGATGTAAACCCAAGTAGCTATAGCCACCTAATATTCGATAAAAATGCCAAAAATACTCATTGGAGAAAAGACAGCCTCTTCAGCAAATGGTGTTTGGAAAACTGGATACATATCTGCAGAAGGATGAAAATAGATTCTTCTCCCTCGCCATGCACAAGAATTAAGTCCAAATGGATTGAAGACCTTAACATCAGACCTGAAACTCTGAAACTGCCAGAGGAAAAGCTAGGGGAAACCCTTCAACATATTGATCTTGGCAAAGACTTTCTGAATACAACCCCAATTGCTCAGGAAAAAAAACGCAGATTAATCACCAGGACCTCATGAAATTACAAAGATTTTGCACTGCAAAGGACACCATGAAAAAAGCAAAGAGGCAACCTACAGAATAGGAAAAATTCTTCGCCAGCTATATATCTGATAGAGGATTAATATCTAGGATATACAAAGAAGTCAAAAAGTTAAATAATAAGGAATCAAACAAGCCAATCAAAAAATGGGCTATGGAGCTAAATAGAGAGTTCTCAAAGGAAGAAATACGAATGGCATATAAGCATCTAAAAACATGTTCTATGTCACTAGTCATCAGGGAAATGCAGATTAAAACTACTTTGAGATTCCATCTCACTCCTGTCAGATTGGCCACCATCATGAAAACAAAATATTATAAGTGTTGGTGGTGATGTGGAAAAACAGAAACCCTTCTACACTGCTGGTGGGAATGCAATCTGGTCCAGCCGTTGTGGAAATCAGTGTGGAGGTTCCTAAAACAGCTAAAGATTGATCTACCATATGACCCAGTTATAGCACTCCTAGGCATATATCCAAAGGACTCATCTCATTTCCTTAGAAGTACGTGCTCAACCATGTTTATTGCTGCTCAATTTATAATAGCTGGGAAATGGAACCAGCCTAGATGTCCCTCAACTGATGAGTGGATAATGAAGATGTGGCACATTTATACAATGGAGTTCTACTCAGCGGTGAAGAAAAATGAAGTTATGAAATTTGCAGAAAAATGGATGGACCTGGAAAGGATTGTACTAAGTAATGTAACCCAGGCCCAGAAAGCCAATCGCCACATGTTCTCTCTCATATGTGGATCCTAGCTACAGATTATTGGTCGTCTGTGTGAGAAGGAAAATACTTAGTAGCAGATGCCAGTAAGTTAAATAGGAGACAGAAAGGGAAGAGAAAGTAAGGGAGGAGGGTACTTAATAGGGTGATATTGTATATATGTAAGTACAATGATTGAGATGGGGAGGTAATATGATGGAGAATGGAATTTCAAAGGGGAAAGTTTCAGGGGGGTGGGAGGGAATTACCTTGGGATATTTTTTTTTATATTCATGAAAATGTTAATAAAAATTAAAAAAAAATAATCATCAAACTATACAGTTCACTTCACAGTACATTTGTTTTAGCAAAACAATATATGGATCCCCAGAAAGTACTTGCCAATATGATTTTATATACGGTTTAAGTGGTTCCTCAAAGTTCTATGACTTGGAAATGTGGTGATTGGTATGATGGCATAAAGAAGAGTTGGTACCATTGATAGAGACCTACTAGGTTTATAATGCAAGATTATGGGAGCTTATTAGGAAATGTCTTAGAAAAGATGAAGATAGTTTGCATGGGACCATGGTTAGTACAAGAGGTAAACTGGTTACAAAACTGTCCTTTTCCCATTGCCTTCCTATATTACGTGATCTCCTTTCTATGCATAACTCTCAATTATGATGCCATTGCCCTTGTGTCATTACTTGTGCTAAAACAATGCTCCAAACTGTGAAACAAATAAATCTCTTAGCTTTATATATTACATGGCCTTGAATGCTTATTTAATAATAGCAATGGGAAATCAACTAATATGATAAAAGAGAGAAAGAAAATCACAACCTGCAAAATTTTTATTGGCTCTATTGCCCTTCCTTGAGATCCTGGTAGTACCAAGACATTCATTAGTTTATTCAGCCAGTCATGTGAATATTGGCTTCCCAATATAATCTAATATTTAAATTGTCTTTTAGTCCAATAAAGAGATACTGGAAGTTAATGTAATTGCATCCGTGAATAATTATGGCCAACCAGAAGCAATGCACAACCATGTACAAAACAAAAAGTAATACCTCTGGTCATCTCAAGTACATTAGCAAAACAAGACTGACTTTTAAAATATGCATTTGCAATCTTTAGTAGGTATGTTCCTGTATCTTTATAATTAAACTATTTAGTTCAGAGTGGTATTGGGAGGCTCTTCAAGGCAACATGTATGTCGTTTAGCTTATGAAGAGGACAGTTTCTACATTATCATCACATCTTTCTGAGTAGCAATTATATTATTTTACACATTATCTTGAATAACTTAAAGTTTTCTTGTTTGTTGGCAGGTATATATTGATCTTCATTTTCTGTCATTATATTTCACTACTCAGTGGTCAACAATTAAAGTTAGATAATTCTTCAAATTATAAACAGAGTCACATAACAAATTCACTAAATGTCTTCCTCATGTATAAAAAGAAACCATTCTAGAATATTCTCTTTCCATTGAAATGTGCATTTATGTAGTGATACTGAGATCAGTGTAGCAGTGTCTAATTGTCTGGCTCTGTTAACAATTACTCATTTGGATGGTAAGTGACCTGAGAAGAAGAAAATGCAATTTTGCCTGCCAATACAGTAAAAAATGGCTGCCATTGCAGTCCTATAGAGACTTTAATCAATGAGACTTTTATTGCCTCAATTGTAATATGTTGTAGCCAATTAAATATTTGTGTTTTCTTTTTCCTCTTTTAAATCCTTGTTTTGATGATACTGTGTAAAAAAAAAAAAGTCTCATATCCTTCATATCTTACACAGAATTAGCTCATGCACAACAGCTTTAACATTAATAAAACTTAAAGGCAGAAAGTCATTTTGTCACTTGAATAATGGGACTTTTCAGCAAACATTTTCAGAGACAAAAATGATTGTCCCTGGGCTAGAGAGATGGCTTAGCAGTTAAGTGCTTGCCTGTGAAGCCTAAGGACCCTGGCTCAAGGTTCGACTCCCCAGGACCCATGTTAGCCAGATGCAGAAGGGGGCACACACATCTGGAGTTCGTTTGCAGTGTATGGAAGCCCTGACTCGCCCATTCTCTCTCCCTCTCTCTATCTGCCTCTTTCTCTCTCTGTCTGTCGCTCTCAAATAAATAAATAAATAAAAATAACCAAAAAAAGTTTAAAAAATAGTGATTGTCCCTTTGCCAATTCCATATATACATATATATACGTATATATGTTGTTTTGTTTACAAGAAGATTAGAAATTTTAACTGAGATTTCATTTGATAGACAAATTGAGAGAACTAACACTATCATGCACTTTCACAATCCAGGATCTGACTTTATTAAATATTCATGTAATATTTCATCTAATATTTTTTGGACTAAATGACTAAGTATGTTTTTATTTTTGTAAGAATTTTCATCTTACACATTTCACAAGTTCATTATTTTATTTGTATAATATCAATTTCATAAAAATTTGAATTATAATAATTACCATTTTTGCTTCTGAAAGACCTGGATTCTGGGATCCAATACATTCAATCAATCTGATGTAACCCAAGGTAGGAGTGTTTCATAGTATTAGAAGGGTATGTGTCACTAAATTATGCAGCTTGATTTATTGCTTATAATAAAATTACAAAAAAACTTTTGAAATTACTTAACTATATTTTTCTTTCAAGTATTACTAAGCACTTCATTTGTGACAGACACTTTGCTGAAAGCTTGCAAAGATTAATAGAATGTAATAATTCCCTTTCAGTTTCTTATATATCTACTTTTCCGTACAAAATTAAGGTGGTTTAAGTTTGTTGTTTTTTTTTTTTTAAGGTGGTTTAAGTTTTGATTGGATATAACTGAAGGAATTTGGGTATGTTGTTTGGAAAGAACATATTTATATTTTAATAATTTATGTGGATACTGTAGATATTTTGATAATTATAACTTGCATCTGCTTTGTAGGAATGCAATGAAATCCTACTATCAGAAGAAATAGGACTTTTTTGTCAGTATCCTGTTTAATTGCAGAAATAGAAAACTGTTAGAAATAGAAATATAAAACTAGGCCAGAAACTAAGAAATATGGTGAAAGAGATAGAACAGTTGGGACTTGTGTTCTGATCCAAAATCCACATAAATACTGGTCATGGTGGCATATGCTTTTAATTCTATGCAAGGGAAAAGGAGTTATGGAATCATAAGTGCTAGTCTAACAAAATCAGTGATCTAGGGGTTCAGTGTCAGAACCAGTCTAAAATATTAAGGCAGAGAATGGTTAAGTAAAAAGCCTTATGTTGACCTTTGGCATCCACAGTTGTACACTTACATGTGCATGCACTCACACGCACGCACACACACACACACACACAAAGTGGTACATCCATCCACATGTGAACATGTATACATACACAGTACACAACACACATTGTAGTGGTTTGAATATAAATATATATCCCCATAACCTTAGGTACTTTTTAATATTTATTTATTTAAGAGAAAGAGAGAAGCAAATAGAGAGAACGTGCATGCCAGGGCCCCTAGCCATTGCAAGCAAACTCCAGATGTATGCATCCCCCTTGTTCATTTGGTCTACGTGCATAGTGAGGAATCAAACCTGGGTCCTTAGGCTTTGCAGGCAATCACCTGAATCATCAACCCATCTTTCCAGCCTGCCTAGGGTATTTTTAAGTTTTCTATGTAGTCTTCAGCAGGTGGAGCCCTGCTAGAGGAGGTATGTCACTAGGGGCAATTCTTATAGTCTATCCCTGAGAGGTGTTGAGAGACATTTTGAGACCTGGATATCTTTGCTGGCTTGTGCTGGTTGTGTTCTCTCTCTCTTTCTCTCTCTCTCTCTCTCTTTCTCTCTCTCTCTCTCTCTCTCTCTCTCTCTCTCATCTTCTGTAGCTGCATGATGTATGCTTAAATGAGCCAGCTTTTTCTGCCATGATGAAGCTTCCCCTGTATCTATAAGCCTGAAATAAACCCTTTCTTCGCATATGCTGATTCTGTTCAGGTGTTTATCTCAACAATGAGAAAGTAACTGCAGTACACACACAATGGCTATCAAGATGAAACTTTCAAACTTGAAATTGATACCAAGAAAAATAGCTGTTTCTTTTTAGATGTATTCATAGGTAGCAAAATGTTAGATGAATACATGTATCTTCATAAGTATTTTAGGTGGCAAGAGCTTCATAATTTCACATGAAAGAGAGAGATGAATTGCTTGGCAACAGGTACTTAAAGAAAGATATATTGACATAGACAGCATGTGTAACAACAACTATGTGATTAATGACACTATAAATTGTACTGATGAGGAGTTTGTATGTGTGAATAAAGAGCCAAATTTCCTTCATTCATCCAATAAACATATAAGTGACTGCTGAAGGACAGACACTCTGATGCTGCAGGCAGAGTTTCTACTTTTATAAAGAACATAATCTATTGACTGCACAAGAAATGACCACATGCAACAAATATAACATATCACAAGTAATGTGTGGACAAAATACAGTAACATGGTTGATATGATATTCCACCTCACCTAGTAATGAAAAACATTCATTTAAAGAAAAGTCCACATTAGAACTTGAGAAATGGAGTTTCCATGGTGAATCTGACAATCAGCACCAGGGTGAAGAAGACAGATCCTGAGGATACTCTTCACCCACCAAAGCAGAGATCCAGAGGCTCCTGAGAGCTCATCACTGAAGCAGACTTAAAACTCACCCAACCAAGACAAGGGAATGATGCAGAAGAGGGGGCTAAAAAGATTATAAGAGCCACACATTGGGGCATCATGTCCAGAGGCATTACCTCCCCCCAACAACTGACTGCTGCTCCCACATAGCATAACTCACAACACCATGGAGATAACCTGTATCCTCACATAGGAGGGCCCCCAGCTGAATGGGGCAAGGACAAGGGAAAGGATGGTACCAACACATAATGTATTCATACTAAGTATATCCGTAATAAAAAAAAGAAAGAAAGGAAAGGAAAAAGTAAGGCATTAGAAGACATCTTGGAAAAAGAAGGTTCTAAGAAAAAAAATAATAATTTCATAGATAGTTTTCAAGTTAATCTTTCTAAATATTTAAGTTGTTTCTAACATGGACTACAAGCACAGTTTGGTAGCTATTTCACATTGTCCCCTTCAATACATTCTCCACCATTATGGCACGGCATGTATACCTTATGTTTAAATACATACATACATATATATATATATATATATATATATATATATATATATATATATATATATATATGGTGTAAGGTAAAATAAGCCCTTCCTTCCTTATGTTACAGTTTACCAGGTGTATGGGCACAGCAGTGAGAAATTTCTTTATTATTTTTTTGACAATTTCATACGTATATACAATGCATTTTTTTTTTAAGGCCTCAAAACAATTTATTGAACAAATAAGAATCACAGAATGGCATGATTGAAGGGGACATAAGAAGTTAAATAATAACACAGTGTATTAACAATGATGTTGGCTTAAATAAAATAACAGGCAGATTAATTATAGCTGATAGGAGGTGGAAGATAATATTGAAATGAACTGTGGCAAAAGTCAGTGGATGACTCATTGGTGATGCTCCTGGGTCTATAAAAAGATCAACTCATGACTCAATTGGCTGGTCACCAGCTGACTAGTGACTCAGGAAGAGTACATAGAGGAACAATGGGGAATGGTGGTGCCTGCTGACTAACAGGAAAGTTGACCCAGCTCTTGAAATTATAGGTCAGGTGCCCTTAAGGCTACATTTTTTTTTTAATTTATTAGTTTTCTTTTCAGTAAACACAGGCAATTTGGTACCATTATTTAGGCTCATCTGTGATCTACCCCCTCCCATTAGCTCCTCTTTGTTAATGAAAATGGATCATGCATTGTGGAGTTAGCCCCCAGTTATTGGTATGATAAATGTCTCTGCAAATCATGATCCAATATGTGACTCTGACATTCTTTCTGCCCCCTCTTCCGCAAGATTTCCCTGAGCCATGTTGGGTTCATTTTTGGTCTGCTTCAGTGCTGAGGTGTTGGGGGCCTCTGAGGCTCTGGCTCTCTGATTTGGTAGGAGTTGATTTTTCTCTGCGTTGATCTCCTTCCCCTTTGTGCTGGTATACGGTTCACAGGAAAACATCACCCTTGCTTATTTCGCCAGTTGTCCTTAATTTCATTTGGACCCCTTTTGAGGTATGTTGGGGCAGCTCTCTTCTTAGGATCTGCATCTATCTGGAAAAGAGAAGCAGATTATCCAATGGAGAGTAAGTTAGCATCCAGAAAATTGAGATAACACTTACTTATTTGATAGACAGTATGATAGGTTTAGGCCCTCTTATACCCCGTGATTGATGGTAGCTTGATATTGTAGAGTGGGCTTGTGTTTGGGTATGGTTCTGATTGTTTCCCAGCTCCAGCTATGGGTCTAGTACCACTGAGTGGATCAGTTAGCCAAATCAAGAGCAATTGATTCCTCACCATGGCTGTGTACCACTATTGCACTTGTGTGGGCATCACATCCGGTTTTTTGTTGCTAATTAGGTTAAACAATGTGTTGCTTGGACACATCTTGGTCATTTCCCCCAGTCGCCTATGTAGCGCCTTCTGGCACTAGACACACTGACTGTCTGGGGTCTGATCTCTCCTGGCTTCCAGCCATGTCATTCCATTTTACGCATCACCTGCGTATGGAGTCTTCAGCAATAGGGTGTTACCACTGGCCTTTGGTGGGTCATCAAGTACTCTGACAGAAGTCTGTCATTGTTTTGGGAAACCTTGTAGGTTTCTCTGATCAAAAGCTCATTGTTGATGGTAGGCCCAAGCTGGAAGTAGGGGTTACAGGTCAGTGTCCACTAAGAAATTGAGGAAAAAGATAACTAATATACAAGAGTTAGAGAGGAGAGAGATAGAGGGGAGAGGGGGAGAGGGAGGGAGGGAAGATGTAGGAGATTTAGGTCAGTCTTGACCTTACCCTCTCCAGTGTCTTGTGGTTCAGGTGTTTCCTGTAAGGGTCTAGTGAAGGTTCAGCCATTTGGTCTGTCTTTTAGGAAGTAGAATTTTATGGTACCATTGCTGTTTGGGTCCGGATTACCGTTTTCCACCCTTTGATTCCCTCCCCGCCCTCCCATCCATCTTATTGTCTAGTCCATGAGGTGCTTGGTGGGTATGTAAGGCATCTTGCGCAGATTCAGGTTAGGTGTTGCAGATGAGTGAGACTATGTGTCTATTTTTTTTCTGTGATTGGGTAAGTTCGCTGAGAATGATCTGTGCCAGGTTCAACCATTTTTCCTCAAATTTCATTATGTCGTTTTTTCTTACTGCTGTATAGAATTCCATTGTGTAGATATACCACATCTTTGTTATCCATTCTTCTAATGATGGACATCTGGGTTGATTCCAGCTTTTAGCTATTACGAATTGAGCTGCTACAAACATGGTTGAGTAAATCTCTCTGGCTTTTGGTTTGAAGGTTTTAGCGTAGATGCCCAGTAATGGTATAACTGGGTCTGTTGGTATTTCTATAGTCAGCTTTTTCAGGAGTCTCCATATTGCTTTCCAAAGTGGTTGTACCATCCTGCATTCCCACCAACAGTGAATGAGTGTCCCTGCTTCTCCACATCCTCGCCAGCATTTATTTTCATTTGACCTTTTGATGTTGGCTATCCTTATTGGGGTAAGGTGGAATCTCATAGCTGTTTTAATTTGCATTTCTCTGATGATTAGGGATGATGAACATTTTGAACATTTTCTTAGGTGTGTGTTTGCCATTGGTATCTCTTCCTCTGTGAATTGCCTGTTTAACTCTGTGCCCCATTTTGTGAGTGGGGTATTTGTCTTCTTATTGTTTAGACTTTTGAGTTCTTTGTAAATTCTAGAGATAAGGCCTCTATCAGTTGGATAACCTGCAAATATTTTCTCCCATTCTGTGGGTATTCTATTGGCTTTGCTTATTATATGCTTGTCCCGCGGTGTCCTGTGGCATCCGACACCCCGGTGTGCCCCGCGCCCCCTCCCCCCAGTGCACCCCGTGCCCCCCCACGAGCCCTGCGCCTCGTGCCCCATGCGCCCCCACTCCCCGCACCCTCCCCAAGCATGCCCCCCGCGCCCACGGCACGCCCTTCTCCCCCCCGACCAACCAGAGTGCCCCACGCCCCCTGCCCCTCCAGGGCACCCCACCCCACACCCCCTGAACCCTGCCGCCTCCCGCACACCTCACCCTGATTGCCCGGTGCCCCGGCGCACCCCGCGCGCCCCCGCCGCGTGCCCCACTCGCTCCATACAACCCATCGCACCCCACGCCCCCCCATCAGCCCACCCGCCCACGCACCCTCCGCACGTCCCACGTGGCTGTGCTCTGATCAGGCACCCACCAGTCATGCCTGCCAGCCTGCTGCACTGAAGCTGAGACCTCCTACCTTGCCCTTGTTCTCTGATCCTGCGAGTAGATCAGCCACGTGGTGCTCAGTTCGCAGGCCTGTGGGGGCCACCCCTGCCATGAATAGGTGGCTGCCAGATCCTCTGCTTCTGGGCTCACATCACTTGCCGCCTGTCAGCCTCTGCTGTGTCCTGATTCCGTACCCACATCATCTGCCTCTGCACTACAATTGCACGTGCAGCAGGCCCACTCCCACAGCAAGTCCACACTGAGTCACTAGCGCCAGCGCAGGTGCCATCCCCTACCTGTACATCGCCACCCATCTCCCACTCCCCTGAGGCAGGAGAGCACAGACTATTTACAGACCCCAGTGTACCCAGCCAGAGTCTGGCACCTTCAGGGCTTGCTAACTCAGTCCCCTTTCAAGCTCAAAGGCAGGCAGCTTAGATGCATTACTGGGTGAGAATTCAGGTAACTTTGGTGCCCCTGTCAGGCTATAGATAGGTGGCTTTGGCAAGAGTGAGCAAAAACCCAGGCTGCTTACAACTGCCCCAGGCTGCCTTGGATTCGCATTAAGCTAGATCCCAGGCTGCTCCACCCACCTACCTGCCCATACACTGACATGGGTAGACCACAGCGCAAAAGAAATAACATGAAAAATAAAATGGAAGAAAATCCAGACAGATCACCCAGTCCCACAAGGATCACAACTAACCAAAACATAGAAGAGTGTTTAGGATCAGAACATCAAGTGGAAGCAATGAACAATGCAACCCTGACCAAACTACTGCTAGAACTGACAGGAAAGCTACAAAGGTTAGATAATCGTATGGATGCTACCATCACTAAGCTAGAGCAATATGATAAGACACTGGAAGGAATTCAAAGAGAGCTAAGAGAGTTGAGGGAGAGTGAAAAAAAAGAGGACCTTAAAAATCAGCTGGCCACACTAAATGAAAACATAAAGAAATGCAAGGATGATTTCCAAGAATCATCAAGAAAATCAGAAAATAAGACAAAAAGGGAGCTGGACAAAGCGATGGAAGTGATACATAGGAAAGTAGTAGAAAATGCAAACTTCATTGAACAAGTCCAAAACTCACTAGAGGCTCTCAAGAATAGAGTCAGCGAAGTGGAAGATAGAAATTCTGATCTGGAAGACAGGATGGAAGAAACAGTTCGAGAGTCCAAAAATTTCAGTTAGTTCAAAAGTTCCTGTGAACAGAACATGAGAGAATTGTGGGATACACTTAAACGTCCTAATATCAGAATCATTGGAATACCAGAAGGAGAAGAATTTCAGACCAAACGCATGGAGAACTTATTTAACACAATAATTGAAGAAAACTTCCCCGTCTCTTAAAAGAAAGGCCAATCAAGATTCAAGAAGCAAACAGAACTCCTAACCGACTAGACCAAAGAAGAAACTCCCCAAGACATATTATCATTAAGACTCTAAACATTGACACCAAGGAAAAAATCCTAAAAGCAGCTAGGGAAAAACAGCACCCCACCTTCAAAGGAAACCCCATCAGAATTACTTCAGACTTATCAATGGAAATCCTGAAAGCTAGAAGGGCCTGGAATAAAACTCCAAACTCTAAGAAACTATGGCTTGCAACCCAAACTACTCTACCCGGCAAAAGTCTCCCTTATAATAGATGGTGAAAGGAAAACTTTCCATGACAAAACTCACCTTTACAATTATATGAACACAAAACCAAACCTACAGAAAGTACTCCAGGAAATTCTCCACAGAGAAGAAACAAATAACCAAACACAAATGCCTACAAGAAGCAGATCTCAGCAACCAAACCCAGAGTAGATAGAAAAAAAAAAAATTAAATTCCATGGATATACAATGAATTTTGAGCCCCTCTTCCCATTTATCTTTTCCCCTTTCATTAATTTTTTTTTTTTTTTTTAGAGACATTGCTCTGTGGTTAAGATGTTTGCCTACAAAGCCTAACAAAATGGGTTTGATTGCCTAGTACCCATGTAAAGCCAGATGCCCAAATGGTGAATGCATCTGCTGGAGTTCCTTTCTGGTGCGCCTAGAGTCTCTGGAGCACCCACTCTCTCTGTATCTCTTCTATATGCAAATAAATAAATAGCCAGGTGTGGTGGCACATGCCTTTAATCCCAGCACTGGGGAAGATGAAGTAGGAGGATCGCCATGAGTTCGAGTCCACCCTAAGATTAGATAGTGAGTTCCAGGTCAGCCTAGGCTAGAGTGAAACCCTACCTCAAAAAAACAAAAAATAAAAATAAAAAATATATTCCTGCTACTTAAGTAAAGAGAGATAGTATATTGCAGATTTCTTATAATACATTTTGTCTACTGAATTGTTAAAATAATACTGGCCTGGTAGAGTTAAGAACTATTTTTTTCCCTATTACTTTTTAGTTGGTCATATTTCCTATTTACATCTCTCAAAAAAGCTAACAGGAGAATGATTAACATCTAGCTTTTACCAGAAAAGAGACTATAGATTGTATAGTCAAAATAAACTTCCTATAATAGACACAGAAGTTATTTGTTAATAGTTATTTCTTGAGTGAGCTTTGATATTTGGTACTTTTAAGAAATTTGCACCCTAAACCTTTCATACATCCCTGTAATCTGTTTAAGAAAATATCTAGTAGGTGGTACTAGTTTTACTCCTTACATTGGTGACTTGTATCTTTTACTTTTTTATCTGATCAGTTTGTATGACATATATCAATTCTATAAGTCTTTTAAAAGTATATTAAGTTTTACTCCTATTTTTGTGATTCTTTTTCTGTTTGTTGAAGACACAAGCGAAAAATATTTTGTGCTTATTTTCTTTACTAATAGCAGAAATATAGGCTAAAACATTTCCTTTGCATACAATTATAGTAGCATCCCATAATTTGTGTGTTCAGAGGTTCCTGTTTCATTCAGTTCTAAATACATTGATGACTTTTCTTTCTGAGTTCCTCTTTATGAACTTGCATTCTTCATAAGTATGTTAACTCTTAAGCATTCAAGAATTTTCAATACATCTTTCTTATAATGTTATGCAACTTTATTTCCTTGTAGTTAGAGGACATATTTCTTATGGTGTACAACATTTTAAATTATTGAGACCTGTTTTATGGTTCAGAATATTTTCCATGTTGGTAAAAGTGTCATGGGACTGAAAATTTTTGTGTTCTTTGCTCTTTCTCTTAAGTAGTGTTGTGCCTGTGTACTATACCTGTGGCTTTCTTTCACTTATACATATATGTATTATCTATTTCTCCCTGAAATATTATTAGCTGTTGCCGCCTAAGTTTTAAAAAATATGTTATTGGATACATAAATAGTTAGAATTATATTTCTCTTAGATTTATTTCACTATCCTTATTATATTATCATCATGAAATCTATGTGAAGCTAATGTAGATACTTTTTTCATTTCTCATTAAAACTAGAATCATACATCTTTTATCCATCATGCTCTATTTATACATTCATATGCCTAATTTTTAACTTATTATATTTATATTATAAATGTTTCATGGTTAGAAATATTTAAATTATATTTCAATATCCACCTGAAAATGTATGTTTTTAAATGGTATCAGCAGATAACTTACCTTCCATATGGGTAAGGACAAGTTATCTGTGAACTTTGTTATTTCGTTCAGTTCATTTCTTTTCTATAGCCTTTTGTATCAAATATGTATTTGTACTCATTTATTTCCTATATTGGTTTATAATATATAACTCTGCTACATTGTTTTAGTGATTGCTCAATTGTTTTTCACTTTAATTCATTAATGTTCTCCTTAAAGTAATTTAATTGAAAAAAGTGATAAAAGAGTATCCTTGTAATTTTTTTAACTTTCTTTTACATTTTTTTTTGTTCATTTTTATTTATTTGAGAGTGACAGAGAGAGAAAGAGTGACAGAATGGGCATGCCAGGGCTTCCAGCTGCTGCAAACAAATTCCAGACACATGCGCCCCCTTGTACATCTGGCTAACATGGGTCCTGGGGAATCGAGCCTTGAACCGGGGTCCTTAGGCTTCACAGGCAAGCATTTAACCGCTAAGCCATCTCTCCAGCCCCTTTTTTTTTCTTTTTTCTTTTTTCTTTTTTTTTTTTTTTTTGAGGTAGGGTTTCACTCTAGCCCAGGCTGACCTGGAATTCACTACGTATTCTCAGTGTGGCCTCAAACTCATGGCAATCCTCCTACCTCTGCATCCCAAGTGCTAGGATTAAAGGTGTGTGCCACCACACCTGGTTTTGTAATTCTAATCTCCATGCCTTCAGTCTACATTTGCCACACATGTGTTTGTTTATTTATTTACAAATAGTCACAAATAGGGCTGGAGAGATGGCTTAGCTGTTAAGGTGCTTGCCTATGAAACCTAAGTGTCGGGATCTGTAGCTGCTCTTTGACCGTGGGAACTGCAGCTGGTCTTAGATCTCTAGGCACAGAGGCCTTATCATACAGCCTTGGTAAAGCAGACATCAGACATGAAGGCATTGTTTTGAGAAAGTTTTATTTTCTGTATATAAGCTTGTGTCTGCCTGAATAAATGTGAGCCTTGATCAGAACTTGTCTTGGCTCCATTCCTTGTGTTCTTGTCTCAGATCCATTCCCACTCCCTCCATCGGAGTCTGTTTTGACTCTCATGCCACAGACCAGCACACTAAGGACCCAGGTTCAATTCCACAGGAACCACATAAGCCAAATGCACAAGGTGGCATATGCATCTAGAGTTTGCTTTCAGGCCCTGGCACACCCATTCTGTCTCTGCCTTTTTCTCCTTCCCTATCCCTCTCAAATAATAATAATAATAAAACAATGAGTAAATAAAAGTCATGTATAATTCAAACTGATTTAGTTTATAAAAATTCTATTTGCATTCAGGTAGTTTGCATTTCTATGGTTCACTAGGTTCTCCATCCATCCATATTTCGATGTGGTATTTTACTTTTGTTTAGATGACTTCCTTAATATTTCTTATAGTGGACTTCTGAAGGGAATGAGTTGCATCAGTTATTGCATCTGAAAAATTTCTTATGTATACTGCATTCTTGAATTTTTCAGGGCTTAGAAGTATATGCTAACTTTGCATGTTTTTAATACTTTTTGATATTTTTCACTCATGCACCCTGTATTTTACTACTTCCAATAAGAAGGAAATTGCTGAAGATACCACATGCCTCACTTGCTGGACACAGAAATCAAGCTCTTACTGAGCTGGAAGCCTCCTCCATGTTGCCTAGCAAAGTGCTGGAAAATAGTATGCACCCTGATGGGGGAAAAAAATCACTTAACCAATACTGGACCCTTCAAGATACACAATTGGCCAGGCAGGCAAGATGTACCCATTAGTGCAATAGTGGCCAGTCTATTGTGGGTATAGCCAATAGTTATTGTACTTGATTTGTGGTCTGCTAGATGGGAGGGAATTTGCTGGAGATGGCAAGCATGCCATTTCAGGATCATGAGGAATTGAGCATTGAAGAGCTGCTTGACACAGTTCCAGCCCATCTGTCTCTTCCTTGAAGTCCAATGTGGCCCCTCTATAGAAAAATATTTGGCTCTCTATGCTACAGAAATGTGTGGTTTTCTGTATAATGTTTGTCTTTCACTTGGTGTCCCAATCTCTAAGTTTACTTTTCCAGTAAAAATTGGTGTTGGTGAAGTGTTGGTCAAATGTATCTGAAAGAGGCTCTGGCATAGAATTGGAAAAATAAGAAAATGGATCAGAGATAATTGTTTTTCTTAAGGGCCTTAAAGAAAGTCAGGCATAGAGTACAGTACACTTAGGAGGAAACAATGAACCTCCTGGAATAATGTAAAAATTGTTCTGTGACTAATTTTTTTAAATGGTGGCAATTGCAACAAACCATGACTCTTTACCAAGAATCCTTACAGAAAACAACCAACGTCAGAAAGAGTTCAATCGGGGGGACCAAAGTCTAAGTATTGGAGGGATGTGAAAAAGAAAATTCAAAATAAATGATTGAAGGATAAATGGATCTACTGGATCAGTGATTAATGATGGGAAGCCCCATTTGTGGTTGTTTTACCTCTCACCTTTAATATAGTAATTGAAAGTAGAAGTTCAGGAAATCACAAGTGCTTGACCACACATACATGGGAAAAATGTGAAAACAGTTAATCATTATAGGGGCCTGACGACTTTACTTGAGGTGAATAATTATGGGATTGTTGGATGATAAGGAATAACAAAAAGTTTCTATGAATTCTGTGAAATTTTACCTTTCGTGAAGTTTGTTCTTGCATGATGTGATCAGAAAATAAAAGACTGAGGCTAAGAGCTGTGGCAAGACAAAAAGAAAAAGGAGAGAGAAAGACGGAAAAACTCAGCTGCCCTCAGCATTAGCCTGTCAGCTTGCACCAGAACTTGACTTGGGGTCGTTATTTCACCACTCCCTTTCACACCTCTCTTCGGGGACCCTCCTTCAAGCCAGGGCTGGACCCCGGCAGGAATTCATGCCTGATACTGAAAACATAGTCAAAACCTAGGGCAGGGAAGGTTATAAGCCCTAGGCAGGAAGCTACTACACTTGCTTGGCTACTTTCTAATACTGGGCACCAAATTTCACCCTCAATATTTATGTTTACACTCATAAATTAGTGCTTCTCTTATTTTTGGTAAGAGGAGCTTATTTTCTGATGGCAGTGACTGCTAGGGAAAGACCAAAACTTATTGAAATACTGAGAGTGACAGTTGAATATTTAGTTCTAAATGATACATACCTATCTCACCCTCATATATATTATAGATATGAGCCCTCAAGGGGCTCAGGGCCTATAATAGAAGTGGTGGGAGAACGAATGTAAAAGCTAACCTACCTGGCGTGGTGGCACATGCCTTTAATCCCAGCACTTGGAGGCAGAGCTAGGAGGATTACCATGAGTTTGAGGCCACCCTCCATAGTGAATTCCAGGTCAGCCTGGACTAAAGTAAGACCTTATCTCGAAAACCAGACACACAAACAAACAAAGAATGCAAGAAGGATGGAAGCAAAGCTTTAGAACACTAATTCCCATTATCTCCCAGTGACTGTAGTTACCTTCACAAGACCTGCATAATCTTGAGCCCATCAACAGGTTGTCATGGATGATGGAGAAGGAGAAAAGAACGAAAGACACTTAATAAATAGAAGATGGAATAGAGGGAAACAATAAGAATTTCATGGAGGGAAATGCTAAAAAGAGAAATAAGAGAAAGGAAAGGGGATTATGTAAAAATTTTAATATTTTTAAGATGTTTAAAATAATATTAATAATTCCTAAGAATGGGCTGAAGAGATGGCTTAGCCGTTAAGTGCTTGCCTGTGAAGCCTAAGGACCCAGGTTCGAGGCTTGGTTCCCCAGGTCCCACGTTAGCCAGATACACAAGGGGGTGCACGCGTCTGGAGTTCGTTTGCAGAGGCTGGAAGCCCTGGCATGCCCATTCTCTCTCTCTCCCTCTATCTATCTTTCTCTCTGTGTCTGTTGCTCTCAAATAAATAAATAAATAAAAATTAATAAAAAAATAATAATAATTCCTAAAAATAAGTATTATTAAAGGAAAGACATTGCCATCATTGTATTTTTGTTTAGTTTGTAATGTCATTTCATGTATGTCTTCTTCATTTCTTTCTTTAGATTATACCCATGAAAATCCATTTAAAATGTGCTTTTTATGTCACATATGTTCCTTTTTTCATTTTTATTATTAGGTATGGACATATTTTGTATGTAAACATCATATGTTGGCACCATCCTTTCCTCCTCCGTGCTCTTTTTCTGAAGAGGCCTTTCTTAGGTTTTTTTTTTTATGTGTAAGTTTGTAATTTTTATAAATTTTTGGAGTTATTGAATTTTTTTAAAACTTTTTGACTTTTTCTTTATTTATTTGATAGAAAAAGAAAGAGAGGGAGTGTATGGGTGCACCAGGATCTCTAGCCACTGCAAAGGAACTCCAGACACATCCAATACCATGTGCATCTGGCTTACATAGGTTTTAGAGAGCTGAACCTGGGTCCTTAGGCTTTGCAGGCCTAAGGAAGCACCTTAACCACTAAGCCATCTCTCCAGCCCATAAATAAATTTTTGAAGTGGACTTTTTAACCTCCAATAATATATATGCTAGACCAATAGCTCACTACAGCGCCGTTCATTA
Source organism: Jaculus jaculus (assembly GCF_020740685.1). Classification (NCBI taxonomy): domain Eukaryota; kingdom Metazoa; phylum Chordata; class Mammalia; order Rodentia; family Dipodidae; genus Jaculus; species Jaculus jaculus. The sequence continues at coordinate 119,573,243 of NC_059104.1, forward strand.
TTTCCAGTTTCTTCTTATTACTGTTTTAATTTAGATTCTTTTAATTTCTACAACTTTAAGTTAATTAGACTTTTTGTCCTGAGTAATCCGTTTTTAATTGCATCTAGTGTAATTTTCACTTCTAATTAATTCTCCTTTTTAAGAATTTAAGGTATGACTTACCTGTATCTGTAAGTGAAATACTCACTGTCAGTCTCAGAACTCTCTCCACCTCTTAACTGAAAACTAAAATATTTCTTCAAGGATCCTTCCTGCATACCCACTCCCCACAAGGACTCAGAAAACCTGGCTCCTTGATGTCATACCTTCATGGCCACCTCCCACTGGCCAGTCTTTCATGCCCTAAGGGGCATAAAACCCTTCCAACACCAGTTTTCCTGTCTATTCTGACACTTGTAGACCCCAGGTGTATATGCTTTTTCTGGTCTTACTTTTTGTCCACATGAGTACATTCCCTTTCTTTTTTCTCATTTATTTACTCTCCCTCTACCATTCTTTCTCTCTCTCAAATTCTATCATTCTCTCTCTCTCTCTTTCTCTCTCTCTCTCACTTTACTCCTCCCTGGGCTGGTAGTGTGTGTACCCTCAACAATCCACAGCCTCTGGTGTTCCTTCTGCATGGCATTTTCCTTCTCTAGCCATGCTGTGGATCACTGAGACTATTACCTATTCATATCTGTACAAGCCAGCAAAGAACAGAACCCTTCTATGCCCACAGGCTCCCTTAATTATCCCCCTCCTTCACTTTTCTTTTTTTTTTAATTTTTATTAACATTTTCCATGATTATAAAAAATATATCCCATGGTAATTCCTTCATTTTTTTAGTATATAATTTTTAGTCATTATTTATTGTTTTTTATATAAAATAGTTTTGCCTTCTGCTAAGGTTCTTCTTCATTGGGTTATGAGTATTTGTTGTAGAGTCCAAGAAGCCTCAGTCAGTCTGCAGGGGTGGGGGAAACTCAGTACCCAAGACTATTCCCATCCATTATTAGGCTTTTAGAAACAGTCTTTCTGCTGCCTCTTCTGCAATGTTCCCTGAGCTGTGGCCAGAACCATGCGGATCTGATTTACTGTTGCTTTCTTCTATAGACTCTGTATCTTTGTTTTGACGCAGTCTGAGTGACCATGGTGTCTGTCATGTCTGTCACCCTTTCCCTGGACCTGATATTTGGGCTAGCCATGCTTGTGCTATTTCTGTCACTGCTTCCTCTTTAGAGACTTCTGGGTCCAGGCAGATGAGATGGAGGTGACCCATTTCATGGTAGACAGTTGGCTACCTCTTCTGAATGTATTGATGTATCCTCTCCCCAGTATTCTCCCCCATCAATAAGATAGAACATATTCTCCAACCAAATGTGAGAACAATTTGAATAAATGGGGATAACCCTTCCTATTAGTGAGATATATTGGTGTGTATATCCACTGTTCTTAAAGACCAGTAGAGATTCACTTTGGAGCTCACCGGTTTCCTGTTCTAGGGAATTTGGCTTGGCTCACAGAGCAAAATATGAGTTCTCCCACAGGATAATGTCCCACGTCCAATAGTGAGAAGTTGCTTATCTACATCGGCTGTGTGCCACTATTACACATGTGTGTATTTCTTGCCTGACTGGTTGGTTTTGTAACTGGAAGTATCTCCTTTTTATTCAATCTGTTGGCAACCATTATTCTCCAACTGCTCTCATAGCACTTTTCAGCACTATGAAGGCCAATGGGGAGGGAGCTAGATTCCCTCTCAGTTTCAACATGGTTATTTGATGTCCTGTGGCTGAAGATTGTGTTTTCATCAGCAATTGGGACTAACTTTTAGTCCTTGAAGGTAACTAAGTGTTTTGGAAATCTCCCATTTTAGTTTAGGGACCTCTTATCTCCGTGATGCACAGTTCTCTGTATGTGAGGGACCCAGTTTTGGCTCTGGGAATTAGCAGCTAGAGCCCATTGTAATAGAGTAATGTTTTCTCAACATTTTATGGTGATCGTCTGTTCTGGTTCCCCTCCCCCTAATTGAGAGTAATGACTTGTACAATGGTACCAAGGAAAAAGGTTTCTAAGGATTTGATTCATGTTGTTTCTCCCAGTCTTAATGCTACAGCACCACTACAGTTAAGGTAGAATAATAGAGTACTTTCATGCATAACATTCACGTTTTATCTCAGACCCTCCTTCTATGACCTGCCAATCAAAACACCTGACACACATCCTTTACAATAACAGAGAGTAGAGGCATTTTAGTTATACAACTATCATTATCCAATCCCTAAGTTATTACTGGATCAATTTCAGCCATTTCATTTTATTCCACCTAATTTTTTTCCCATTCTTTGTATACTTATTGATTTTTATTGGTAAATTTATTTTTTAAATTTTATTATGGAAAACTTCCATAATTATAGACAATAAATCATGATAATTTTTCTCCCCTGTCCCTTTCCCCTTTCCCAGTTCCATGCTCCATCATATCAACTCCCATCTTTTTCTCCTATTATGATGATCTTGTATAGGTAGTGCCAGGTACTGCAAGGTTAGGGATATCATGACCATTTTGTGTCTGGAAAGGCACATTGTAGGAGCCCTACCCTTCATTTGGCTCTTATTTTCTTTATGCCACATTTTTCTACATTTCACCCTGAGTCTTGAAAGGTGTGATTTATGTGTTTTAATGCTGAGCACTCCTCTATCACGTCTTCTCAGCACTATGGTGCTCTTTGAGTCATCCTAGAGGTCACCACCATCTGAAAAGAGAAACTTCTCTTACCCAAAGTGAGCATAGCTTTAATATATGGATATTAACATTAAGAGAAGTGCTTACCAGGTAGTGTGTTTTAATATATGCAACTAGTCAGACAACATCAAGCATTGCATCCCTGGGCCTCATGATATCCCCCATCATTGGTTTTCAGTATCAGGCATGTGTTCCCTCCCGTGGAGCAAGTCTCCAGTCCAGTTAGAGAGCAGTTGGTTTCCCCCCACAACAAACATGCCACTATTGCACCTGATAGGTCATTTGGCCTAGCTGGCCAAACTTAAGGCTGGCAGTGTCCCCTGTTGTTGGTCCCAATTGATGACTTCCGTTTTTCCCATGGAGCTGCATGCAGCATAGTTTTTTTGCAGCTTTTTGCCAGCTAGTCTAAATGGATGAAATGGATGAGGTTTTCAGCTCAGTTCCAGCAAGATTTCTCAGTGACTTTGTAGCCGAAGCATGTGGGGTCTTCAGCATTAGGGCCTTCTGATATATTCCTGATGGAAAACAAAGAACCTCTGCAATGGTATTGTAATGTTTTGTGGGCATCAGGGACCACCATCACCGACAACTCACTGGAAGATATACCATCCCTGGCACTGAAAGTTTTTTGGTAACAATCTATGACTTCTGAGTGTGCCATTGTCCAAAAAAGTAGGATTCAATAGGACTTATTCATATCTTCTTAGATTTTTATTAACCCTCCCCCACCCTTTCTTTACTCAATCTCTTTCCCTGACCTCAGGCCTTTCCACCTCCAGTAATCTGTTCTTCTACTTACTTACATATATACAATATCATTACTTAAGTCCTCCATTCTCCTCCCTCCCTCCTAGCCCCTTTCTAGTTTACTGGCCTCCACTACCATGTTTTATTCTAACTCACATACAAGTCGAGCCATTCGTAGCTAGTATCCACATATGAAAGGGAACAATCATCACCCTGCTTTCTGAACATAGGTTACATCACTAAATGAATGGACTTTCCAAGCCCATCCATTTCCCTGAAAATTTTGTTTTTCTTTACTGTTGAATAGAATGCATTGTATACATGTACCACATCTTCATTATGCACTCATCAGTTAAGTAACACCTAGGCTTTTCCCATTTCCTAGCTATTGTGAATAGATGGCAATAAATATGGATGTGCACATATCTCTAAGGTAATGTAATGAGTCCTTAGGATATATGACTAGGAGTGGTATAGCTGGGTCATATGGAAAATCTAATTTTAGATGTCTCAGGAAACTCCACACTTATTTCCACACTGGCTATCCAGAATACATTCTCACCATCAGTGTAGACATGTTCCTCTTACAAATTCTCACCAGCATTCATTGCCATTTGTTCTTTTGATAATAGCCATTCTGACAGGAGTGAGATGGAATCTCAAAGTCGTTTCAATTTTCACTTTCCTTATTGGTAGGGATGTAAAACATTTTTAGATGTTTATATGCCTTTTGTATTTCTACTTCTGAGAACTCTGTGTTTACTTCCATAGCCAATTTTTATTGGGTTGTCTGATTTCTTATTGATAACCTTAAATGCTACCTTATTAAGAGTTGAATAATTTTTAAGTTGTATAAGTCCTGTTGATCTTTGTTGTACATCATAATTCAATTACTTGAGTTCAACCTTGAGGTTTTTGTGTTTTTTTTAAATATGTGTTAGTGTAGTTTTCCCACTGAGAAAGCATTTTTTCAAGGTTGCACATAGGTAAAATATCTTTTCAAATTTTAATTGATTTTTATATAATATGCATGAAATATCAGTTGATAGTTTCAGGTTCTACATTCATAGAAACTTATCTAAAATTATTGGAAATATCAATAAATTCTATTATTTCCTAACTTGTAGGTATATGGGATCATAATCTCTTAAATACACTTCATTTAAATGACATAAATAAATATGATGGCTATAAAAACAAGTTGGGTAGTCCAGCTAGGATAATGAATAAGACAGCAAAAGTCATCAATAACCCATTTTCCTATTACTTTCTTTTTGAAAAGTAAAACTAAATGTTTCCAAAATATTTAAGTGAACATATGACAGGTTGTTACTGTTTATGTAAGTTAACATATGTATTATTTAAATTTTGTCACTCTAAGTTTTAATATGCATACCTACATAAATAAAAGTCATTTGAATTCTTCAGAGCTTTTTAAGAGTAAAAAAGGATATCTCAAATCAAAAATGACTTCATAATATGAATTGAAGATAATTTTCTAAATTGATGAATAGGATAAGGAATTTATCTGACAAGAATTTATAGGGCCTACCTTGATTATAAATTTGTATCACAGAATTAAAATTTTTAGCCCAGCAAAAGAATTTTAGGAATATTCATTTCCCTTCTCTACAAAAGATATAATTAAAAATTATAATTCAAGTTTCTCATTAACTTACAAGTAGTCTTTAGCAAGGTTATTATGTTTATGTTTTGCTACCTACTAAAATTTATCTAATTTATATAAATGAATTGTTACATTTTTAAGCCCCCCCCCCAAAAAAAAATTAAATAAAGAGATTTTGTCAGAGGGTTAGAGAGGTGACTCAGCAGGTAAGAGGTCTTGCTGTGCTAACATGACTTTGGATCATCAGCATAAGGTAAAAAGCCAGGCATTGCTATGCATACCTATAATACCAGTGCTGAGTGAGGCAAATGCACCAGAATCACTAGGACTTAAGAGATGTATGAGCTCCAGGTTCAGAGAGAAACTTCCTCTTATTTTGTCTCAAGGAAATAAGTTGGAAGAGTGATTGAGGAGGATAATAAATGTCTTCCTTTCTCCTCTGCACACATGTATATAGGCTGCATGTGTCTGCACACACATGTGCATACATACATACATACATAAATACATACACACACCACATATACTAACACACCACACATACTAACACACATTAACACATTCATAACCAAAAGAAAAAAATGTGGGAAGAATTTAGAGAAGTTTTCTTGAACAAATTTGTTAACAAGACATGGAGATACAATTTAAATTGGATGACTGAGGGAGGGCTGATGGTTAGGGAATATCCAAGATTTTTGTTGATGAGGTTAAATGAAAAAAGAAAATTAAGGGCTATGGAGAGATGGCTTAGAGGTTAAGGCACTTGTCAGAAAAGTCAAAAGACCCAGGTTCAACTCCCCAGTACCTACATAAAGCCAAAGCACAAGGTGGCACATGTTTCTGGAGTACATTTGTAGTGGCTAGAGGCCCTGGAATGCCCATTCTCTCTCTCTCTCTCTTTTTTCTGTCTCTCTGAAAGAAATAAGTAATTTGTCTCACTCTAGCCCAGGCTGACCAGGAATTCACTACCTAGTCTCAGGGTGCCTTTGAACTCACAGCCATCAATATGACAGGAATTATTTCACACTTCATTATTATACCTCTGCCATTAATGGTCTCAAGTCTTCAATCAAAACACACATGTTGACAGGTTGTAACCAAAAGCTGGATTCATCCATTTGCTGTCTAGAAGAAATATACCCCAGAGAGGATAGAAAACATTAAAAAATCAAGTGAAAACAAATGCTGGTGAGAATGTGGAGAAGTAGGATCCCTCAGTCACTGTTGGTGGAAATATAAGATGGTACAATCACTATAGAAAGAAATATGGAGACTCCTCAAAAGATGTGACTATAGAGTTACCAACAGACCCAGCCCTTACTGGGCATTTACCCTAAAAGCTCCATGCCTCACTTCAGAGAGATTTGCTCAACCATGTTTATAGTTGCTCATTTCATAATAGCTAAGAGTTGGAATCACCCCAGATGTTCATCATTAGATGAATGGATAACCAAGATGTGGCATATGTACATGATGGAATTCTACATAGCAGTAAGGAAACATGACACAATGAAATTTGAATAAAAATGGTTGAATCTAAAACAGATCATTCTCAGTGAACTCACCCAGTCACAAAAAGATAATTGTCACATGGTCTCATTCATCTGTGGCTGCTAACCTGGATGTGCCTGAGATGCTGACATACCTAATAAGCATCTTGAGGAGACAATAGGGAGGGTGGGGTGGGAGGGGAGGATAAGCATGGTGGGGACACAAAAGGTCCCAAATGGCAATAGTAAAATAAAGTTCTTTATCTTAAAAGACAGACTAAATGGTTGAGCCTTCATTAGGTCCTTAGAGGGAACACCTGAATTACAGAGCCCCAGGGAGGTTACCATGAAGACTAACCTTAAACTTCTCCTGTTTCTCAATCTCTCTCTCTCTCTCTCTCTCATTCTTTTACATCTTCTCTACTTCTCTTTTATATTATCTATCTTTTTGTTCTTTCTTTTCCTCAGTGCTGGCCTATAACTCCCACTACCAGTATGTAGTTAATATACACAATAAGCTGTTGATTAGAGAAACATACAAGGTTTCCAAAAAATAAAAAAGATTTCTGTCAGAGTACTTGATGACCCACTGTTGCAGTCAAGTTCACATTGCTGGTAGAAATCACCTGACCAAGAGCAGCTTATGGGATAAAGAGGTTTATTTTGCCTTATAGGCTCAAGGAGAAGCTCCATAATGGCAGGGAAAATGATGACATGAGCAGAAGGTGGACATCACCCCCTGGCTAACATAAGTTGGACAACAGCAACAGGACAGTATGCCAAACACTGGCATGGGTAAACTGACTTTAACACCCTTAAGCCTGCCCCCCAAAATACACTGCCTTCAGGAGGCGTTAATTCACAAATCTCCATCAGCTGGGAACCTAACATTCAGAAAACCTAAGTTTGTGGGGGATACTTGAATCAAACAACCACACCCACCAAAGGTTAGTGGTAAGACCTACTGTCAAAAAACCTATATGCTATTGGTACAGAGCATGGAGTGACCTGACTGGAAACTGAAAGAGAGTCAGATCTCAGACAGTTAGTTTGTCTAGTGCCAGAAGGTGCTACATGAGCTGGTGGGGAGGGGGGTGATGACCAACATCTGTTCAAGAAACTCATGCACAAAGCTACTCAGCAGCAAACAACCTGATGTGATGCTCACACAAGTACAATAGTGGCTCTTGGCCATGGTGGGTAACCAACTGCTCTTGATTTGACTAATGGATCCACTCAGTGGAACAGAACCAATAGCTGGTTCTAGGAAATAAGTCAGAGCCATATCTTAAAAATGAGCCCACTCTCCATTATCAAGCTCCCACCAATCTTGGGCTACAAGAGGGTCTATATCTATTAAATTCTCTCTAAAATAATAATGGCTATCCCATTTCCTGGTGCTGACTTCACTCTCCACTGGAGAATTTGTTTCTCTTTTTCAGATGGATGCAGATCCTGAGGAAAGAATCAACCTATTGCACCTAACCAAATGAAACCATAGAGTAATTGGAGAAATTAGCAAGAGTGCTGATTTATTGGTGAACCTGGTACCAGCACAAGGGTAAAGGAGAGAGATACAGGGAACACCCAACTCCTACCTAACCAGACATCCAGAGACACAGAGGCTCCCAAGACCTCATCACTGAAGTAGACCTAAAATTAACCCAACATGGCTCAGGGAAATTTACAGACGAGGGGGTGGAAAGATTGTTAGAGTCACATGTTGGAATACTATGCACAGAGACATTGTCTCTTACCTACAACTGAAGATAAACCCACAATGCAAAACTCACATTCCCCCATGAGGAGGGTCCCTGTTGAGGGAGGAGGATAGGGAGGAAGCTAACAATGGTAACAACATGGCTGTATACATACTGCGCACATAACTACTACTAATAATAAACTATCCAACAACAGACGTCTAAGTGTGGGCTATCAAAGAAGGGCTTTTCAAAGACAGTCAAGAGAGACATTTACTAGTATTGCAATTAACTTCTTGTTGCTGAGACAACCACTGAAACAGAAGCAGCTCATAGGTTTCTTTCAGGTTCACTCCATCACACATCCATAGCAGAGGTACAGAATGAAAAGCCAGACCTCAAACTGGCTCTCTATATACCTAGTACAGTTGGGCTCCACTCCAAATCTCATCCTTGGTGACATACCTTCTTCAATAAGGCTCTGCCTGCTATATACTTAAGGAAGTTTCTGCCTGATAAAGAAGACTTAAGACTTAGGAAGTTTTATCAAAACAACCTTATGTTTGGGGGCCATTTACATTCAAACCACCATAACCAGAGAGCCTATCTAAGGCAGAACTTGAGAGTGCCAAGTCACCCATGAAAGGCAAGATAAACAGTTTCCAGTGATATATAGGAGGTCACTAAATAGACAAAAAACAATAAAGCTAACTGATACATTGCTTCTCTTTATCTTTCCTTGATTCTATATCAAACCTAGAGTTCTAGAAGTAAAACGAAAAATAAACCCCAGAAGAATATAGAACATTTGCCCCTATTTTTGTTCATGTCTGTTTATTTATGACAAGGAACCATTTCTACAAAGCTGAGACTAACATTTAACTCTTAAATCTTCATGCCTCCACATCCCAAGTGCTGGCATTACAGACATGCACTACCACACCCAGCTCTCTCACCCTTATTTCCATGTTCACAAATTCCTGAACTGCAAATCAAAGTAAAGTGAAATATGAGATTTTAAATAGAACTTAAAACATAAACAATAAAGAGACAAATGTGAAATTAGAAAAAAAAATCCAAAAAGAAGAGAATATATAATATTATTAGTAGATGACTGTTGTTATAATGGAATGGTTAGAAATATGGAAAATTATCATGTTTCTAATGTATATATAAATCAATGGTTCTAGGTCATTTCATTTATTGCACTGACTTAAAAAAATATTTGATATTAGCTTAAAATCTTGAAAATAATAAGGAAGGGCAAGAAGTAAGAGCCAAGTTAATAAGAATGAAGGGTAAATAAATGCAAAGAAAATTTTGAACAGAATTAATTTATAACCCGAAGTTAACCTATAACTCAAATACAATATCTCAAAATTACCAGAGAATAGAATTTATAAAACACTAGCATTTAGAGGAGATTAACTCTCTTCACAAAATAATTTCATTATTTAAAATGTCATTTTATTTTAAGGAAATAATACTGAGATATCATAAAGATATATATGGTTAATTGCTAGATGACCTGCACAGATAGTATATAGCTTTGAAGAAGCAAGTACAAATCTGTCCATGGTAGATAAGGAGTGTTATGAGGATATGAGATTTGAAGTATATAATTAGCAGTAAAAATGTTCCTAATAGGTGCTACCAAGGGAAGTTAATTTTGATGATTCAACACAGAAAGAGGAAAAAAAGGTAACACAGATGTTATTAAAAGTAAAACAGGACTTCTGTTTTTCTAGAAGACAAAATAATTAGTCTTAAAAGTTATCCTACTTAGCAGCACAAATGAAATTGCTCCATAAGTTATAAAATTACTTCAAATATATTACATTAGTGAACTGTCAATATAATAGCACTAATCACCAAAGGCCAAACAATCAAACCAAGACATATTTTTCAGTCATCTGAATTTCAGAGGTCCCCTGGAGGGAAAAATGTATTATAAAGAAAAATAGAATTTGAGAAACTTTAACAGTAGGCTTAAGTGCTTATTTGGGGGTCATAGAATGCATACAAATCATGGAGCATAATTAGAGATTTCCATGTAAAGATCCCTAAAGGAAACACAGACTCAAGACTTTAAAATAATAACAAAACTCAACCAGTAAAGTGAAACTACATGGAAAACTATCCCTGCATCAGTTTCAGATAGAGAAAAAATGATTTCTAATAATAGTTTGAGTGCTTCTAAAAGTACACAACCACAGGTATTCTCAGAGACTACATAATCCAATCCGTGCACAAAAATATTCCCAACATGAAAAAAATTTCATAACAGATTGCTTTTATTTTTCCTCATCAAGGGAAACAAAGAAGTCAGAATGCCAAACTAATGGTTAAATAACAGAGCCACACCATTTAGAAGAAAGAATGAGACAAGGAAGTTCAGTGTGAGTCAACACTTCATAAGACATCTTTGCTAGTCTAAAAAGACTGGTAGATTATTTCACACTTGATTTCATTAACTTATATAAAATTAGTCAATGAAAGATAAATGATACACAGATGCATTGATCACAGGTAGTAATGAAAACATAGGATTAAATGCCTAGAAAGAGCAATGGAATCTATTCTTTTAGAATTGGTAAAAGGGTTTGATCAGCTGGTTAAGTTTTAAAATAACATGTAGAAGTTGTAAAAATTTTTATACAGACAAAAATCTTGAAACTTCATTGTACTCTCTCCAGCTTCTCCCATTTCTATTTCTCTCTTTCTCTCTCTCTCCCTCTTCTCACTCATCTTTCTATCCCTTTTATAATACTTATCTTTTTTTCCCCCCTCTCTTCTTGGGCACTGACATGTAACTCTCAGAACCAGCAGGTGGCTATCATTCACAATGATCTCTTGATCAGAGAGACCTACACGGATTCCCAAAAGAAGACAGATTTCTGTCAGAGTACTTGATGACCCACCAAAGGTTAGTGGTAAGACCCTATTGCTGAAAACACCATATGTGGTTGACACATAACATGGAGTACATGGCTAGAATCTGGAAGAGTCAGTCCCCATACAGTTAGCACATCTAGTGCCAGAAGGTGCTACCTGAGTGACTGGGGGTGGAATGACCACTATCTGTCCAAGCAACTCATGATCTAACCTACTTAGCAGTAAACAACTTGATGTGATGCTCACACAAGTGCAATAGTGGTACACAGCCAGGGTGGGAAACCAACTGCTCTTGATTTGGCTAACTGATCTGTTCAGTGGAATGGAACCCATAGCTGGAGATGGGAAACAAGTCATAAACATATCTAAAAATGAGCCCACTCTCCATTATCAATCTTCCACCAACCGTTAATGGTTATCCCATTTATCTTGTGCTAACTTTACTCTTCATCAGAGAATCTGCTTCTTTTTCTCAGATAGATGCAGATCTTGAGGAGAGAACCACCCCATCATACCTAACAGGGGCCCCAGCTGAAACTATGAATAATTGGGGAAACAAGCAAGAGTGTAACTTTCTTCATGAACCTTGTACCAGCACAGGGTGGAAGAGATAGATACAGAGAACAATGAACTCCTACCAAAGCAGATATCCAGAGACACAGAGGCTCCCAAGACTTCATCAATGAAGCAGACCTAAAATGAACCCAACATGGCTCGGGGAAATTTGTGGAAGAGGGGGCAGAAAGGATGTTAGAGCCACACATTTCCTCCTACCCATAACTAGTGGCTAACCCCACAATGCATGATCCACATACCCCAACACAAAGGGTCCCTGTGGAGGGGGGAGGACAGAGAGGAGGCTAACAATGGTACCAACTTGACTGTATTCACTGAGTACAAAAGTAATTTAAAAAATCTTGAAATCATGGAAATTTTATAAAAACCATATAAGTAAGAAATTTTAAGCTTTTCGAAATTTTCACAAAACTATAAAAATTAAGAGGCAAAGGGGTGCATGGGCAAAAGGACTAAGATTACCAAGAATTTGTTGGACATTTGATGTCTGAAAATGTATTGGAGATTTGTGACATAAAGGTAGGTTACTAAACAGTAGTAGAAAAGTTGCCATAGAGTATAATAAAATTCCTTTCTTTCTGGATACCACACCACACAAAAAATTGACTATGGTCACAGAACAGCAAATCAAATTATTTGATTAGAGGAGGGAAATGTGATACTTCCTGAATGAACTAAAGATGCCTTTAAATATACAAATTCCACCAAATCTAAAGGCTCATGTCTTTAATCCCAGATCTTGGGAGACAAAGGTCACAGAATCACCATGACTTTAAGCCCAGCCTAGGCTAAGTTCCATGTCAGCCTAAACTAGCAAGAGATCCTATTTCAGAGAAACAACAACAAAAACAACAAAAAATAAAAGTAGAGAAACATTAAAGTCAGTCCATAAAACAGAGAACATATTTACAATGAAACTTGGAATAAGTAGGCTTATAGAATTTTAAACATATCTAATACAATTATGAATGGCAATGTGATGTTTTAATATTTTATTTATTTATTTAACAGGGATAGAGAGGCAGACAGGGAAAGAGAGAATGGACACACTAAGACTTCTAACCACTACCACTGAGCCCCAGATACAAGCACCATCTCGTGCATATGCCTTTACATACATGGGTACAGGGGAACTAAACTGTGGTCCTTAGGCTTTTCAGGCCAATGCCTTAACCACTAAGACTTCTTTCTAGCTCACAAAATGATATTTTATGTGCATTAAATTCAATTTACCAGGACAATTTAAAAGCAAAAGGAAAATTACTGTGATATTTTATAGTATCAAAATTAGCAAAAATATTAAAACAATCTGATGATACAAATATATTCAACTTATTAACAAAGGGGATCATAATACTTATCAATGTTGATATGTGATAGGTTACAAACAGTTTGCAACACTATTTTGTATATGCAAATGAATGTTCTATGACTTCATGCATCTGTCTGTATGTATTATTAAAATACATTTTATGACAATAGTACAAACTTGCCCCTACTGCTATACAGAAGAACATTTTGTGTTTTGCTATATATATTATTATATGTAGTAAAGGTTTACTCTCAATACTCTCCACATACACACACAATGGAATGAAAATAGGTCCTAGAAAATTTTATTTAGGAAAATCTTGCTTTGAATAGAAGGTCAGGATACAAAAAATGCTGGTTACTGGAATACAGAGTTTATTAAAAGTCTATAATTTTTAGTGATCAATAAAGAATTTAAAGTTTAAAAAAGAAATAAAAGCAAAATGAGGCAATATACACATTTCAATTTTTTGAAGAAGTATTGTTTATACATAATTCTTTAAATGGGTGATAGTTGAGTACCTAGAGGCCGGTTCAGAATCTGACGAGGGAATAAAGATGCCAGCAAAATACAATGAGATAAGGAAGAGAAATAGGGAAAACCATAGCTGGAAGAGATATAAGACTATTCTCTCCACAATTAAGTTATAAAACTGTAAATCATTTAAATGAAAGAATGTAAAGGTAAAATTGCCCAACAGTTGTCAAAGGATTACAGTCTTTGGTATTTCAGTTTACACAACCATCTCAAGATAACTGTAGAGAAAACCTTGTTAAGCTATTAAATTTTTTGCATCATTAACTTAAAAGAATATGACATTAAATCACTGATAATATTTATTAAATCATCTGATAATATTCCAACTTCAGATTGAAATCTGAATGAATTTAAGACTGATTTCCAGTGTAAATCAACACTTATATGTTGGGGCACAGACAAACTTAATTCACTAAAAGCTGAATTTGACAGCTTAATAAGAATAATGAAAGTAATGAGCATGGAATGTAACTCAATGGTAAAGAGGTTGAGCTGCAGGCACAAGAGTCTGGGTTCCATTATCAATACCAAAGAAAAGCAAAGAACTATGTAGGTCATTATGATACACATGATAGTGTCTGTCCTTTTAAGTATATGAGGGTTGTTCATGAATAATGAAACTTCAAATGAGGCAAAAATATTCAAGATTTTCACTAATTTTTGGTGACATTTTAGTTGATTGACTTTAATAATATCAACTTTTATATAATGTTTTCTATTTATGATGGTCATTTGGCATATAGTAATACAAAATCAATTTATAAGCATCAAATTTATATTTCTTTTTTATATTTTTATTTATTTCTTTCCAAGCACGGAGAGATATAATAGAGACAGAGAGAATGGGTTGCCAGGGCCCTTATTCAGTGAAAAGAATTCCAGCTGCATATGCCACTTTGTGCATCTAACTTTATGTAGGTACTGGGGAATCAAACCTAGGTCATTTGGCTTTGCAGGAAAGTGCCTTAACTGCTGAGCAATCACTCCATTCCTCAAATTCATATTTTAATTTGCAATTTACCACATTTAAGACTAAATTATAACTGAGGTAATTGTTAATAGTTTTTGCATACACAAAAAACAAAATAGAGAAAAGTGATAAGTAAATATTGGAAATAATAAAGCACAATAGGGCAAAAAATTATTTGAGGTAAATTATGCTACAATTTAAGGAGTGAATGCAAAATAACATGATACTTTTAATATAAGCCTTACATGTATACATTGTAGTCACTGTAATTAGCTCAATGCTTTGAATATTTGTGACATGATTTAGGTCTCATTTAATGTCAGTAATTATATGTTACTTCATATACTGATAGTGTAAATTTCTTTCCTTAGGGTTTCTTTGGTCAACTAATAATTTGATACATAGGACATACATAAATGTCAGGCACATAGGATATGCTTAAAAATAGATAGCTATTATTTTGTTAGTAATATTACAGCTGTTTAAGAAACAATACAACCCAATCTTTTTGGTTAGTTTAGGATAAATAGGATCATAAGGTAACCAATCTTAATATTGGTTAGAAAATGTTGATGCTGATTCAAGCATTTTGAGCTGAGAGACACAGGTATGAGTTCCCAAATTTTGCACATATAAGTAGATGATAGCTTTTGTGATAAACACACATGCAGTGTTCCAGCTAAAACTGTGGAAGGAAAGGAGAAAATATGAAAACATGTTTATCAACTTTAGAATGAGCCCTCTAATAACCCATAGAGACATTATGATGATTATATGCCTGTTAAATATGAACAAAAGAAGGCATCAATAATCAAATAATTTCCCCAAGCCTCTACATTCAATGTGAAACAGATCTAAAATAAATGTCCTGCTCCTTAAAGATGCCTGAAGGTCTCATTTCACTAAATTTCAAAAACAACTTCAAATGCAGATTACTCAACTAGATATTATTACTTTCTGCCTCCTCTGAACAGAAATTTAGTGAAATGTATATTTGTCAACTTAGGTGCAGTTGCAAAGTTACTATAATTAGAAATAATATTGTTCTCTTTACAATGCTTATGTTACTTACATAAAGTCTATCCATAGAGAATAAATAATTCATTCTCTCTCTCTCTCGCTCGCTCTTATTGTGCATGTATGTGTACTAATGCAGGTTTTCACATGCTGCAGTACACATGCAACAGTCAGGACAGCCATAGTTTCAGTTTTCAAATTTTTTTTTTAAACTTTTTATTTATTTATTTGAGAGCGACAGACACAGAGAGAAAGATGGATAGAGGGAGAGAGAGAGAATGGGTGCGCCAGGGCTTCCAGCCTCTGCAAACGAACTCCAGACGCGTGCGCCCCCTTGTGCATCTGGCTAACGTGGGACCTGGGGAACCAAGCCTCGAACCGGGGTCCTTAGGCTTCACAGGCAAGTGCTTAACCACTAAGCCATCTCTCCAGCCCTTTTTTTTTTTTTAAATTTTTTTTTTTAAAAATAGTTTCAGTTTTCAGTCCTTACCTTCCACCTTTGTTGTGGCAAGGGTCAGGGTTCCTCATTGCTCGCCACTGTTTTTGGGTACTGAAGCTCTGAACTCAGGTACTCATGCTTGTGTTGCAAGTGTTATGCTGAGCCATCTCCACAACACCTAATATAAATATTTTCTAGGAAAATCTTGGCAAGTAGATGTGAGTTGAGAATATTATTACTATACTGTTTTATACTTGTTATTAGCTTAAATCAGACAAGATAATTAAGACATCAATTCCTGCTTTTCACCTTTGCAACCATCCAAAGATAGTTGAAGTAGTACACAGCTAGACCATGTTTCAGTATCTTGTCACCTGCCTTGTAGATGCTGAAAAAGATAAGGCTACCATGGCAGGCAGAAGCTACATTCCATTGTTGAGGAAATGCAGAAGCATTTTGAGACCCAGATCTTACTGATTTCAGTTTGGTATTACTATTGCTCAACTGTGTACCTTTTGATTGGGATACAGATGTTACCATCACTGGCATAAGAACTTTGTGTGGCTCTGAAGGGAGTTCTTGAAAGGCACAATCTCTAAGATCTGCTCCTCCAGCATATCTCATGGGATTTTAGTCACCAAACTCTCAACTAAATCACTTTTTCTTTTTTAAAGCCCTTACCTTGGATTTTATTGCCTATGTGCCACTTAACACACACACACACACACACACACACACACACACACAGCGTTCTATTACCCTGACTTGTCTGAGTGAATTCATAACGTGTCCTCATCCTCCCAGATTGAAAACATTCACAGAGAAGTAATCACCATAAATTGATACACCTAATCAAGATTTTATAAGACACACATTTTTGCTATGGGCCTTAGAATGTCCTTCACATCTATAAAGGGTGTGCACCTGTCTCTCCTGAAATGCTCAGGCACAGTTATCTTCTCTCTGCTACAGAAAGGAAGAGTGAGGGACATGAATTATAGAGATGTAGTTAGATCCTTGAAGAAATTCATTAGTGGTAGATTTTGAACCTTAGCCCTGTTCTTCCCCTCACCTTGCATTTTGGCTGGCTACTGTGAGCTGAGCTGCTAGCTCCACTACTTACTGTCTGTCATGATTCATTGCCACACCAAAGGTCCCAAAGCAATGACAGCAAATAACCACGGACATAATCTTTGATATAATAAGCCAAAATGAGATGGCTTAGTGGTTAAGGCATTTTCCTGCAAAGCCAAAGGACCTAGGTTCAATTCCCTAGGACCCATGTAAGCCAGATACACAAGTTTCTCCTTCTAATTATCATAGGTATTGTGACACAATAATGGAAAGCAAATTCACTGTATATACCTTGTTAATGTACATGTAATTAGTTGTGTGTGTGTGGAGGGGGGGTAGATTTTGTGTACTGTGAACTTGGCAGATTCATTGCTTAATTCTACAGGATATTTTTTCTTTTATATTTATTCGTGTTTGCATATGTTTATGATGTGCATATGTGCATGGGCATACAAATGCCACAGCAGAAATGTCCTAGTCAGAGGACAACCTCAAAGTATTATTCTTCATTCCATCTTCTTTTTGAGATGTAGTCTTGTATTCCCTTTGCCTGTACACCAATCTAGTTAGCCCATGAATCCCCTGGTTCTGCCTCTCACTGCCATAGATGCAATAGGATTATAGATAGATGAATTATATTGTATCATCTTTTTATGGGTGGTGGGTAATTGAATATGAGTAGGCAGGCTTGCAAACAAGCAGCTATAACCACTGTACAATCTCAATAGTCTGATTTTTTTCTAAATAAAAAAAAAACTCAACAAAATAGTCTTCATAAGCATATAATCTGCCAAGAGTAACATTAATATATGAGTAGGAACATTGAGTGTAGTGCTTTCAGGGCAAATTGGTGAGAGTAATATATGCATTTATTAAGACAAGAGCAGGCTTTATACCCCTCTGGCTCATGACTTCCCCTGCCATAGGCTTTTGATTAGGTTTTTAGTACCAGGCATGTATTCACTCCCATAGAGTGTCCTTCAGTCCAATTAGAGAGCAGTTGGTTTTGCCCAGAGCAGACATGCCACTATTGCACTCATTCCATCGTTTGGCCTGTCTGGAGAAACTTGAGGCTTCCAGTGTCCACTGTTTCACCGCTGATGACTTCTGTCTCCCATAAGAACGCATGCAGTGCAACTTTTTCCAGCTTTCAGTTGGCTGGGCTACAAAGGTTTTTTGCTCAGCACCAACTTTATTTCTCTCAGGCATGTGAAGTCTTCAGCAATAGAGTCTTACCATCTCTATCTCACAGGGAACCAAGGGCCTTGGCAATAGCCTGTAATGTTTTGGAGGGAACAAGGAACTTCCTGAACAATGAATCACTGGAAGGTAACCCATCCCAAGGACTGAAAATTTTTTAGTAAAAATCTATTGCTTCTGGATGTGCCTACTTAAGAAAGTAGATTTTCATATGTCCTATTCAGAATATCTTGAATTTTTTGTTGTTGTTGTTCATTTTTTATTTATTTATTTGAGAGCAACAGACATAGGGAGAAAGACAGATAGAGGGAGAGAGAGATAATGGGCACGCCAGGGCTTCTAGCCACTGCAAACGAACTCCAGATGTGTGCGCCCCCTTATGCATCTGGCTAACGTGGGACCTGGGGAACCGAGCCTCAAACCGGGGTCCTTAGGCTTCACAGGCAAGTGCTTAACTGCTAAGCCATCTCTCCAGCCCAGAATATCTTGAATTTTGATTGACCCTCCCCTGCCCTTTTATACAATCTCCTTCCCTGACCTTGCTTAGGCCTTTCCCCTCCCTGTAATCTGTTATTCTACTTACATATATACAATACCATACTCTTTAGACCTTCCCTCTCCTCCCTCTCTTATAGCCTTTTTCTAGCTTAGGGATTTCTGCTACTGATTTTTGGTTACATATCACACACAATTCTATACATTTGTAGCTAGGATCCACATATAGGAGAGAACATACGACATTTGATTTCTGGGCCTGCCTGGGTTACCTCACTTAGTATAATCCTTTCCAGATCCATCCATTTCTCTGCAAATTTTATAATTTCATTTTTCTTAACCATGAATAGAATTCCATTGTGAAGATCTACCATATGTTTATTACCCAATCATCTGTGGATGGCATCTAGGCTGGCTCCATTTCCTAGCTATTGTGAATAGAGCAGCAATAAATATATTTGTGCAAGTATTTCTAAGATAGTGAGCAGAGTCATTAGGATACATGCCTAAGAGTGCTATAGCTAGATCAAATCTATTTTTAGCTGTCTCAAGAATCTCCACACTGATTTCCACAATGGCTGTACCAAATTACATTCCCACGAACAGTACAGAAAGGTTCCCCTTTTACCACATCCTTGCCAACATTTGTTGTCATTTGTTTTCTTGATGGTAGCCATTCTAACAGGAGAGAGATGGAATCTCAAGGTAGTTTTAGTTTGCATTTCCCTGATTGCTAAGGATGTAGCACACTTTTTTAGATGTTTATATGCCATCTGTATTTCTTCCAAATAGAACTCTCTATTTAGTTCCATAGCCCATTTTTTGATTGTGTTTGATTTCTTACTGTTCTGATTTTTGAGTTCTTCGTATATTCTGGATATTAATCCTCTCTCACATGTATAACTGGCAAAGATTTTCTCCCATTCTGTAGGTTGTCTTTTGCTCTATACACAATGTCCTTTGCTGCACAAAAGTTTTGTAATTTCATGATATCCCAGTGGTTGATTAGTGGTTTTATTTGATGAGCAATTGGGGCTATATTCAGAAAGTCATTACCTATGCCAATATGTTGATGGCTTTCCCCTATCTTTTCCTCCAGCAATTTCAGAGTTCCATGTCTGATATTAAGGTCCCTGATCCACTTGGATTTGATTCTAGTGCATATCCAGTTTTCCCATCACCACTTGTTGAAGAGGCTTCCTTTTCTCCAATTAATATTTTTTAGATTTTTGTCAAAAATCAGATGTCTGTAGTTGCCTGGATTAACATCCGTGTCCTCTATTATGTTCCATTGATCGACAATTATGTCTTTGTGCCAATGTCATGCTGTTTTTGTTAGTATGGCTTTGGAATATAGCTTAAAATTTAGTATAGTTATACCACAAGGATTATTTTTGTTGCTCAAAATTGTTTTGGCTATTTAAGGTTTGTTCTGCTTCCAAATGAAATTTGGGATTTTTTTTCTATTACTGTGAAGAATGTCATTTGAATTTTTAATGAGGATTGCATTAAATGTGAAGATTGCTTTTGGTAAGATTGACATCTCCACAATATTGATTCTTCCAATCCAAGAACATGGGATATCTTTCCATTTCCTTGTGTTTTCAGAAGTTTTTCACTTTAGTGTTTTAAAGTTCTCATTGTAGAGCTCCTTTACTTCCATAGTTAAGTTTATTCCAAAGTACTTTATTTATTTATTTATTTGGCGATTGTGAATGGGATTGATTCCCTGATTTCATTCTCTACATATTTGTTGTTAGTATATAGGAAAGCTACTAATTTCTGTGTATTTATTTTGTATCCTGCTATGTTGTTAAAAGTGTTTATCAGCTCTAACAGTTTGCTGGTAGAGTTTTTAGGGTCTTTTATGCATAGAATCATATCATCTGTAAATAGTGATAATTTGATCTTTTCCTTTCCAATCTGTATCATTTTTATGAGTGTCTCTTGTCTTATTGCTATAGCTAAGACTTCCAGTACTATATTAAATAAAAGTGGACACAGTGGACACCCTTATTCTGTTCCTGAATTTAGTGGAGAAGCTTTGAGTTTTTCACCATTTAGTATCATGTTTGCCATAGGTTTGTCATAAATAGCTTTCATTATGTTGAGATATGTTCCTTCTAGTCCCAGTTTCTCTAATACTTTTGTCATAAAAGGATGTTGGATTTTGTGGAATGCCTTTTTCTGCATCTATTGAGATCATGTGATTTTCTTTTTCCTTCAGACCATTTATATGATGTATTACATTTATTGATTTTTCTGTCTTTGCCTGGTCTTGGTATGAGGGTGATGCTGGCTTCATAGGAGTTCGGTAGAATTCCTTCCTTTTCTATTTTATGGAAAAGTTTGAGAAGCATTGGTGCTAGTTCTTCCATGAAGATTTGGTAAAATTTGTCAGTGAATCCATCTGGGCCTGGGCTTTTTTTAGTTGGTAAACTTTGTATAATTGTTTGGATCTCTGTACTAGTTATAGGTCTATTTAAATGGTTTATCTCATCTTGATTTAATTTGGGTACGTCATATGAATCAAGGAAATAACCCAGTTTTTCAGGTTTTCAAGCTTAATTGCATATATATTCTTCATGTATGTCCTTATAATTGTCTGAATCTCTTTGGCATCTGTTATAATGGTGCTTTTTTCATCTCTAATTTGATTAATTTTTGTCTCTTCTCTCTTTCTTCTGGACAAATTTTCCAAGTGCTTATTAATCTTGCTTATCCTTTTGAAGAACCAACTCTTTGTTTCGTTGATTCTTTGGATTTTTTTTTTTTTTTTTTGGTTTCTATTTCCTTAATTCTTCCCTATTCTTTATGATTTTTTTCTTGTCTACTGCTTTTTGGCTTGCCTAGTTCTTCTTTTTCTAAGGACTTACAGTGGAGAATTAAATTGTGTATTTGTGAACTCTCTAATTTTTTAATATAGGCACTTAGAGCTATAAATTTCCCTTCATTTCTTCTCTGATTTCTTTGAGCATAGATACCATCATTTTCTTGAAATCTTTGTGGGGCATCTCATCCAAAACAGTCTCATTGGTGATCATTTCTGATGAATTTATAGTTTTTGTTGGGACTATATTGTCTTGATTCTTTGAGTTTCTCATGTTATATTGTAGCAACTTTTCATCCTGAATTGATTTGATACTTGGGTTTAATATTTATCTGCAGTATTCCCAGACATGGCAATCCATCTCTATATGCTCTCAGGATATGAGTTCAAGGTTTCAAGTGTAGCTCTTGTACCCCAATCCAGCCATAGAAGCAATCCTAGGTGTTGAGTTTGCTTGATAAGCAAATATTCTAGTGAACTGGGTAGAATAATTTACTGTAAAATTCTAAACTTCAACCTAATAACATACACAATCAATAAAACAGCACAAAGTATGCAATTGCGGGGATTAAAGCAAACAGATAGTCATATAAAACCCAAATCACAAAGGGTGTGTGTGTTGTTCTACACCCTTAATCTTGTCATCTGGGAGGTAGATATTTCTGTTCTGAATTGGGTTCCATGTCAACCTGGATCTGAATCAAACCCTGCCTTCAATAATGACAGAAGCAAAAAACAAAGGCCCTATATGTATGAAAGCACCAAAGGCAATAAAATTGAACCCACAAATACAGGTTATTTGAAAAATAATGTAAAGCCAACCAAGAATATATACCCCATAACCTACCCTGACACAGAAAGAGAGATTAGCTCTTGCAGGACTGTGTAACTGTTTTGTTTATTTGTTTTGTTTTGTCAGTCAGCCTTGTTACCTTTTGGGGTGGCTTCCAATCTCACAATTGCTGAATGCCCACCTTGATACCTCCATGTTGTGCTGTAAGGCTGTACCTCTGATCAGCTCTGCTGGCTGTGCTGCCAATGGGGACCGAATGCTGGAGGTTCGCAGTTCTGATGATGGGGGATGGGAGAGTTCCAACTTCTGGAGTTTCTTGAACTTTCGGTAGTTCTTTAGCTGATTTCAGCTGTCTTTCCTTCAGATTTCTTAACTTTGTAAGAAGGATGATGGTGTTGAAAAATCTGTTGCTTGGTCTCTGCTGCTGCTGCCGCCTGGCGTGCCTGGCAGAACTGTGCTGGGTGAGTGCATGCAGATCGCAGACTGTGATTGCCTCAGTTGGACTCTGGCCATTTTCCTCCTTTCTGGTGGGTCATGGTCTCTCCGGCTTCTCCACTGTGAACAACCTATACTCCTTCACTTTTCAGAAGAAGAGTGTATTTTGGTGGGGTTTTGCTTAAATCCCTCCCTAGGCTGGTTTGGCATGGCTCCTAAGCTGCCATCTTACCTGGAAGTCCCATATAATTTAACATACATAATTTTTACATATTTATGTAGCAATCAGGAAAACAGCAAAAATATGTAGGAAATTATTGTAATTAAGAAATTACTGGGTGTTATTTGAGATCTTTTTTTTTCTCAGTCACACTAGGAAAGAATAATGTCTACTCTTCATGCCTTTCTATAAGGTTATACCATTTTTTTTCTTTTTATTTAGAAATAAGAGATCTGAATTATACTGACATAGGAATGATCATATTTATTATATTATTCTGAGATTTTCTAAGCCTTTAACAGAAAGGCTATATTTGAGAGGATTTAAGAAAATGTAGAATTCAAAGCACATCCTGCTAAAAATTATAAATACTCAACCTATGAATTCACTTAAACTAGAATAATATAATATTCCCCCAGATATGAATTGCTCTAAGTAGCTCTCAATATTTTCACTTATAAACAACTGAGGAAAAATGGACCTCTAACTTTGTTTTTATTTGATTGTTTTGCCTTATGTTTTACTGGATGTAACAAGGGAAAACAATGTTATAGAATCTTCCATATAATTAAGCCTCAGCCCAATGACAATGTCGTTTAACAGTGCTTACCCCCACCACTGGTTGGCCCATCACTATTTCTAGTCCAGTGAGCAGCCTCAGGAGCCACTATTGGCTGTCACTCTATTGTTGGTTCAGTGAGATAAAGAGGACATTAAAATTTACTTCAAAAAGCAAAAGAAATAGGGCTTTAACTTGTACATGCTGATCAGCTTTTTTTATAAGAAATGATTAAAGGGGACTGGAGAGATGTCTTAGTGGTTATGCTCTTGCCTTTGAAGCCTAAGGAGCCAAATTTGAGGCTAAATTCTGCAGGACCCATGTTAGCCAGATGCACAAGGGGGCACATGTATCAGGAGTTCGTTTGCAGTGGCTTGAGGTTCTTACATACCTATTCTCTCTCTCTCTCTTTCTCTCTCTCCCTCCTTCTCTCTCTGTCTGTCGCTTTCAAGTAAATAAAAATAAACAAAAACAAATTTTAGGAAAGAAATGATTAAAGGCCAATTCATGAGTCACTTAAAATGGGGACAGAGCAAGGCAGACAACAGAAAAGGGGCACGTAAGCATCTTGATATAAACAGTTTTTGCCCTGCTTCTCATTATAAGACAAAAGACAATTAAGACCCAACCACATATGCATGCATAAAGCCAGATAATGGCCAGTCTGATGAATTATAACTTATTTCCACTAAGTAGGATTCTTATTTTTGATGCTTGAGGACTTTAAAACTGAGTAATAAAAATGATTGATTTCACAAGTGGTTACATGAGAACCTAAAGTTTAATTTTAAAGTTTTTTTTTTTTAATCTTAACATACAATACAATATAAAATAGGCAAGGTTTGCACACCATATGGAAGACTAAGTAAAACTTTACACAAATCCCAAAATAATCTAAATCATCCTGAATTCTTGCCTCTTTTCTTAGTAGGATAGTTTATAAATTAAACTTATTTACTAAAAAAAGTTTAGTTAAAATCTGAATACACAAGAGATGGCTTAGTTGATAGAGTGCTTGCTGCTGAACAAGCATGAGGGCCTGTACTTGAATCCATAGCACCAATGTAAAAGCCAGGAGGGAGAGGCCACCTGTAATCCCAGTACAGGGGAAACAGAGAGAGGAGTCTTGTTGGAACTTACTACTAGCCAGCCCAGCCAAATGGAGAAGCTCTAGATTTAATGAGACACCCTGCTCAAGAACAGAACTGGGGTAGAGAATGATTGAAAAGAGTCCCTGTTCTCTGCAAGCCACATATCTGTATGCACTCACATATTTCCACCTACATACACAAACATGCCTATATACATGTGCACACACCATACACATATATGCAAGTAAAAATGTAGATATTTTGTGTTATGTTGCAAAGTAACAAGATGATATATAATATGAATTACATTTGTTATCAATAAACAAAGTATGTTAATAATCTTAAATATATTTGCTATTAGTAGAATTAATTAATATCCACGTGAGAGAAAATTATTGAGTTTGTGTCCACACAGAACCAACTTGACCATTGTAACTTAATAAATCAAACAAATGGGTATAACCAAGTAACAACTGAAAGGGTACCTGCTCATGTGCACACATGTATGAGAATGGAACCTAGTATAAAATAAATGAGAAATTAACATCTGTTCAGTACCCAATAAATGTCTGGCATTGTTATAGACCATTCTCACATACTTTATGTTATTTTGTCCTTTGAACACAGCTGAATAAGCATTATAAGTTCTATTTTAAACATAATAAAACTCTAGCTCAGAGAGTTAAAGTAATTTGGCTAAGAACATAAAGCTAGCAAGGAGAAAATTCTGAAAGTTTAAGATTAACTGAATAATTGAGGCCATTTTCTTTCCATTGTACTACTACATTAATAGATGGAAATAATTTAATTTATTTGCTCAATGATTTTAATGATGAGTCAAATATTTTACAAGTGAAAGCAGACACATCTGGAACAAGGAGTTCACAGAACATATTGGTTCTTCTGATTTATAATATGAGCTTTGACAACTTTACAGAAAATAATGAGCTACAACAAATTTATTTGTGTCACTTGATTCTAATCTCAGAGACCCAAAAGTAAAAGAAGAAAATTAATTCATCAATCATACTGATTATTTGTTAATCTATTATCTAAGACACTACTTTACAAGGTAACATCAGCTCAATTGTTCATGAACTGAAATACTCCCCTAACTGGTATAAGTACATTGATATTGAGGTGCAAAATATTGTTCACATAGGTCTCTTTCCATTCACATGGAGCCCTGTGCTTAATCCCAGTTACATTTTCTTTTGCTTGCATGAACCGGGGTTGTCAGAGAAGATATGAACTTATTTACTTATGTTTTGTGAAAGATTTCCAGGCATGGTGGTGCACGCTTTAATCCCAGCACTCTGGAGGCAGAGATAGGAGGATCACTGAGAATTCGAGGCCATTCTGAAACTACTTAGTGAATTCCAGGCCATGCTGGGCTAGAGCAAGAACCTACCTCAAAACAACAACAACAACAACAACAAAGAAGGCTATAAATATGTTATATAATTTTTGAAGTCAGAGAGTTACTGTTATTTACAATTTATGAAAACTAAACTCATTTTTCTTGTCAAAAATTAAAACTTTCCAACATTTTATTAAAACTTTTAGAAGGATTGCTTACTCCTCCCCACCTTTGTTTAATAAGTAGAAGAAAAGAAAAGTGGTGAAACTTAAGCAAATTGGGTTCTCCAAATTCCTAAAAATAAAAAAAAAGGAATACACATAGTCTGTAATTAATTTTCCACCTTGTAAAATAGATGTGAATATTTATCAAATATCAGCAGAAAAAAATTAAATGAATTATTCACCTTACTGATATGTTTATTCATAAAGCACTATATGAAATACTCTGAGAATCACAAATTATGTCATGTTTATTCACATTTATGGCCATATACTAGCAAGATATGTTTTATGTGACTCTTGACACTATGCTGCAATTTTTAGCTTCTGTGACTTAAAATTAATTAAATATAATAGAAATACTAGTATACCTTCAGATATGTTCAATATTACAAATTTTATAGTCATTCAATTCCATGTCAAAGACAATTGGTTCAAAAGTTTTTACTTGATTTATTTTCTTAAATGAAAGCTGACTGTAGAAAACTATAATCATTAGAGTTCTTTCCACAGCAAGGAAGCATATTCTCTTCCACAATTTTAGAAGCATTAGGAGTTTAAGGAAAATTCCATAGACAGTTTACTCCATGTCAGAGTCATGCTTTTCATTTTCATGCCTGAAGCCAGTTTGCCTGAATGATCGCTTCTAACTGGCTGTTGAATAATGTATGTCAAATGTCTTTACATATAAGTGACCTTCAGCAGAGTAAATAGTAGAATAAATTATTTAATTGCAGAATTCAAAACAAAAAGAAAGCATGATTGTGAAAGAATCGCTAGGTTCTGAGGGAGAAATCCCCAGCTTCTGGGAATTAGATAGTTATCCAAGGAATTGTATATGGTTGCTTGAGGAAGGCTGAGGTTTTAGGTGTCCAGGGTTCTGGTAGTTTAGCCAGAAATATGGTCAGCTAGAGGCTGTTACAAATGACTGCTTCTCTGCCATCAGCTTACCCAGCAGCTCAGCTTGTCCTTCCTAATTCAAAAGATTTCTTGGTTGCTGCTAAGAAATTTTCAATAGACAATCAATCAGTCTCTCACACCTTCAATTATATGTAGATGCAGTCCCTGATAGACCCCCCCCAAAAAAAAAGAAAACTCAGATCTCAAAACTCAGTAGAGTTTCCATTTCAAGGATCCCATCCCAGTCAATAGAGAGTTTTTCTCATGCTTGCAATAAAATATGTTGTTTCTGTCTTTGCTTTAATTCTGATTCCTATCAAATAAAGCCCGGTACATTCCTGTCACAGACCTTGTAGGTTATTTCACAGCCAGGAAATGGCAATTCTTCACTGCTGCCTGGGAAAGACTCTTTTCCAGCCAAGCTCACAGAGATCACGTGCCCTCATTTAACTTCCACAGTCTCTAAAACAATGGCAGTTTTTTAGATCGTACACAGCAAACAGACTTGCATCACCATAGAGAAAACAGTTTAGAAAGCTCTTCTGTTATGACACCATGTCGCAAAGGTTGTATAATAGAAAGAGATGTGTATGAAGAATTAATAAAATGTTATGCATGAAAGTTTTCAATATGAAAGAAGAATACAGAGCCCATCAAAAATAGTACAAGGACTAAAATGTTGTGGCTAATGGTAATTAAATTATATTCAACAAAAACTGTAGTCACTATATTTAAGTCTGAACATTGAAGATTTTCACAGAAGTTCACAATTTCCTGATACAAAGGATGAATAATTCAAGTAGGAATAATAGCTCATGAGATGACTTTTATGGAAATAATATCCTGAAACCTGTATCTACCTATGAGTTTCCACTTTGAAAAAAGTAGATGTAATGACTACTGAAGAAAAGAAGGGAAGTTTTCTCAGGTAAAAAGATGAAATCAATAACATTAATAGAAATCTCTTTAGAGTTGATCTCTCAAGAGCCTATTATAATTATTATTTTTTATTTCAGGTGTTTTTAGTCTCCTCATTCTCAGTGTCTTCAGCAATCTATATAGAAAGGTTCTAGGCTTTTTAAAAAAAATATTTTCTTTTCATTCATTTGTGAGAGGGAAAGGTAGAGAGAGAGAGAGAGAGAGAATGGGCATTCCAGGTCCTATAACAACTATGAACTCCAGATGCATGTGCCATCATGTGTATCTAGCTTACTTGGATTCTGGGGAGTTGAACCTGGGTCTTTAGGCTTCACAGGCAAGCACCTAACCTTTTAATCCATCTCTCCAGCCAGTTCCAGGTTTTAGACTAGGTAAATAGTCATTGTAGAGAAGGTGCCAGAAGGAATATAAGAGCCACTGGGTGTGAAAGCATACTATGGAATACTGCCCTCTTGTTATTGACTGACTGGTGTGTTCATGACCACACAGTAGTTACTGAAACCCCACAAGACCTTCACTGTTCTGAGCTCATAAACATTTTGACATAGCTTACAGAAGAGGGCAAAAAGAATGAGATGACACAACAGAGGAAGGACTACCTTCAAAGAGGAGATTTCTCAGTGAAATGTGGGCAGGGGAGACGGGACAAATGATGATGACATGATCAAATGATAATATGTTCACATATTAAGGTTTACAATATATTTTTAAGATAAGACCTACTAGGAGGGTTGGATGAACATATATCATGGGTAGTTGAAAGGTAAGACATGTAAGGAGACAGCATGAAGTCACTACATAATGTGACAGTGCAGCTCACAGATGCCTGGGGCTTTCCTTTTTTAAAAATATTTTATTTATTTATTTATTTGACAGAGAAGGAGGGAGGGAGAATGGGCGTGCCAGGGCCTCCAGCCACTGCAAACAAACTCCTGATGCATGTGCCCCTTGTGCATCTGACTAATGTGGGTCCTGGGAAATCGAACCTAGGTCCTTTAGTTTGCAGGCAAATGCCTTAAATACTAAGCCATCCCTCCAGACCCTGGGGATTTCCTTTTATCAAGACACTGTGCAAACCTTTTCTATAAATACTGATTCTCAAAGTAATGAGAGAGAGAGAGAAAGAGAGACAGAGAACTCTGCGATTATCAAAGATGTAGCCCAGGTTCAAAGGGAGCAGGTAATGGACAAACCCTTACTTTGTCTTTTGCCTTACACCTTTTCTAATAGCATTCTAGAAAATCCTTCCTTTCCTGTCATGTAAATACCCTGAGTCAATACTACCCTAGGCTAAAATCAAATGGTCAATATTATAAACAAATCATAAATATGTTACTCAACTTAGACTACTAAAATTCCACCCTCAAGTTTATCATAATCAAAGTGAAGTCAATGTTGAGCATAACAAGTATTGTTTTTGGTAGATCTTCTAAAGAGACTTTGAAAACTAAATCTGTCTCTGTACTCTGGCTGTTTCATTCCAGCCATCTCTTTTAACAGGTGTGTTCTCAGGGAACACAAACTAATTGAAATTTGGCCAGACATAATTAAAATAACAATTACTCCTCACCACCCCCTCGCATTACATAATGCATTCTTAATTGATTTTGGATTATTTGTGCTATTCATTTCCTCTTGAGTAGGTAATATGGAAGTAAATTTATATGGTAACATAGGACATGGAATATTTAGTATGTAGATATATGCTGAGTTATTTGCAGAATGTTGAACTTTCTCTCCAGTCTGCTCATGGTACACAGGTTTGCCGAAATTAGCAACCAGCTCCTCATTCTTAAAGCAGGCTGCTCAATCTGTGCTCAGCTTCAAAAGAAGAGGTATACATTGTGACATCTTCTGTTCTGTCTTCTGAGATCACTTGCTCTGGAGGAAACCTGTTGTCACCTTAGCAGAATATACAAGCAGTCCCAAGAGAATGACACATGGTAAATGTCCATGGTCTCCTAGTAACAGACAATATCTAGGGGCCAAGTATAGAAGGAGTCTCTTCAGACAGTCAATAATCCAGTTCTTGTGGTCTTCAGAAAACAAAAGCAATGGTGGCATTTTAACTATAATTTCATTAATCTCTGAATGCAAACTAATCCGTTCTGAGATTTCTTAACCCTCAGAAATGTAAGGTAAACATGTTTTTATTTACTTTCTAAGATTCAGGATTGTACAGCCATAGATAACTAGTTTCAATTTCCTTAAATTTGGAGAATTACCCTATTATCAATCTAAGGTTTTTCCTTTCATTCATTTGAATTCAGCCTACCTCTCTACATCTCCCTGGTAGGGGGAGTACATGAGAATAACTGTGAGATCATGGTGGTGACATTGTTTCTGTTCCCTCCTTGCTGCTTTTGTCATTCCAAGAGAGTAGGTTCAGGCAAATCTTTCACTCTGTAATCCTCTACTGTTGTACCTTTCTCTTATGCATTTCACAATGTATAGGCTATGAAAACTAATCTCATAAGTGAATATGGCCAAGGAAATCTACTTAGGAATGAGGTCAGCACCACATTCCAAAAATGCTTTGTAAATAAACCAAGTATATTGTGGCTAACTACATGCCTGGCCTAGAAATACAAGAGCCACATGAGATAAGAACATCTCAGTGGATGGTAGGCAAGCACTTGCTGCTCCATTTAATAAATTCACACACGCTCTGAGACAGGTACCTTGGCTCATTGCATTTTCTTCTTTACAGTGTTCTTCTACGTGGCCTTGAAAAAGGGAGATAAATCAGTTAACTGAACAGGCATTTAATCTCTTTTTATGTTCAGGGGAAAAAGAGCAGAAGGAGATTAGGATATATGGCCATTTTACTGACAAAACCTCGATCAGATTACTGATTTTCTGACTGGAACAATTTGAGTAATTTTATATAAAAATAACTAAGTTTACTAATGAAGTATGATATAAAAGAAATTTCTAATTTCAGAGGTTAAATAATATCTCTATTAAATCTCCTACAGTAGCTAATTATCAAGAAATAATTAAATTAGGTTAAATAAATATGACTTCATTTAACAATTTTTCTTCACTTGTTAATTTATCACTACTCTACTCACCTTGCAAGAAGAAAGCTAATGTCACAGCTTCTTTTATGTCATTCATTGCACTGGACACTAAGTTTTGAAAATCTGGAAGAAAAGTTTTCCGGGAATGATGGTTCTTTGCAGGAGATGAGCCACTCCTCACACATCAGCCAGGGCCCCAGTAAAACTACCCAGGGATTGGCAAGATGAGCAAGAGTGCTGCTACCACAGAGAGCCTGACAACATGCACCAGGGTGAGGGACACAGACACTGAGGATTCTCAAAGCATACCAAAACAGGGTCTGCTGAAAGCACAACACTAAAGTAGATTTAAAACACACCCACCACAGCTCAGGGAATTTCCTGGAAGAAGGAACAGAAAGATAGTAAGAGCCACACACTGATAGAGAATATCCAGCAAAACCCACTCTCCCCCACCCATGACTGACTTCTGCTTTCACAACTCCTAACCAACAAACATTGGGGAATAACAGTAATTCCACTGAGGTTGGTCCTCAATGGAATGGGGACAAAGAGGAGGGAAATTATATCAACACATGATGTGACCATACAATATTTCTAGTTAATAAAAAATAAAAGAAGGAATGGCTACATTCCCATTGCATATGTCCAGGTAATCAGAGTAAAAGTCCACTGCTAAGCAAGCAGGGAAGCTCAAAGCAATAATAGCATAAAGGAGGTGAGGAAGAGCTATAAAATCCAGTGCTTTTCCAGCCCTATTTTCAGATGTTAAACTGACAGATGTGCAACATGTGGCCATTGTCACAGCAGGCATAGCTTGCCAGTTACTCCTCATTGCAGTCTCCATGAATCAGCTTAACAGGGGAAGTAGTTTAAAATTTTGTTAAAATCCATTACTACACACTCCTGAGCATGCCATATTACACATTTAAACTGCTGAGACATACTTCCCCTATTTGTAACCATTTTAATTCTGAGGCTATTTACTCTCAGTAGTCAGTTACTTTAAGATCCATAGTCATTTTGCACCTCTGTCATCCCTCATGAATCTAATACAAAGAAATCCAGAGAATTGAAAAGACAAAGAATTTTGCATTTTTGCATGTGTTTAAATTTCATTCAATAGCACTGTCATTTTGGGAGAGAATATACTTTTTTTATTAATAAAACAGCAATGTTTTAACCTACTTTCCACCACTAATATGCTTTGCTTTTCTGAAATGCTAATATGCAATGAAATTAAGCCAAACCAGCCTGTCTTTTAGAAGTCCCCCCCCCCCACTTTAACTCATGAAATACACAGTATTAAAGCTGATTGCCTGGCTGACTCCATTATTAGATAACCCCAAAATGTCAAATAGGACTGTTTAAATTAGGTGAGCAAAGCAGAATTACTAGTTCCACACAGGAAAACTGTGAACCATTATGAAATTGGCAAAAAGAAGAAAAGAAGCTTATAGAAATTTAACAGTTTGAAATTCATAATCAGTTTTAATCTCCTGTATTCATCGTTTTTTAAAAATATATTTTCCACTTCATTTTCATTTGTGAACTGGAAGCAATGCATTCCAAAGGAGCAATTAAACTCTCTTGACACCATGAACTTGCTTGAGTTGGGTCATGGCACTATGGGCAATTAGATGGTCAATGTAGGTCATTCCAAATATATTCAACTACCTTCTATTTTCCTCTAAAAGTTAGTCAATGTGCAAAGGTAATAGCTATTGTTACTTGGTTTGCTTTTTACTCACTTATCTGTGTTTATTATATTTAAATCTTCCTAAGGTAAATTTTTACCTTTACTAACCTCATTTGGGAAATTGAAGACAGTTCGGATTTTTCTGTTAATTTATGGCAAATGCAACACTCATGTACATAGACCTTAGACCTATTGCTAATGTAATGGAACTTTTGAAAACAAAGTGAGATATTCTAATAAGAAATGCTGCTCATTGAAAAAAGTAAGTATGCATCAGACACATTCTATTTTAAGTGCTTCTAAAAATGTGTGCATTGTATCTGACCCAGCTAATAATAGAAAGTAAATTAGGAAGTGAGTTTAGTGAACATGTAGCTGAGAGTGTGATTTTTGCCTCACAGAGTCTTCTAAACAATAGAAACTGCTAAGTTGGGAAAGAAGTTGGAAAGATAAAAAGCCCTTAAAAGGTGCTTTCAAAGTAACAATAATTTTTCCAGAGGAACTTCTCTGTAGTCATCTGTCTTTTGACAATCTCCCAAATACTGAACATCCTTTTATGGTTAGCCAAATTAAGGAATGGAATACTATAGTGCAGATTTTGTCATTTTACATTATTTTAGTGCCAAGTAACTAATTCTTCAAATAAATATTGCAGGGTGGAATGAGGGGATAGACTTCAATTCAAATGTAACCCTATCTGGGAAGTCTTTCAAAATGCTCATTTGACTTTGTTTAAACGCCTTTAAAGATATTTCTAATACATAATTATTATTTGATGAGTTTGCCTTCACCAATAGGTACATGGTCAACTCTTTAAGTACAGGAATCAATCAATGATCATTTTAGCATTTTTCAGGGCCTAAATCCCTATCTACTGCTTAGTAACCAAATTGAAAACTATGGATGTACACACAGAAACAATGACATACATATGATTCTAGGACATAAATACATTTTAACTATTTATAACCTACAGTAGTTAAATTTACCGCAGAATAAGTTTAGGTGGCAATATAGCAATTCATCTATGGGAACTTCCCATAGGGAGGGTAAATTTTCCTTCTCATATCTTAAGTGTTTTCCCTACTAAAACTACAGATTCTCAATGTGAACTATTTTTGCTACACAATGTTAGAAGCATATCACATTGTTATTTTCATTAAACATGTAAAGATAATTTCCAGTAGATTTTTGTAAATCCTGGTTCCTACTCAAATGTTAATGAACCATACTTCCATAGCACCTTTGTGTTGCTGTTTCCTCTAGATTAAAACATTTCCTCTTGGCTGGATGTGGTGGTGCAAGCCTTTAATTCCAGTACTCGCAGAGGTAAGAGGATCATGGTGAGTTCAAGACCACCCTGAGAATATGTAGTGAATTCCAGGTCAGCCTGGGCTAGAATGAAACCCTACCTTGAAAAACAAAAAACAAACAAAAATTTCCTCTTGAAGGTGCACAGACAGGTTCAAAGGGCATATGGACTTCTAAGACCCTTCTCAAACTCAGCTCACAAATTTTATAAGACTTGTAAAGACCCTCTCTGAGTTTATATGAGTAGCACATATTTCTGGGAGAGAGGAAACTCTCTGCTGAAGTTACCCACACAACAGACAGAACATTCCAGTGAAAGCTCTTTTGAGTCATCACCACTGGTAATGTGGGCTTTTCCCGGTTGCAGCTGGCCAAATTCCTGAAAGTAACCCCAATAAGCTTCCTGATCCATCTGTTAGATTTGAATGTATTTCTAATTGATCTATTTGCACCTTACTGAAGATTAATAGGCAGTTCTGCATCTCTCCCCAGGAAAAGTAATGCAAAAGCAAGACTATATTTATGCATCATTCTTTTGATATTACTATCACAGGTGATTCAAGGAAAAGAGAAGTGATCTGAAAATTGCAAAGTGTCACACCACCAGGCCTTTGAAAAAGAATGGATATGCTAAAATTTTAAGTCTCTGCACCTGGACATGAATAATAAAGCTTCAAATATGAAATCCCAACGAATCATGGGTGAGGAACTGAGTACTATTGATTCACTTGGCTCTACAAACATCACTATAAATCTTTGGCTGAAGACACAGCAGATCAGCCTGACTTACTACAGCTGTGAGTCCTTGCTTTTATTTATATATAAAATAAATGGCTTATATTCAAGAATCCATAGTTATTTCTCTGAGGAAATCAGATAAGATACCAGCTAGGAGGAATAGTAATCTATATGATATGTAAGAAGGAATAAATATGGTTGGTGCTGGGTCAGATAAAGTTGGTACTAAGACAGGGATCATCAGTGTGCAATGAATAAGGGAACTGCAGTATCATCTAGTTACAGATAGAAAACTGATCTCACTATATTTTGTCAATGAGTAATTTTCTAATCAATAGAAATACTCCACTTACCCTATTAAATTGAAAGGTAGTGAACACTTTTTAAAGGTCAAGGAATCTATACTTATTTTGAGGACTTAAGCAATAGTAGAAATTATCTAATATTCTTTTTTTTTTTTTTTTTTTGTTTTTGTTTTTTGAGGTAGGGTCTCACTCTGGTCCAGGCTGACCTGGAATTAACTCTGTCATCTCAGGGTGGCCTTGAACTCATGGCAATCCTCCTACCTCTGCCTCCCAAGTGCTGGGATTAAAGGCGTGCGCCACCACGCCCGGCCCTATCTAATATTCTTAAGTGCATATTTACAAAATTTTTAGTTGGCATAATTAGATAAAGTATCAAATTTCAAAAAAAATGTATTTGGAAAAATAAAAACAGTTTTCTGAGTGGCTTATATTTAAGTTTAAATAACATCTCTTTAAGCTGCTGAAAATTCAGCTTACAGGTTTTTTTTATTAGACTTTTGATCACTGAAACTTTGAGAAGAAAAGTCTAGCTTTTTATCTAGCTTGAGAAACTTGATTGCAATCATATAGCACCAATATAACAATACATACCAGTATATGAGCTAATTAACATTTTTTCTACTATTGTGCCTCAGAGTAGGAAAAATATGAGAAGTTGCATGCATGCTTTTCCAATTCAAGGCATAAGTGGCATTTAAAATGCAAAGAATCAGTAAATTACATAATTATAAAATATATTAAAATATTTTAAGAAAATGTTGAGTGGATCTATATTGGGTTACTAGGAGTGTGTTTTCAAGAAAATAGCTTTGATTTACTTTAAAGCTAGAATGCCAAAATTATTTTTAGTGTATAGCTTGATTGTTTGCTTTAACATGTGGATGTAATACACACTTCTAATTGTTGTGTCCTATTCACATATGATTTTATATGTTCTACATGTAACCTTAGGCATATCATTTATATGTGTATATATAGTTAATACTTGATTCATTATATACTTGGATATATAAATACATATATGACTATATCTTCTGAAACTGTCTCTTAACTGTCTTCATCACAGTTTTTCTCTGTTTATACTGCAGAGCACTAGCTCCTTTCCTATCATTCTCTCTTTTCCCAGTTCAATTAAATTCTTGTTTTTATTTTACTGAATATGTTCTTACAAGATCACCATATTACATTGGCCAATGATTACCCCTTCTTATTTAAAAGTGTCTTCATTCACCATTAGGAGACCCCATGCTTCATGCTGTTTTACTCTTTACTGGACTTCTTAATAACTTTCACAGGAAATTCCACTTGCTCCTGAACTTTAAATATTACTTTCTCCTATAGTGCTGTCCCTGAACCAAATTTGTTTTCTAGCTATATTCTCTCTTCAGATTTTCTAATCCTGTCCCATCTTTAATGCCACCTGTAATTGGACAACTACCAAAAGTAAATCCCCTATCCTTATCTCTCCTCTGTATTTTAAACACCACATTTCCATTTTGTTTCTAAAGACATTTTAAACTCAACATAGCCAAACTGGATTTTTTCTTCCACGTCAAACTTTTAGGAAATTAGGCTTTCCCTCATCATTTCTTCCCTTCTATTTTATAAGTTATATTCAGTTCTGTTGATTCTAGTGAATCTGCTTTTGTCTATATGTCAATAAAATATATTCACCATTTCACTACATGTTCTAGATGAATCTAAGGGTCCTTGAGATCTAATTTTAATACAACACAAATGAACTTTACAGAACACTGGGAAGAATTTTCCACCAAGGTATGACACAGACCTGAGTGACAAAGACCTCAATAAAGCTGAGGTAGCATAAATTATATAGAGTTTTTCTAAAGGGGTGAGCCACTGGTAATCACAATCTTCTACCTTTTCCCTTGTGAGGGCAAAAATAAATGAATAACACAAATCTAAAACATGAATATCGTAAAAACTAGGGATATAATTTACAGAAAATCAATTCCTTTTGTACCAGCAATAAGCACTTTTAATTGGAAATTCCTAAGACTATTTACAATGGCTGCAAAAATATGAAGTGCTTAGGTATAAATTTAGCCATATGTGTGCAGAACCTATATTCTAAAAGTTATGAAACACTAATAAAAAAAATCATTGTAAAGCTAAACAAATGAGGAAATATCTCATAGTCAAAGAGTGTAAGACTCATAGATGATACTGAAATAATTGTCTTTATTTGCAAAAGATAGTAATTAACTAAGATTAGAGAAATTATTTACAACATAAAAAGCTCAAAGTGGATCACAGTACTAAATAACGTAAACTTCAAAAAAATCTAGAAGAAAGAATAGAGGCAAATCTATTTGACTTTAGGATCATAATAGATATTTAGATGTAGTACTAGTATGATACCAAAAAGAAATATTGCTAAGATATATTTCACTGAAGATAAATATTTTATCCTAAATACATTATAAAGTGAATTACAAAATAAGCTTGACTTGGAAAATATTTGGAAAGTTTGTATTTCTTTAATAATTTGTCTATGATATAAAATGAATGCTTGAAAACAATGAAATAGGAAATAATTTAAAATATAAACAAAATTTCTGAAGACAAATCTCACTAACGATATAGTTATGCAAAGATTCCAACCTGAGTTGTCATAGAGGTACACACACCCACCTAATGAAGTGGCCAAATTTTAATTTTTTTTAAATTTTTAAAATTTTGAAATCTGACAGAAACAACTGTTTGTAAAGATAAGGAGCAAGAAAAAAAAAATGTTCAGTGTCTGTAAGAAGCCATAATGGTAAAACCAAATTGGAAGAGAGTTTGTTAATTTCTTCCAAGTTTAAAGGAGCTTTGTTTATTAACAATGAGATTTATGAAACTCTACCCTGGGTAATTAATTTTTACAACTAATATCAATACCAAAGATTGGAATTTTACAGAATGTTTTGCTTCTAATAGCCAAAAATCTCAAATTACCAAAAAGTCCCTTGATATGTAAGTAGATGAATTATAACAAGTATGAAATGGAATATTACTCATAGATAACAAGGAATGAGCCGCTAGAACCACAAAATTACGTAGATCAATTTTAGATGCATGTTGATGCATGAAAGAAGCCAATCTGAAAAGACCACATACCATTACATTTCAAACTCTACATTTAAAAAGAAATTATTTTGTACACTACTGTAATCATGAATACATGATACTGCATTTGCCAGAAGATGAAATTTCATAGCATACAGCGTCAACCTTGGTATATGTCAATTAAAACAATCATGATAGAGGAAATAGACTCTACAGACATAGATGGAGATAACATGAAAAAGTAGTGTCACAAATGGATGAATCTTATTGAAACATTAAACTTGTACACTGATCTCATTAATGGGAGCACTGAAGTCTAAAAACTAAAGAAAGGCAAAATACAAGGAAAAGAGGGATTATATTCTAGTTGGTAGATTCATTTCCTATGAGGGTTTCAGTAGTAAATTGGATACTGTAACACATTTATACTTAAACTAAACAGTGAAGAAAGTGTCCAGTGAGCGATGAGAACTTAGTTTTTTCAGTAACTTTAAATAAATGTTTCAGAAAAGCAAGGATGAACCCATACCTATCCAAGTGATACTGAATTAAAGCAGGACACATAAGGGTGAATTCAGGCTTAGGTATGTAGGTCTTGATGATGACATATAGAAATATCTATGAATGGGCTGGAGAGATGGTTTAGCCGTTAAGCGCTTGCCTGTGAAGCCTAAGAACCCCAGTTCGAGGCTCGGTTCCCCAGGTCCCACGTTAGCCAGATGCACAAGGGGGCGCACGCGTCTGGAGTTCATTTGCAGAGGCTGGAAGCCCTGGCGCGCCCATTCTCTCTCTCTCCCTCTATCTGTCTTTCTCTCTGTGTCCGTTGCTCTCAAATAAATAAATAAAAATTAAAAAAAAAAGAAATATCTATGAATGTGTTCATGTACATATTAGGTAATATATATGCATGGATGTCCCTGCTCTGCAAGTGAAGAGTCTAAAAGCAATGATATAGCAGAGAGGATTGCCACTCTGTCCCCCTACTGGTTTCTAACAAGAGAAAGCAGGAAGAGTTTAGACAAATGGCAGACTTTGGAACCAAGGAAGAAAACATCCAAGATGAGCTTAGAATTTCTTGTAATATTGAAAGTGTAATAAAGAACATGTGGAGGATACCATACAAATCTTCCTTATCCACACCTTTGTGAGAGCTTCAAATAGGTTCTTCCAGAAGGTACAGTAAGAACCAGGGAAGAAAGAGTTACTTAGTACCTGACAAAAAAAAATACCCCTATCATGTGATCACATTTACCATGAGTAGTGATAAGCTGTAGCTGTTTTCTTGGTGAACCTGGTACCACCAACACAACAGTGAAGAAGATAGACACAGAGAACAATCAACTCCTACCAAACCAGGCATACATAGACATAGAGGCTTCCAAACCCTCATCATTGAAACAGACCTAAAATGAACCCAACATGGCTCAAGGAAATTTGCAGAAGATTGGGTGGAAAAGATGTCAGAGCCACATATTGGGTCATGATACACAGAGACATTGCCTCCTACTCATAACTGATGGCTAACCCCACAAAGCACGACCCCTATTCCACAACAAGGAGGGTCTGTCTGGATGGGGGGAGGACAGGGAGGAGGCTAACAATGGTACCAACTCAACTGCATTCATTGAGTACAAAATTAATAAAAAATAAAAATAAGAATTTAAAAAAGAGCAGGAATAAGAAAAAAATGTACAACATCCCTAACCAACAGGGAAATGCAAATTTAAACAACTGTGGAATTCTACCTTACTACAGAAAGGATAACAATCATTAAAAAATAAAATGACAACAAATGTTGGTAAGGATGTGGGGAATAGGAGCCCTCATTCCCTGTTGGTAGGAATCCAAACTTGTACAAGGACTAGGGACATAACTATGGAGATTCGTGAAGAGGTGAATACAGAACCTCCAACAGGCCAAGCTACCCCCTTACTGAGCATTTATACTAAATGCTCCATGCTTCACCACAGAGATACTTTCTCCACCATGTTTATAGCTGCAAAATTCACAATAGCTAAGAACTAGAATCAGACCAGGTGCCCACCATTGGATGAATGGATAACAAAGTTGTGCTAGAAGTACACAACAGGATTCTTCTCAGCAATAAGAAAAAAAAAAACAAAACTGATACAATGAAATTTGTAGGAAAATGGATGGACTTAGAACAGATCATATTCAGCAAACACACACAAGCACAGAAAGACAAACACTACATGTTCTAACTCATCTGTACTTCCTATCCTGGATCAGCTTGACTTGTCAGCATATCAGATAGGCAAGTACAGGTCCAGATAATGGGGATGAAAGGGTTTGGGGAGGGGATAGAGAAGGTATGAGGGGAAATAAGCACAAAACTAAACACATAATGAACTGGTACCATAGAAACCTTTCTCCTGGAAGGTAGACTAAAAGATATGACCCTCAACAGGAGTATGGGGAGCAACCAAAAAGGAGGTACCTGGAGAGGATGGGATGAAGCCTAACCTTGAAAAAAATGGCTCTGACCTGTAACTCCCAGTATCAGAAGTAGGTGCTACCCACATTGATCTGTGGATCAGAGAGTCCTATGAGGTCCCCTAAACAAGACTGGCTTCTGTTAAAGCACTTATTTACCTATCTGAAGTAAATGGTAAGACCCTATTGCTCAAGAAACCATACAATGCCAACACAAAACATGGAAAGACCTGGCTGGAATATTGAAGAAAACCTGGGCCCAGAGAGTTAGCCCATCTAGTGCTGGAAAGTACCATATAAGCTACTGGGGGAAAGTGACCAACAATTGTGTGAGCAAGCAGTGGTCTAAGCTATTCAGAAGCAATAAGATGTACACACCAGTGCAATGATGGCACACAGCCTGCGTGGGTAACCAATGGCTTTATCATTGGCTAATAGTTCCACTCAGTGTAAAGGGACCCACTGAAACTTGGAATGAGGTCTGAATCATATGGAGACAAATATTATGCTCTCCAATGTCAAGTTCCCAATAGCCTTGGCTAAAAGATGGACTACATCTATCAAATTCTCCTAAATTAATAACTCTTATTCAATTTAACCTATGCTAACTTTGCTCTTTATTAGAGTCTGTTTTTCTTTTCAGAAGGTAGCAAGACTGGAGGATACAAACAAGTCCTCCCATTTCCGTCAAGCCCCAGGCAAAACTTACTCCCATGGTGAGCCTGATAATCAGCACCAAGGTGAAAGAGACAGACACAGAGGATACTCAACACATACCAAAGCAGAAGTCCACTGACTCCTAAGAGCTCATCACTGAAGTAGACTTAAAACTCACCCACAAAGGCTCAGGAAATTTTGCTAAATAGGGGGCAGAAAGATTATAAGAGCCACAGATTGGGATATCATACTCAGAGGTACTGCTGCGCCCAATAACTAACTGCTGCTCCCACCATGCATAACCCACAACCCCATGGAGAATGCCAGCAACCTAAGTGCAGACTGCCCATGTGGAATGGGGGCAGGGAAGAGGGAAAAGATGGTACCCACACATGATGTATCTATACAAAGTTTGTTCTTAATTTAAAAAGAGTCTTAGAAATGTGACATAGGACAAGGAGACTATGGATCTGTGACTACTCAATTTAATGTAAAAGCCTAAATGAAATCAGTCTTCAGAAAAAAAAGTCACTAAAAAGGTAAATATTTAGTAACTCTTAAAGTATAGGCTTCACTTAAAAAAACTGGCCATAATGAGGATAAGATATCCATACTGACTCATTAATTATGATGTGTGAACCAAACAAGTGAAAAAAAAAAAATGTTAGCAGTGTAAACAGAATGGTAGAACATTTGGGAATTCTTTCCTACTGTCTTTGTTTTCTGTATTTTATAACCATAATTTCTATAGCCAAAACTTAAAATATATAAATGTTTTAGCAAAGGATGACTTATTTGGAGAGAACAAATTATAGTTGGCCATATAATTACTTATAAATCTTACATGTAGGTTAAAAATAATTTTAAGTTTCTCTTCAGTCAGTTGTTGACTATGCCAGACCCACCTCTATTACAGTGTGGTGACTAGCAAGGCTTTTGTGTTTCTAGGA
The DNA here is from genome assembly GCF_020740685.1 of Jaculus jaculus. Classification (NCBI taxonomy): domain Eukaryota; kingdom Metazoa; phylum Chordata; class Mammalia; order Rodentia; family Dipodidae; genus Jaculus; species Jaculus jaculus. The sequence goes on from NC_059104.1 coordinate 119,615,605, forward strand.
CTTTGCTTGACACAGACTGCTATGTCAGGTCCTCCAGCAGGTAGGGCTGTAGGAGAGCTGGTCCCGCTGGTGTCTTCCTGGGGCTGAGGAGGATGGTGAGTGTCAATGACCCAATCCATCTCCTAGGCACCAGAGAAAAGCCACACTGTGTCAGGAGACTTGTAGAAGCAGGATCTCACTTTATTGTAACAGGCAGGTGTTCAAATAGCATTGAGAACAAAGGGGGGATCTCAGGAAAGGATGAGGTGTAAGGGCCAATAGCATATTGTGACTTTTGAAATGATTGGCTCTAAGCGTGTGTGGGAACTATAATTGTTTTGTAGAAGTAGCAGGCTACAGGCAATTTGGCACCCTGCATAGTCATAGCTGGCCAGATACAGGTCGCCAAACTTTAGCTAGTCTCAGGAAGTTCCACTAGGCTTCATGCCCAGGCCTCTGAAGGCCCAACATCACCCCCTATTGTTTTTAGAAGAGCATCAGTCACCATGGCCCCTGTCTTAGGTTGCCCCCCTCTGGGGATCTTACCCGTCACTAGGTACCATGTGTTTAGCTCACTGAGAACCCATTCCATGGCCTGTCTTTGGTTGTCTCAGTCAGTTTGAGATCTTATCTGTCATCGGTCATATGGAGGGCAGAGAAGGTGGTAGTGGGTCATATGAGGAACTTAATTCCTGAGTTGCCAGCCTGTGGTAATGTATCTCAACCTGATGGAGTTTTATTGCCTCTAGCCATTGGTGAATGAATTGTGTAATTTTGTTAATTACACAAGGCCCAACAGTGAGGATAAGGAAAAGGAGAAGAAGGGGCCAAAGTAGAGGGAGGAGGTAGGTTAAGAAGCCATGTAAGCCCATCCACAGTGGGTTGTCCTGGATGTCCTGCTGCCTCCTCTCTAGGTCTTCTTGAAGGTTTTTGATCTCATTCTGAATGATTCCCAATCTATTAGCATAGAAACAACATTTTTCCTGTAAAAACAAGCATATGCCTCCCTTTTCAGCTGTTTTAGGTCTAGTCCCATCCTGTTTTGTAGGACTACCTCAACCAGGGAATTTAGCTGTGGTTGGAGATCAAGAATAGTGTTGCCTGGCGTGGTGGCACACGCCTTTAATCACAGCACTCAGGAGGCAGAGGTAGGAGGATCACCGTGAGTTCAAGGCCACCCTGAGACTCCATAGTGAATTCCAGGTCAGCCTGGACTAGAGTGAGACCCTACCTCGAAAAACCAAAAAAAAAAAAAAAAGAGAGAGAATAGTGTTGGACATGGCTTTTATGTCCCTGATCAACTGGAGAGAGAGCTTTCTGTGGAGATGGACTGCCATACCCATCCTGGCTGTCCTGGTGGCCATGCCTGCAGTTATTCCCAACCCAATGAGTAAAGGTATCTGTAGCAGACAGATTCAGGTTCACTGAGATAAACTTCCAGACCAGGCACAGGTATGGAGGAAGGGATATTTATTGATGCTTACAGATCCAGGGGAAGTTCCATAAATGGCAGAAGCTGGCCTGCCTTCACAGGCCCAAGCAGACAGGGAGGAAAGCACAAGCCTAAAGGTCAAAAGCCACAGCAAACTTCAGGAACTCCAGTTAGGCACACTTTGTATATCTTTAGATTGAAATCTGAAACCCACCACCACACCTAAAGATCACCCAGTGATATTGCCTCTGGCCAGGTAGCCAGCAGATTCAAACTACAAACAATAAAGAACTGAATATATTGGGGGCCATTTATTCAAACTACCACAGTATCATTTGTACAGCTCTCGTATGTCTCCCTCTCAAAAGAGGGTATAGGGAAATTTTCATCTCCAGGAATGATATCCACATCTGGAATCAAGGTGGCTGGGGCACAAAGGCCTGTCCATTTGGTGGGCAGAAAGTCATAGGCCATCCCGCCTTCACAAGCATCAACCATTCCAGAAGGTGGGCAGCATTGAGCACTACGCTGAGTTGTGTTAAAAGTACAGAAGGAAGGATGAATGTATCCCACATCTATACTGGAATTATTAGGGGAAGGCAGGGCTCAAATGCAAGTTCCAGAAGCTGGACAGGGATGGGGAAGGAGGCTGAGCAATTTGTTAGGGCTGTATGGGCAACTGTAGTTGTATCATTGGTGATTACTGCAAGCAGCCAGGGAGGCCCAGATCAGAGGCAAAGCCAGCAATCCTCCACAAGGGAGGGAGTTATTTGGTTTAGCAGGGTGAAGACCATTTAGGGAACAGTCCTCAGGGATGGGACATTCCCTGGAGAAGTGAATGTCAGTGTCCACTTGTTGGGACAAATATTTTAGGTCTCTCACTGGTACCCAAATGGGTCATTATTCATCTTGAGGAAAGACATATCCAAACCCTCTCCCTGCTGTGAGGAGCAGGTCTGGTCCTCTCCAGGCCCAAGTCAATTTTACCCAGATAGAACTGTAGGTAACAGATGAGGACCAATGTTTTTGAAAGGGGATAATTGTTTATCTTTCTGAGAAAAATTTAAACTATTTAGAGTAAATAATACCTTTTTTAGTTGGTCATGTGGGTAAGGATTCCCTCTTTTTTTGTTTGTTTGTTTGTTTTGTTTATTTATTTGAGAATGAGAGACTGAGAGAGAAAGAGGCAGATAGAGAGAGAGAGAGAATGGGCGTGCCAGGGCCACCAGCCACTGCAAAGGAACTCCAGATGTGTGCACCCCCTTGTGCATCTGGCTTATGTGGGTCCTGGAGAATCGAGCCTCGAACCGGGATCCTTAGGCTTCACAGGCAAGCGCTTAACCACTAAGCCATCTCTCCAGCCCCTTCTTTTGTTTTTTAAATTGAGACCTCAGAGTCTGATTATATCTTTCAACAATTGCTTGACCCCGAGGGTTATATGGGATGCCTGTGGAGTATGAGATTCTCCAGGTCTGGAGAAAATTTACAAAAGCCTAGCTTACAAAGCAGGGTTCATTATCTGTCTTAACTTGGTCAGGTAGTCTAAGGGTGGTAAAACATTGAAGCATATGGCTAATAGCATGTTTAGATTTTTCCCCGATATGTGGCAATGCCCAGCAGGTATGGGAAAAGGTATCGACTGAAAGAAAAATATATTTAAGCTTTCAAAATGGAGAATAGTGTGTGACATCAATTTGAAAAAGATGATTTGGGTGGAGCCCTCAAGGATTGCTTCCTATAGTTTCAGTGGTGATATAAGCCTCAGCTTCTCCAGTATATCCTTTCCTAGCAGGTTGGCCGTTAGCCCAGACACCACCAGAGGATGCACCTACCCACGGTTACCATCAGGATCAGTCCAGGGCTGCCAGTTGGCTGTTTCTCATGATATTGACTGCCTGACCACACCAAGTAAAGGCAGACCAGTGACAAACTGCCATGAAGGAGGGACTTTTTCCTTTCTAATTAGTATTACACTGAGGCATAGAATCCATTGTATCAGCCAAATTGTTTCCTCAAGAGACACAGTGCAGTGGGCCCCAGTGTCATTTTTGGCCTTAGTCCCAGAATCAGGGGCATGGTCCAGGGTGTAAAGGGGCTGTGGATAGCTCCTGGGGGAGTTTAAAGGCTCACCCTGAAGGTTGAACTTGGATTTGCAATCCTTGGCCCAATGGAACCCCTCTTTACATCTGGGGCAAGGGGTACGAGGAATGTTAGGGGCTACAGGGACTGTTGGGGTATTTTTTGCTGGATTGGGGCACTCCCTTTTAAAGTGACCCTCTTTGCCACACCCAAAACAAGATCTCCCCTTTACCCCTGAGGTCTGTTGGAGGGCACAGAACAGGGTGGCCTTATCATCATGGCAGGTGCTTTGTAAGGCCAACGCCATGGCCCTCACCTGATGGGAGCTGGATCCCACGTCTTTGGCGGCTATAATCCATATACTCATATAGTGATCTTTTAGCCCAGCAGCAGGCCAACTTATGGTCACTCATCATGCCTTCCCAGAATAGCATTTTAATGAACTGGTCTTGCAGGGGGCCAGGGGGAAACTTTCTTTGTCGACTTTTTTCAACCCTCTCTATGAAGGTAGCCAAGTCTTCACTAGCTTTTGGTGATTCCTGTGATGCGGGCTCAGATGGGCCTTCCTCCAATTTCTTCCATGTGGCCAGTCCAAAGGCCCACACCTGATCCCAGCATGGATCAGGGATGGCAGCTTGATAGAGGCCTGTGGAAAATGCATCAGCAGTGCCTGAGTGCATGCCCAAGGTGATTGGGACTAGGTCTGAGTGGTCTGATTCTACTCAGCCTGAGTATGGCACTCATCCTGAAAGAAGGCACACCACTTTATGTACAAGGGGCCAGAAAGAACGGCTTTAGCAAGGTTTTTACAATCTTGGGTGGTACACTGATGATGAGCCAAACCCTGGAGGATGGTCTCTGCCCAGGGGAATTAGGTCCATCCTGTGACACAGCCTTTTTAAAGTCCTTTAGATCATGAGCCTCTCAGGGGTACCAAGTGGCAGGGCAATTACAGCTGGGGTTAATGTTGATAGGAAAGAGGTTGGTTGTTTCACCCCCAGGGTGCCATCCCCATAGTAGGATGGAGGTGCAGAGGGAGGTCTGCAAAGAATTTGTCTGAAAAGGATTTTTAGGGGGATTTAGAGGTGCAGGACACTTAGAGGGCCAAGGAGCAATTCCAAAGGGGTCTAGGCATGAATTCAGGGGCTCAGGTGAGCTAGGGGATTTGGGTTGGACAGGACTGCCCCGTAATTTATGAGGGTACACTCACCCACAGACCTATTGGCCCATCAGTGTTCTTCCATCCTCTGGCAGGAAGGGCTGTAGGAGAGCTGGTCCCACTGGTCTCTTCCCGGGGCTGAGTGGGATGGTGTGTGTCGACGACCAAGTCCCTCTCCTAGGCACCGGAGAAAAGCCACACTGAGTTGGGAAACTTGTAGAAGCAGGATCTCACTTTATTGTAACAGGCAGGTGTTTATATAGCATTGAGAATGAAGGCAGGGATCTCAGGAATATATGAGGTATAAGGGCCAATAGCACATCACAACTTTTGAAATGACTGGTTCTAAGCATTTGTGGGAACTATAATTTTTTTGCAGAAGTAGCAGGCCAGAGGCAATTTGGTGCCCTGCTGAGTCATAGCTGGCCAGAGACAGTTCGCCAAACTTTAGCTATGCTCAGGAAGTTCCACTAGGCCTCGCGTCTGTGCCTTTCAAGTCCCAACACTGCTCCACACAGAATGTCATGCTTTCTTGTGTCATTTCATATCTTTCTCAGAAAGTACAAAAGTATTCTTATGGATTTTAGCATATGCTATGGCAAAGCACATCTGATTGTATGTACTGTGGTCCTGTAAAAGGAGGCTTTAAGAAGGAAAAGTAGGGCTAGAGAGATGGCTCAGCAGTTGAAGGCACATTCTTGCAAAGCCTGTCTGCCTGGGTTTGATTCCTCAATATCTGTTTAAAGCCAGATAAACAAAGTGGCACATGCCACTGCAGTTCATTTGTATCAGCCAGAGGATTGGAATACCGATAATTCCCCCCCCCCTCTCTTTCTTTCCCCTCTATTTGCAAATAAATAAAGATATTTAAAAAAAAAAATGAAGGAAAAGAGGCAAGATTGCACCAAGCATTATATCCAGTCCTGGTGCTCTATTCCCCTGCTCCCATGGGACATAGCGTCATTTCTCAATTGGAATGAAGTCATAATGGTGGTTATTGGTGACTTTTCTCTGTCTGGAACAACATTGGAAAATGTGGTTGTTTTTCAGGCAAATGTTCTCTGCTCTGCTCAAGGTTGGCGATCTGCTCTCAAACTGCACATTTCATGTTCCTTCTTCTTAGTTTTTTGACAATGCTTCATGAATGCTACCTTACAATAATATATGAAACATATTTACAAAAATTACATATAATAAAAATAACAACTCACTAACCAGGGTAAGAAACCAAAGCTTAACCAACAATTTGGGGGAAAAAAACAAAAGACTGTGATACATTTGCAAGTAGCACCCTTCCCTTTTTCATCAAAGAAACTACTATCTAATGCAGTGTTTATCATTCACCTGATCCTTTTAAGGCACCCTAGTGGGTGGGCATATGATCCAAATATTGAATACTATAAATTGTATTTCTCAACTAGATTTACTTTAGGCATGTTATATATTGTTTAGGTATTATATCTCTGTGGTATGAGACTTTCACTACATTTAACAATTGATTTATATTATGGGCTAATATTTCAATGCATGATTGAGCTACAATTCTTTCATCCAGTCTCCTGACAATGGATATTTTATCAATTTGATTGTTTATATTCTTTGTTAATCAAAGTTATAATTAACTTTATTTTACATTTCTTGTGGCCTATGTGAAAATTCCCTACTGAATACATACACTAACCATATTTATGATCAGAATTATGATGTCTAATGCTAGAGATTAACAGATGATTGAAAATTGTGTTCCAAAGCAGTTTGGAATGAGTATAAGAACCGCTCTGTGAGCTAAAGTGATGGCTAGCTCAGTGGTTAAAGGCATTTGCTTTTTTTCCTACAGGAAGCCAGATGCACAAAGTGGTTCATACTTCTGGTTTTTTTGTTTTGTTTTGTTTTGTTTTGTTTTGTTTTGTTTTGTTTTTCATTTTGGCAGTGGCAAGATGCCCTGGAGCACCCATTCTCAACCTGTCTCTGTCTCTCCCTGTCTCTCTGCCTCTGTCTGTCTTTCCCTTTAAAATAAATAAAATAAAATTTTAGGAAATGTAAAAAGGAATCCGCTTTACATATGTTATTAGTATAAGGTATTTAAATTTTTTACCAGTAATATCTATGTTTCTATCTATCTATCTATCTATCTATCTATCTATCTATCTATCTATCATCTATCTATATTTTAATGTAACAAAAATAATTTTATTCCCCCAAAAATTGCCAAACAAGTTGAAATAAAAACATCCTAACAAGACACAAATACCTAAAATGTTATTCAAACAAAATATGGTTAATTTTGTAAGAGGTGGATATAGCAATTATTTTTTCCCAGACAGTGAATGTCAGCATGACTATGAAAGTGCAGCACAACGAGGTTGTTTTTTTTTCTTCTTTTTTAAATCTTATTTTATTTTATTTTTTCTCAATTTTTAAAAAGATTATCCATGACTATAAAAATTATCCCATGTTAATACCCTCCTTCCCACTTTCCACTTTGAAATTCCATTCTCTGTCATATCCCCTCCCCATCTCAATAAGTCTCTCTTTTATTTTGATGTCGTGATCTTTCCCACCTCTCATGATGGTCTGGTGTATGTAGTGTCAGGTACTATGAGGTCATGGATATCCAAGCCATTTTATGTCTGGAGGGAGCACGTTGTAAGGATTCCAACCCTTCCTTTGGCTCTTACATTCTTTCCACCGCCTCTTCTGCATTAGACCCTGAGCTTTGGAGAGTATGATCGAGATGTTACTTGGTTCTCTAGTCACTTCTTTCCAGCACCATGATACCTTCTGAGTCATCCCAAGGTCACTGCCATCTGAAAATAGAAGATTCTCTACCCAAAGTGAGAGTAGCATGAATATAAGGGTATGAAGATTAAGCGAAGTGCTTACTGGGCAGTTTGATAATCATAGTATATACACTTATCCAGACATCAGCAGATGTTACACCCCCTAGGGATCATGACTACCCCAGTTTTAAGTTTTCAGTATCAGGGATGTATTTCCCCCATGGAGCGGGCCTCCATCCAATTAGAGGGCAGTTGGTTTCCACCATGACAGTCATGCCACTATTGCACCCACTAGCTCATTTGGCCTGGCTGGCCAATTATAAGGCTTGCAGTGTCCACTGTTGAGTATCATCACTGGTGGTATCTCTTTCTCCCATTGAACTACATGTAGAATGGCTTCTTCCAACTTTCTGTCACCTGGTCTACATGGAGGAGGTTATCAGCTCAGTTCAAGCAGAATTTCTCAGTGGCCTTGCAGCCCAAGTACTTGGAGTCTTCAGCAATAGGGTCTTACCATCTATTACTGGTGGGAAGCCAAGGGCCTTGCCAATGCCTATAATGTTTTTGGGGCAACAGGGACCTACCTGGCCAACTGGAAGGTATCCCATCCCTGGCACTGAAAATTTTCTGGCAACAATCTATGGCTCCTGAGTGATCCATAGTCCAAAGTTGGAGATTTCCATATGATTTACTTATATCCTTTTAGATTTTGATTGGCCCTCCCTCCACCTTTCCTTTGCTCAATCTCCTCCCCTGACCTCACTTTGGGTCTTTTTACCCTAGTTAATCTATTCTACTTACATATATACAATACCAACCTATTAAGTACCCTCCTCCCTTCCATTCTCTTCCCTTTGTGTCTCTCTTTTAGCTTACTGGCCTCTGCTACTGAGGTTTTTTCTTCTCACACAGAAGCCCAATCATCTGTAGCTAGGATCCACATATGAGGAAGAATATGTGGCACTTGGATTTCTAGGCCTGGGTTACCTCACTTAGTATACTCCTTTCCAGATCCACCCATTTTTCTGAAAATTTCATAACTTCATTTTTCTTTACTGCTGAGTAGAACTCTATTGTGTACATGTGCCATATCTTTGTTATCCACTCATCAGTTGAGGGACATCTAGGGTGGTTCCATTTCCCAGCTATAATAAATAGAACAGCAATAAACATGGTTGAGCACATACTTCTAAGGAAATGAGGTGAGTACTTAGGATATATGCTTAGGAGTGCTATAGCTGGGTCATATGGTAGATCAATTTTTAGCTATTTTAGAAACCTCCACACTGATTTCTACAATGGCTAGACCACATTGCATTCCCAACAGCAGTGTAGAAGGGTTCCTCTTTGTCCACAACCCCGCCAGCATTTATGATCATTTGTTTTCATGATGGTGGCCAATCTGACAGGAGTGAGATGGAATCTCAATGTAGTTTTAATCTGCATTTCCCTGATGACTAGTGACGTAGAACATTTTTTTAGATGATTATTCGGCATCCATATTTCTTCCTTTGAGAAGTTTCTATTTAGCTCCATAACCCATTTATAATTGGCTTGTTTGATTTCTTATTATTTAACTTTTTGAGTGCTTTGTATATCCTAGATATTAATCCTCTATCAGATATATAGATGCCGAAGATTTTTTCCCATTCTGTAGGTTGCCTCTTTGCTTTATTCACAGTGTCCATTGCAGTATAAAATCTTTGTAATTTCATGAGGTCCCAGTGTTTAATCGGGGGTTTTACAGCCTGAGAAATTGGGATTATATTCAGAAATTGCCAAGACCAATATATTAAAATGGTTTCCCCTACATTTTCCTCTAGCAATTTTGGAGTTTCTGGTCTGATGTTAAGGTCTTTAATCCATGTGGACTTAATTCTTGTGCATGGAGAGAGAGAAGGATCTATTTACATCATTCCACAGACACATATCCTTTTCTCAACACCATTTGCTGAAGAGGCTGTCTTTTCTCCAATGAGTATTTTTGGCATTTTTATTGAATATCAGGTGACTATAGCTACCTGGACTTATATCTGGGTCTTCTATGTCTTCTATTTTGATCCATTGATCTACATATCTGCTTTTGTGCCATTACCATGCTGTTTTTGTTACTATGGCTGTGTAGTATAGTTTAAAATCAGGTATGCTTATACCAACAGCCTTAATTTGTTGCTCAGTATTATTTTAGATATTTGAGGTTTTATGTGATTTGGAATGATTTTTTTTTTCCTATTTCCATGAAGAATGCCTTTGGAATTTTGAAAGGGATTGCATTAAACATGTAGATTACTTTTGGTAACATTGCCATTTTCAAAATATTGATTCTTGTAATCAAGGAACAAGGGATGTTTTTCCAATTTCTAGTGTCTTCTGTAATTTCTTGCTGGAATGTTTGAAAGTTTTCATTGTAGGGATCCTTTACTTCCTTGGTTAGGTTTATTCTAAGGTACTTTATTTTTTTCTGATGCAATTGTGAATGGGAGTGATTCTCTGATTTCATCCTCTGTATGTTTCTTGTTAGCATATAGGAATGCTACTGATTTCTATGTATTTATTTTGTATCCTGCCACATGGCTGTATGTGTTTATCAGCCCTAACAGTTTGATGGTAGATTCTTTAGGGTCCTTTATATGTAGAAGCATGTCACCTGCAAATAATGATAACTTGATTTCTTCCTTCCCAATTTGTATCCCTTTTCTCTGCATTTATTGCCTTATTGCTATGGCTAAGTTTTCCAGTACTATATTAAATAAATGTTGGAACAGTGTACACCCTTGTCTTGTTCCTGATTTTACTTGGGAACCCTCCAGTTTTTCCCCATTTAGTAATATGTTGGCTGTATGCTTGTCATAAATAGCCTTTATTATATTGAGATATGTCCCTTCTATTCCCAGTTTCTGTAGGACTTTTACCATGAAGGGATGTTGGATTTTGTCAAATGCTTGCTCTGCATGTAATGAGATGATCATGTGATATTTGTCCATCGATTCATTTACATAATGTATTACATTTATCGATTTCCATATATTGAACCATCTCTGCATCTCTGGGATAAAGCCTACTTACTCAGGGTGAATGATCTTTCTGATATATTCTTGTTTTCTGTTTGCCAATATTTTGTTGAGAATTTTTGCGTCTATGTCCATGAGAGAGATTGGTCTGTAATTTTCTTTTTTTGTTCTATCTTTGCCTGGTTTTGGCATCAGGGTGATGCTGGCTTCATAGAAAGAGTTTGATAGAATCCCTTCTTTTTCTATTTTATGGAAAAGGTTAAGAAGCAATGGTGTTAGCTCTTCCTTGAAGGTCTGGTAAAATTCAGCAGTCAATCCATCTGTGCCTGGTCTTTGTCTAGTTGGGAGATATTTGATAACTGTTAGGATCTCCATGCTTGTTATAGGTTCATTTAAGTGATTGATCTCATCTTCATTTAATTTATGTAGGTCATAAAATTCAAGTAAATCATCCATTTCTTTCAGATTTTCATACTTTGTGGAGTATATGCTTTTATAGTATGTCCCTATGATTTTTTTAATTTCTCTGTTATCTGTTGTGTTGTTACATTTTTCATCTCTAATTTTATTAATTTGTATCTCTTCTCTCTTTCTTTTGGTCAGATTTCCTAAGGGTTTGTCAATCTTGTTTATCCTTTCTAAGCACCAACTCTTTGTTTCATTGATTTTTTTGATTTACTTTTGTTGTTGTAGTTGTTTGTACTTCATTAATTTCTGCCCTAATCTTTATTATGTGGAACCTTCTACTGATTTTTGGTTTGCCTTGTTCTTCTTTTTCCAAGGCTCTAAGGTGAAGCTTAAGTCATTTACTTGTGACCTTTCTAATTTCTTAATATAGGCACTTAAAGCTATAAATTTACCTCATAGGACTGCCTTCATTGTTTCCCAGAGATTTTGGTATGTTATGTTCTCATTATTGTTTGACTCTATGAATTTTTTAATTCCTTCTTGATTTCTTCATTGACCCATTCATCATTTACTAGTGTGTTATTTAATTTCCATGATTTTGTGTATGCTCTATAGCCTTTCTTGCTATTGATATGTAGTTTGATTCCATTGTGGTCAGATAAAATGCAAAGAATTATTTCAGTTTTCCTGTATTTGTTAAGATTTGCTTTGTGTCTATTATGGTCTATTTTAAAGAATGTTCCATGTGCTGCTGAAAAGAATGTATATTCTGCAGCATTTGGATGAAATGTCCTGTAGATATCGGTTAGGTCCATTTCTTCTATGACCTCATTTATTCCAGATGCCTGTCTGTTTATTTTTTCCCATGATGACCTGTCAATCGATGAGAGTTGGGTGTAGAAGTCACCCACTACCACTGTGTTTGGTGTTATCTGTGACTTTAGTTATAATAGCATTTGTTTGATGAATTTGGGGGCCCCCATGTTAGGTGCATATGTTTAGGATTGTAATGTCCTGTTGGATGGTGCCTTAAAGCAATATATAGTGACCTTCCTTATGTTTCTTAACTAAGGTTGGACTGAAGTTTACCTTGTCAAATATTAGCATAGCAACCCCTGCTTGTTTTCTAGGTCCATTTGCTTGAAACACTGTTTTCCAACCTTTCACCCTAAGATAGTGTCCATCCTTTGTAGAAACGTGGGTTTCTTGGAGGCAACAAATTGAAGGATCCTCCTTTTTAACCCAGTCTGCTAACCTATGTCTTTTGGTTGGGGCATTGAGGCCATTGATATTAAAAGATTTTATTCAAAGTTGTGTCTTCATTTTTGCCATTTTTTTTTGTAGTTCTTCCAGTTTTCCCTTTGCTCTCTTGTGTCAACTAGTATCTGAGGGTTGTTTGTTTTTCCCAGTTCCTTATATGTGTTCTTTTCTTTTTCTTCAACATGGAGGACTCTTTCAAGTATTTTCTGTAGAGCTGGTTTTGTCTTCAGATACTCCTTTAGCGTGCATTTGTCATGGAATGTCCTTATTGCCCCATCTATCTGTATGGATTGCTTTGCAGGATAAAGTAGCCTTGGTTGACAGTTGTATCTTTCAGAACTTGTAATACATAATTGCAAGACCTTCTGGCTTTTAAAGTTTGTGTTGAGTAATCTGCTGTGATCCTGATAGGCTTGCCTTTGTAGGTAACTTGATTTTTCTCTCTAACTGCTTTCAATATGTTTTCTTTGTTTGTATATTTGGTAGTTTGATTATAATATGGTGAGGAGAGGTTCTTTCTAGGTTTTGTCTGGCTGGCATTCTAAAGGATTCCTGTATCTGCATTGGCAACTCTTTCCCAATTTGGGGGAAGTTTTCTTCTATGATTTTGTTGAAGATGCCGACTATGCCCTTGGTGTGAAATTTTTCTCCTTCTACTATGCCCTGAGTTCTTATATTTGATCTTTTCATAGTGTCCCGAATATCTTAAAATTCCCACTCATACTTTTCTATAAGTTTGATTTCTCATTGTTAGATCTGCCACCTAGTCTTCTAGCTTAGATATTCTGTCCTCTCCTTCATCCATTCTACTGGTGATATTTTCTACGGAGTTTTTTATTTCATTAACTGTGTTCTTTATTGCTAGCAATTCTAACTGGTTTTTCTTTATTATTTCTATTTCCTTACTTATGTCTAGTATTGACCTCTTTATTTCATTAAATTGGTGTCCTGTGTCTTCTTTGGTTCCTTTGATTTCTTCTTGGAGTTCTTTGAAAATATTTATAATCATTCTTTTGATATCTTTCTCAGGCATTTCTTCTAACCCGTTCTCATTGGAAGTCATTTCTAATGTATTAATACTTTTTGGTGGATTTATATTGTCTTGATTTTTGGTGTTTCTTGTGTTATAATGTATATATTTTTGCATCTTGGGTTAGGTAATGATTGGATTTTCCATTTAGCTGGGTATTATGAGATGTATCAATCAATCTGATGTTATATATCTTTAGGGTAGGAGCTTAAGGCTTTAGGTGTGGCTCTGAAGACTCTCAGGGTATCTACAAAAGTGACTGTTGGTGTTGGGTGTGCCTGCTATGAGAGTATTCAAGTAGGCTAAGTGTAACAAAATATAGGCAGATTTTAATATTTAACTATCCAATGTACACATTCAGTGCACAACTGCACATTGTATTTATCCAAGAGTAGGTATTATGACAACCAGGTCCTCTCTCTGTCCCTTAGGCTGTGTGGTGCCTCACCCACTAACTTAATCCTGACAATGAGGTGGTTAAGATTTCTGGTCTGTAGTGGGTTCCAAGTCAGCTTGTGACCAGGTGAGACCCTTCCCTAATGTATAACAGAAGAGTAAGCAAAGCCACTATAATTCAAAAAGCAACAAATAACAAGCCAAAAATACAGCTTATTTAAGAATAGCAAATTTGACCATCCATCAGATTTAACATATAATTTATCATGATATGGAAGGTACAATTAGCACTTCTGGTTCAGGCATATATGCCAGGTTTATTAGGCGGGTACTGACCTGGTGTAATCCCAGTTACCTTTTGGGATGATTTTGGTTTCAGCTGCACTCTTGATTGGGTCCCTCTTTGGTGCTCTGTCAGTTCAAGTATGTGTGGCCGGGTCCCTGAACCACTGCTCTGTTCCCAAGGGCTGGTCACTGGTGGTGGGGAAGGGGAATGGGAGGGAGCCAATGCTACTCTAGTTCGCCCACTGTTCCATGTGTTCTTCTACCTTGTGATCTGCTTCTCCATTGTTCATTGCCATTCTCCTTTCACGTTTCTTGAGTTTGCAGAGAGCTCCAGTGTGAGTGCAAAATACCCTCGCCTGGGTTTTCCTGTGGCTCAAGCCAAGCACCGCCACTGATAAAGTGCGCTGACCCGCCCCACCCGAGGTGCTTCTGCCCGCGTGTGCAGGCTCTGGATGCTCTGGCTCTCTCCTACTTCTCTGGTGCTGTTTTAATTTCCTATATGACTTGCTTTTTAGTAAAAGTGTGTATTTTGCTTTTTTTTTTTTTTTTTTTTTTTGGCTTTTTCCTCCCTAGGCTGCTTTGGAGTGGTACCTATACCACCATACCACCATCTTAACTGGAAGTCCCTGATTCTTCACAACAAGGTTTTGGAGATAATAATACAGGTCCAAATCTTGACTGCGTGATAGTTATACATATAGTCAAATGAGCTCAGTAACTAAATAGGTTCTGAACATGCCTCAATGCCAATTTGCTGATGTTAACATGGTACAATAGTCATGTAATGCATTACAATTGGGGAAACTGTTATGAGCACTTTGTACATCTGTGTAAACTTCTTTTTTTTATTAATTAGTTTTGTACTCAGTGAATACAGTCAACTTGGTACTATTATTAGGCTCATCCATTACCTACCTCCTCCCCTTGTCCCCTCCTTTTTGAAGTATATGGGTCATGCATTCTGGAGTTGGCCCACAGTTATGGGTAGGATAAATGTCTGCATATCATGACCCAACATGTATCTCTGACAGTCTTTCTGCCCCCTCTTCTGCAAAATTTCCCTGAGCAATGTTGGGTTCATTTTTGGTCTACTTCAGTGATGAGGTGTTGGGAGCCTCTGAGTCTCTGGATCTCTGATTTGGTAAGAGTTGAATTTTCTCTGTGTTGATCTCCTTCACCCTTGTGCTGGTACCCAGTTCACCAAGAAATCAGCATCCCTGCTTGTTTCGCCAATTGCTTTTAGTTTCAGCCAGGACTCTTTTGAGGTATGAAGGGGTGGCTGTCTCCTTAGGCTCTACATATATCTGAAAAAGAGAAGCACATTCTCCAATGGAGAGGGAGTTAGTACCAGACAAATGAGATAACCCTTACTTTTTATAGAGAATTTAATAGGTGTAGGCCCTCTTGTAGCCCATGATTGGTGGCTGCTTAATAGTGGAGAGCAGGCTTATGTTTGGATATGGTTCTGACTTGTTTCCCAGATCCAGTTATGGGTCTCATACCACAGAGGGGATTAGTTAGCTGAATCAGAAGCAGTTGGTTTCCCACCATGGCTGTGTGCCACTATTGCACTTGTGTGAATATCACAACAGGTTATTTGTTGCTAAGTAGGTGAGACTATGAGTTGCTTGGACAGATATTGGTCATTTTCCCCCAGTCGCCCATGTAGCACCTTCTGGCACTAGACATGCTGACTGTCTGGCGACTGACTCTCTTCCAGTTTCCAGCCATGACATTCCATTTTATGTGTCAACTGTATATATATATATATATATATATATATATATATATATATATATATTTACTATCATGGTATAATAGTGCAATTTATCTAATTTCTAATGTTGTTAAGAATGTCTGCATTAGCTCCTTAGACAATAAACAGGACAGTACCAACCCATAATTTTTAACTATTTTATTGACCTTTACTTACATTATACAATATATATTATATACATATATATAATTTAAGAGTGTTTGCAAATATTATATATGGATATATAGAGATACATACATATGATTTTGTTATCTGCTAGTATGATGTACTATTAATTTCTACAACTTATCACTTGCCCTATTACCTTTTTAGTACTGTCTCTGTGCAATTTTATTGTCTTTAATATGACAAATTTACTACATGAGCTTTATTAAATGCATTCCTATTATTGTATCATAGAGAAATTCTCCTAGTATTTTCTAAAATTAACATAGTTGTGACATTCCTACTATGTTTCATCTGCTTGGAATTGACATCATTTGGTATGAAGCCATATAATTGATTGTCCTAATATCATTAGTAATGCTATATAAATAGAGGTTCATCATATGCTTCTGAGAAACCATTCTCAACTCTTGTCTCATATATTTACTTTAGGCCAATCTTTTGTTTTACTTTGCCTTTAGATCAACTCTATACTTGTGGTGGGCAGATGTTAACCTTGTTAATTCTTGTCAAATGTGACTTGATGATTCTGTTTGCTTTTTTCCTTAAATCTCTAAGAAATGATATAATTGTAATATTCCAAATGTAATTTGAATACAACACTAAGCACACAAATGGCACTTTTCTCTCAGGTAGACAATTTTAAGCCTGAATGTCCAATGTTTCTATTTCTTATCTTACCCTCAAAAGTGCTTTTAAGCACCAGCAGACTATAGTTCCTTATCTATGATTTATGCTATCTGATGACACCTCTTTTATCTTAAACTATTTTTAGTATCTCTGTTTGACCAGAGTATATCTCAACTTGATTACTTAAGCTTCTTCTTTCATGTAGCTGAGTTTGCTAGCCTCCCTGTTCTCTTATTTGAGAATTTTTAAATGTATCTGCATCATTTATAATAATTAAATGACAAGAGAAAAACCAAGAGCCTGGAGATAAAGCTTAGTGGTAGATGTCTTGTTTAGCCATAGGGCCTGGGTTCAGTCTCTAGCACTAAAAAATTACAAACAGACAATACCATAACAAGAAGAATATTGGTCATTTATTTATAATTGAGGCACATGTATCAAAAGATGTCAAGTATTTTTCAAAATCATATATCTTAATACTTGATGAACTCTTGGGATTTCTAGTGCAAAGCACCTGCAAATTAAGGAAATCATCATATTGATAGCCCTGATCTTAAAACTCTTCAGGAAGAACACTTGATCCTGATTATGTTTATGTTTACTGGTATTGTGACAAAATTGCTAAACTGAATCTACTATTCCATCATGCTCTCTTCTCAATTTGTAAGCTATGTTTTAGGTATTGCATCATAATTTCTGATAATACTAAGATTTCTATGAAGTTTGTTAAATTCCCTAGAGTTCTTTCATCTGGAGTATTATTTTCTTTATTAGGTCACTCTGGGCAGTGTCTGGACAGGATCAGAACAATAGTGTCATTGGAGAAATAGGTGGCACATTAAATATGTGCACAAATTAAGCACAGGAAATAAAAAATAAATTGTTCATTAGTTGTTATGGTTCATATATGAGCCAGTTTTTATTCATGTAGTACAAAATCAGATTAGTTTGAAAAGCAAATGGTATCCATTTATGAAACAGAGGTGAGAATAAAGAAAAAGAAGACAAATGCTATCACTGTAAAGTTTTAAGTTGAAGTCTGCTTTGGTAAATCTTGTCGATTTTATTGATCTCTAAGTGGCATCATCTAGTATTTTGTCATATTCCAATTCACTGACACTCATTTCACTCTGTGTTTTCCAACATCTCTTCATATTCAATTTGCTATTAAAATTCGGCTTTCTTGAAGGGAGTGCTTGGTTTATGGATTTTTTTTTTAATTTGATTTATTAGTTTCCTTTTCATCAAATACAGGTAGTTTGGTACCATTGTTTAGGCTCATCTATGATCTACCCCCTCCCATTAGACCCTCCTTGTTGATGTAAATGGGTCGTGCATTGTGGAGTTAGTCCCCAGTTATTGGTATGCTAAATGTCTCTGCAAATCATGACCCAACATGTGACATTCTTTCCAACCCCTCTTCCGCAAAATTTCCCTGAGCCATGTTGGGTTCATTTTTGGTCTGCTTCAGTGCTGAGGTGTTGGGAACAAAAAAAATAAAATACCTTGGAATAACGTTAACCAAGGAAGTAAAAGATCTATACAATGAAAATATAAAAACTCTCAAAAAAGAAATTGAGGAGGACTTGAGAAGATGGAAAGACCTCCCATGCTCCTGAATAGGCAGAATTAACATTGTGAAGATGGCAATACTACCAAAGGCAATATATAGATTTAATGCAATTCCAATTAAAATCCCTACAGTGTTCTTCACAGAGATAGAAAAAAATTATCTCAAATTTCATATCGAAAGGCAGAAGGCCTCGCATATCCAAACATATCCTTAGCAAAAGAAATACCTCTGGTGGTATCACCATACCTGATGTAAAGCTATACTACAAAGCCATAGTAATAAAAACTGCATGGTATTGGCATAAAAACAGGAGTATAGACCAATGGAATAGACTTGAGGACCCGGATTTTGGGTCCAGCAACTATAGCTACTTGATATTCGACAAAGGCTTATGGATTTTTAATCTTTCTTTTTGTAAGGTATGCAAATACTGACAAGCATTCAACTTGATGTACATTTTAGCTCCTTTCTACAAATTCTAACATACATAAATTAGATGTATTTAATTCTAAATAATCTTTATATCCCATTCTCATTTTCATTTGATATATGTGCTATATATAGTATGCTTATTTCTAAACCAATAGGGAATTAAAAATATTTGACATTGTCTTCTGGCTTCACCATACTATGAACTATATTCTTATAAATTAAATAATTTAACTTTATTCAAGACTGTATTCACAACAAGGACATAATCAAATTTTTCAATCTTATATGTGAACTTAAAGAAATGAGTGGTCCTCAGCTGGGGTTGCAGAGGTGAATGAAAATTGATTACATCAAGTTTGTTCATCAAGATGGTCATGTTTTCTGGCTTGTGTTAATTTTCTTTAAGTTTGATTTTTTTTTTTCCTGTGAGCTTGTGAAATTGGGAAAAATTTGCTCATAATATTTGCAGGTTTTCTAGTCTTTCAATTCTGTCACCTTTCACTTCAAATTTTTGAGGCAACGTATTTTGAGGCTAGATAATATTTTGGAGAATTTGGACTGGCCAAGTCAATAAAATTCATGCCATACCAGAGTAAGGGCCTGAGTTCAGACATTGAGTATCTACATAAGTGCTGGTTGTGGTGATGAATACCTGTCTCTAATGTAAGATAGAATGTGATAAAGAAAGATACTCAAAAATGACCTCTGGCCTCTACAAACACAAATGTGCACATACACATGCACACACACACACTTGCCCCATACATGTATAACACCCATTTACACACAGCAAACAATAAAAAGAAATTATTCTTTCCTGCAGAACTGAACACTTGATCATGAAGTGTAATTTTTATCTCTAGTACTGCTTTTGCCTTAAAACTACATTGTTTTGTAATATTTATGTAGCAGCTAAAGATTTCTTTTGATTGGTGTTATGTGGCATTTCATTCTATGAGTTTCAATGTGTTTACTTTTACATTTTTTTTCATGAATACATGTGTCTTTAGTTATATTTCCTAAAAATATAAGAGAGAAATTATCATTAATAGTTATTTTCAATTTATTTTCTTATATATTAATAAAATAAATTAACGTCTATGTATTATATTCTTAAAATGCAATATACTCTTATCACATTTAGTTTTAAAGCCCTACATTTTATTTACACCTAATCAAATTTTATTTTTAGGAAACACATTTGCCTCTTTAACTCATTTAAAAAAATTATTTTTGTTTATTTTTATTTATTTATTTGAGAGTGACAGAGAGAAAGAGGCAGATAAAGAGAGAGAGAGAGAGAGGAAGGGAGAGAATGGGTGTGCCAGGGCTTCCAGCCACTGCAAACGAACTCCAGATGCATACGCCCCCTTGTGCATCTGGCTAATGTGGGTCCTGGAGAATCTAGCGTTGAACCAGGGTCCTTTGGCTTCACAGGCAAGCGCTTAACCACTAAGCAATCTCTCCAGCCCCTCTTTAACTCATTTTGTCACTTTGACACTTGTTAAGTATGTGCCTCTTAGTGATCTACACAGAACATGAAATTCATCACCAGATCGATATGGCATTATAGTGGTGTGACTTTTAAAATTTATATAGCTCATCTGTGAAGAGAAGGATTCTGTTGTCCAACTGTGTCTCATTTTTATAATTGAATAAATAATTTGGATTGCTTACATTTGTGTCCTCATTTATAAAGTGGGTGCAATGATACTGATTCCTCATTATCAGCAAGGATTAAACAAACTAATATATATTTTTTTATTACTTATGGACATACTGAGTATGTAAACATCACATGTTGGTACCATCTTTTCCCTCATCCCTGCCCTCCTCCAAAGGAACCCTCCTCATTGAGAATGCCATTCATCCCCATGGGGATTGTGGGTCATGAATTGTGGGGACATCCATCAGTTATGGGAAAGACAATGATGCTGTGAATAATGTTACAACTTGTGGCTCTAAAAATCTTTCCTCCCCCTCTTCCATGAAATTTCCTTAGCTATCTTGGGGTCATTTTAAGTAAACTTCAGTGATGGGGTCTTAAGTACCTATGGATTGCCTGTTTGGTAGATGTTGAGTTTGCTTAGTGTCTATCCCCTTCAACCTTGTGCTGATATCAAGTTCACCTAGAAAGAAACATTCTTACTCATTTCCCCAATTCCTCTATGGCTTCAGCTGGGGCCTTTGTGGAGTGAGATGGGTATTTTCTCTCCTCAGATCTCACTCTATCTGAAAAAGATAAACAGATTCTTCAACAATGAGTGAAGTCAACACAGGATAAATGGGATAGCCATTATTAGTTTATAGAAATTTAATGGGTGTAGATCCTCTTGTAGCCCAATAGTAGTGGTAGCTTGATGTTGGAAAGCAAAATCATTATCTTGATATTATTCTGACTTGTTTTCCAGTTGTAGAAATGGTTTCCTTTCTACTGAGCAAATCTGTTAGCCAACCCAAGAGCAGGTGGTCTGCCATCATGGCTGTGTGCCACCATTGCACTTGTGTGAGCTTCACATCAGTTTATTTGCTTCTAAGTAGCTTAGACCTCAAGTTGTTCAGACAAATGTCGGCCAGTTTCTCCCAGTAGTTCATGTATCACCTTCTAGTACTAGACAGGCTGTCTGGGGATTGGCTCTCTTCCAGATTATAGCCAGGTCTCTCCATGTTCCATACTGACAGCATATGGTGTCTTCAGCAGTAGAGTCTTACCACTAAACTCTGAAGGGTATTCAAATGCTCTGAAAGAAGTCTGTCTTGTTTTGGGAAACCTTATATGTCTCTATGATCAACAGCTCATTCTGGGTATTAACTGCATCCTGGTAATGGAGTTACACGTTAGTGCCAAGGAAAAAAAGAAGAAAAAAAGATAAATAGAGAAAGAGAAAGAAAGAAACAAAAGAAAAAGAAAAAAAAGGGGAACAGGAGAAATTTAAGGTCAGGCTTCATCTCACCCTTTACTGGTCCTTCAATTCAGATGCTCCCTTTAAGGTCTTGAAGAGGGTTCTACCTATTTTTAAGTCTTCAAGGATATAGGAGTCTATAGTACCAGTTCCATTTGGGTTCAGTTTGTATCCCCTCCCCAGTCTATTACCATCCCCTTAACCCTAACCTTCCTAGTGTCCAGGCTTTAAGATGCCTATTAGGGGTGCCAGCATCTCAGGCTGAACTACATTAGGAGCCACAATCATGTCTTCTTAAAACTTCCTCAAAAAGAAGAGTCGAGGGCTGGAAAGATGGCTTAGCGGTTAAGTGCTAGCCTAAGGACCCCAATTCGAGGCTTGATTCTCCAGGACCCACGTTAGCCAGATGCACGGGGGGGGGGCACATGCATCTGGAATTCGTCTACAGTGGCTGGAAGCCCTGGCATGCCCATTCTGTCTCTCTCTCTCTCTCTCTTTCTCTCTCTCTCTCTCTCTCTCTCACTGCCTCTTTCTCTGTTGCTCTCAAATAAATAAATAAAAATAAACCAAAAAAATTAAAAAAAAAAAGAGTAGTCTAGGACCAGATGGCTTCTCAGCCAAATTCCATGAAACTTTTATGGAAGAACTGAAACCAAGATTTATCAAAATGTTCTACATAATCAGAGAATGAGGAAAATCATCCAACCCCCTTTATGAAGCTAGTATCACACTAATACGAAAATCAGACAGAGATACAACAGGAAAAGAAGACTAAAGGCCTATAACCCTGATGTACTTAGTTACAAAGATCCTGAACAAAATGCTCACAAACCAAATTCAACAACATGTCAAAAGCATTATTCACCTTGTTCAAGTAGGCTTTATCCCAAGAACTAAGGGTTGGTTCAACATAAGGAAATTTGTCAATGTAATATACCACATAAATAAGCTTAATTATAAAACCACATGATAATTTCAATAGATGCAGAAAGGGCCTTCAACAAAATACAACATCATTTTATGATCTAAACTTTGGAGAGAATAGGCGTGGATGGCTTATATGCCAACATAATAAAGACTATATATAAAGCTCCTAAAGCCCATATAATACTTAACAGGGAAAGATTCAAGGAATTCCCACTGGGGTCAGGAACAAGACAAAGGTGACTACTCGCACCTCTGCTCTTCAACATAGTACTAGAAGTCATAACCTGTTGGGCCCTGAAAGGCCCAGGCGTGAGGCCCTGTGGAACTTCCTGAGCCTAGCTAAAGTTTGGTGACATGTCTCTGGCCAGCTAGGACTCAAGACACCTAGTGGCTTCTGGCCTGCTACTTCCATGCAGGAGTTGAAATTACTATTTCAGTAGTTATAGTTTACTCTTGGCCCTTACCTCTCCCCACATCCTAAAATCCCCTCCTTCACCCCCAACATGATACAGGCAACTGTTCATAGCAATAAAGCAAGTTCCTGCTTTGAAAAGATTCCTGACTCAGTATGGTTTTTCTCCAGTGGCTAGGAGAGGATTCTGAGTCATCATACACTCATCTTCCTCCTTAACCCCTAGGTAGGAACCAGCAGGCCTGGTCCTTCCCTCTGCACTACCTGCCCGCTGGAGGAGCCCAGCCTCTGGTGTCCAACGTGGGGCTCTGGGGACAACAGTTTGAGGAAGGGAGGGAATGTCATCCCAATTACTCCAATGAACACCCCCAATTCTAAGGGCCACTGGCCAGCTCCCCCCACCCCCAGTTTAAAATCCATTGGAGACCGGGGAATCCTATATGGGTTGAACAGTGGCCTCTCCCTTCTTCTAAGTTACACCAACTCCACATAGTTATTGTTCAACAATTGGAGGCCAGACATATCTGTCCCTCCACTAGTCCCTGGAACTCTCCTAGAACCCCATATCTCAACATGCACAAAAATCCAATCCAAATGGATCAAAGACCTCAATATAAAACCTGAAACTCATCTACTCCTGGAAGAAAAAAAATAGGAGCAACTTTCCACAATATAGGAGTGGGGAAAGACTTCTTAACAAAACCCCAGTAGTTCAGGAACTTAAACAATCACTCAATCCTTAGGATCTCATGAGGCCAAAAACTTCTATACTTACAGAAAATAAACCATTTGATTTTAGTCTTTACTATCCTTTCTGGGAGAAAAGTGGAAACTCATAGCAGTTTTTACTTGCATTTCCCTGATGGTTAGAGAGGATGAACATTTTCTTAAGTGTGTTTGCCATTTGTTTTTCTTCCTCTGAAAATTTCCTGTTCAGTTCTTTTCTCCATTGTGTGAATAGATTGTTTGATAATTATTATTATTATTATTATTATTATTATTATTATTTTATTTGAGAACAACAGACACAGAGAGAAAGACAGATAGAGGGAGAGAGAGAGAATAGGTGCGCCAGGGCTTCCAACCTCTGCAAATGAACTCCAGACGCGTGCGCCCCCTTGTGCATCTGGCTAACGTGAGACCTGGAGAACCGAGCCTCGAACCAGGGTCCTTAGGCTTCACAGGCAAGCACTTAACCGCTAAGCCATCTCTCCAGCCCTGTTTTATTATTTCATTGTTTTGGTTTTTGAGTGTTTTTTATAGATTTAGAAATTAGAACTATGTCAGTTATATAGCCATCAAAATTTTTTTTCCCATTCCGTGTTAAATCTATTGGCTCTGTTTATGGAATTATGTTATGCTTGTCTGTGAAAAAACTTTTTGGCCTCATGAGATCCTAAGGATAGAGTGATTGTTTAAGTTCCTGAACTACTGGGGTTTTGTTAAGAAGTCTTTCCACACTCCTATATTGTGGAAAGTTGCTCCTATTTTTTCTCTAAAATAGACCATATATTAGGACACAAAGCAAATCTTAACAAATACAGGAAAACTGAAATAATTCCTTGCATTTTATCTGACCACGATGGAAGCAAACTACATATCAATAGCAAGAAAGGCTATAAAGCATACACAAAATCATGGAAATTAAACAACACACTAGTAAATGATGAATGGGTCAATGAAGAAATCAAGAAGGAATTTAAAAAATTCATAGAGTCAAATGATAATGAGAACACAACATACCAAAATCTCTGGGACACAATGAAGGCACTCCTAAGAGGTAAATTTATAGTTTTAAGTGCCTATATTAAGAAATTAGAAAAGTCACAAGTAAACAACCTAAGCCTCACCTTAGAGCCATGGAAAAAGAAGAACAAGACAAACCAAAAATCAGTAGCTGGGAATAAATAATAAAGATTAGGGCAGAAATTAATGAAATAGAAATTAAATAAAAAACAAAAAATCAATGAAACAAGAGTTGGATCTTCGAAAGGATGAACAAGATTGATAAACCCTTAGCAAATCGGACCAACAGAAAGAGAAAAGAGACACAAATTAATAAAATCAGAGATGAAAAATGTAACATCACAACAGATTCCAGAGAAATTCAAAAGAATCATAGGGACATACTATAAAAGCATATACTCCACAAAGTATGAAAATCTGAAAGAAATGGATGATTTCCTTGATTTATATGACCTACCTAAATTAAATCAAGATGAGATTAATCACATAAATAGACCTATAACAAGCATGGAGATCCAAACAGTTATCAAAATTCTCCCAACTAAACAAAGCCCCAGCCCAGATGGATTGACTGCTGAATTTTACCAGACCTTCAGGGAAGAACTAATTCCATTGCTTCTTAGCCTTTTCCATAAAATAGAAAAAGAAGGAATCCTACCAAATTCCTTCTATGAAGCCAGCATCACCCTGATACCAAAACCAGGCAAAGATAGAACAACAAAAGAAAATCACAGACCGATCTCCCTCATGACATAGATGAAAAAATTCTCAACAAATTATTGGCAAACAGAATACAAGAATATATCAGAGAGATCATTCACCCTGACCTAGTGGGCGTTATCCCAGAGATGTAGGGATGTTTCAACATACATAAATCGATAAATGTAATATATTATATAAATGGACTGAAGGACAAAAATCATGTGATCATCTCATTAGATGCAGAGAAAGCATTTTACAAAATCCAACATCCCTTCATGACAAAAGTCCTACAGAGACTGGGAATAGAAGGAACATATCTCAATATAATAAAGGCTGTTTATGACAAGACTACAGGAAACATATTACTAAATGGGGAAAACCTGGAAGCTTTTCCACAAAATCAGGAAAAAGACAAGGGTGTCCACTGTCCCCACTTTTATTTAATATATTACTGGAAGTCTTAGCCATAGCAATAAGGCAAGAGATGCACATAAATGGGATACAAATTGGGAAGGAAGAAATCAAGTTATCAAGCAGGTGACATGCTTCTATATATAAAGGACCCTAAAGACTCTACCAGCAAATGGTTAGAGCTGATAAGCACCTACAGCCATGTAGCAGGATGCAAAATAAATACACAGAAATCAGTAGCATTCCTATATGCTAACAACAAACACACAGAGGATGAAATCAGAGAATCACTCCCATTCACAATTGCATCAAAGAAAATAAAGTACCTTGGAATAAACCTAACCAAAGAAGTAAAGGATCTCTACAATGAAAACTATAAAACACTCAAATGAGAAATTGCAGAAGACACTAGGTAATGGAAAAACATCCCTTGTTCCTGGATTGGAAGAATCAATATTGTGAAAATGGCAATCTTACCAAAAGCAAACTACACATTTAATGCAATCCCCATCAAAATTCCAAAAGCATTCTTCATGGAAATAGAATAAAACAATCCAAAAATTCATTTGGAATCACAAAAAACCCCTAATATCTAAAAAATGCTGAGCAACAAAAATAAGTTGGGAGGCATCACCATACCTGAATTTAACTTATACTACAGAGCCCTAGTAATAAAAATAGCAGGGTACTGGTACAAAAGCAGATATGTAGATCAATGGAACAGAATAGAGGACCCAGATATAAGTCTAGGTAGCTATAGCCACCTGATACTCGATAAAAATAAGAAAAATACTCATTGGAGAAAACACAGACTCTTCAGCAAATGGTGTTGGGGAATTGTGTATGTATCTGTAGAAGGATGAAAATAGATTCTTCTCTCTCTCCATGCACAAGAGTTAAGTCCAAATAGATTAAATACCTTAACATCAGACCTATAACTCTGAAATTGATAGAGGAAAAAGTAGGGGAAACACTTGAACATATTAGTCTTGGCAAAGACTTTCTGAATATAATCCCAACTGCTCAGGCAATAAAACCACAGATTAATCACTGGACCTCATGAAATTACAAGGATTTTGTACTGCAAAGTATGCTGTGAATAAAGCAAAAAGGCAACCTACAGAATGGGAAAAAATCTTTCCTAGCTATATATCTGATAGAGGATTAATATCTAGGATATACAAAAACTCAACAAGTTAAATAATAAGAAGTCCAACAAGCCAATTAAAAAATGAGCTATGGAACTAAATAGAGAGTTCTCTATAGAAGAAATACAGACGGCGTATAAGCATCTAAAAAAATGTTCTGCCTTCCTAGTCATCAGGGAAATGCAGATTAAAACTACATTGAGATTCCATCTCACTACTGTCAGATTGGCTACCATCATGAAAACAAATGATCATAAATGCTGGAGGGGATATGAAAAAAGAGGAACCCTTTTACACTGTTGGTGGGAATGCAATCTGGTCCAGCCATTGTGGAAATCAGTGTGGAGGTTCCTAAGACAGCTAAAAATTGATCTACCATATGACCCAGCTATAGCACTCCTAGGCATATATCCTAAGGAATCATCCCATTTTCTTAGAAGTACATGCTTAACCATGTTTATTGCTGCTCAATTCATAATAGGTGGGAAATGGAACCAGCCTAGATGTCCCTTAACTGATGAGTGGATAATGAAGATATGGCACATTTCTACAGTGGAGTTCTACTCGGTAGTAAAGAAAAATGAAGTTATGAAATTTGCAGGAAAATGGATTCATCTGGAAATGATTATGCTAAGTGAGGTAACCGAGGCCCAGAAAGCCAAGTGCTGCATGTTCTCCCTCATATGTGGATTCTAGCTGCAATGATTGGGTTTCTGTGTGAGAAGGAAAAAACTCAGTAGCAGAGGCCAGTAAGTTAAAAAGGAGATATAGAGGGAAGAGATAGAAAGGGAAGAGGGTACTTAATAGGTTGGTATTGTATATATGTAAGTAGAAGAATAGATTAACAGGGGTCAAAATGCCCAACTTGAGGTCAGGAGAAGAGATTGAATAAAGGAAAGGTGGAGGGAAGGCTTATCAAATTCTAAGACGATGCAAATAAATCATATGGAATCATCTGGTTTTGGACAATGGAACATTCAGGAGTCATAGATCATTGTTCGAAAATTTTCAGTGCTAGGGATGGGGTACCTCCTATGAGTTGTTGACCAGAGAGGTCCCTGATGCCCCCAAAACATTACAGGCCATTGCCAAGGCCCTTGGTTTCCCACCAGGAATAGATGGAAAGACCCTATTGCTGAAGACTCCACATATTTGGGCTGCAAGGCCACTGAGAATTCATGCTGGAACTGAGCTGATAACCTCCTCCACGTAGACCAGCTGACAGAAAGCTGAAAGAAGCCATTCTACATGTAGTTCAATGGGAGAAAGAGATACAACAAGTTTACATACTCATCAGTGGACACTGCAAGCCTTGTAATTGGCCACCCAGGCCAAATGAGCCAATGGGTGCAATAGTGGCATATCTGTCATGGTGGAAACCAACTCCTCTCCATTTGGACTGGAGGCCCAATCTATGGGGAGAAACACATCCCTGATACTGAAAACTTAAAACAGGGGTAGTCATAAGCCATAGGACTGTAACATCAGCTGATATCTGCAAAAATGTATATACTATGCTTATCAAATTGTCCAGTAAGCACTTCTCTTAATATTTATACCCTTAGATTAACACTACTCTCACTTTGGGTAGAGAATCTTCTCTTTTCAGATGGCAGTGACTTTGGGATGACTCAGAAGGTATCATAGTGCTGGAAAGAAGTGACTGGAGTACTACATAACATCTTGGTCACACCTTCTGAGGCTCAGGGTCTAATGCAGAAAAGGTGGCAGAAGGAATGTAAGAGCCAAAGGAAGAGTAGGACTCCTTACAACGTGCTCGCTCCAGACATAAAATGGTCTAGATATCTATGACATCATAGTGCCTGACACTACCTACACAAGACCCTCATAAGAGGAGGAAAAGACCATGACATCAAAATAAAAGAGAGGATCTGGTTAAGTTGGTGGCATAGGTACCATGCCAAAGCAGCCTGGGGGGGGGGGGCGGGGAGATCAAAAAAACTCAGCAAAATATACACTTTTACTAAAAAGTGAGGTGCATAGGAAATTGAAGCAGCAGCGGAGAAGTAGGAGAGATCTAGATCATCCAGAGCCTGCACAGGCCGGCAAAAGTGGCTGCGCCAGCTCCGCCAACCTCAGTGGTGGGGGCACACTAGAAAGCCGCCAAGCTCGGCTCCAGCCACAGGAAAAGCCAGGTACGGGAGCTTCCACTCACACCACGCTCTCCGCAACTCGGGAAACGTGAGCGGCAGTGAGCAACGGAGGAGCAGACCACGAGATAGAAGAACATGTGGAGCAGCAAGAGAACCGGAGCAGCTGCGGCTCCCTCCCCTCCCCCACCGCCTGAGTCCAGCTCCGGCAAACAGAGCAGCGGACCCGGGACCGGCCATGCCAACCTGACCCAAGCAGGAGCAGAGTTCGGCAGCAACATCAGCGGCTTCGGCACCGGTAACAGCAGCCCAAGCACCAGCAGACAGAGGAGCAGCAGAAGCTTCAGCTGCTGACAGAAACAGTAGGGGAGCTCATCTGCAGGGCCACAGTTGCCAGGCTTGGCTTGACCCGCAGGACAAGCCAGTGCCCAGCTCCAGAAATCAAAACAGCAGCCCGATGACCCAGGCAGCAACTTGACTGAGAAAAAACTCATCCAAGGTAACTGGGTTTGCACCAGGGAAGGGTCTCATTTGGTCACAAGCTGACTTGGATCCCTCAACAGACCAGAAATCTTTTTTTTTTTTTTAATTATTTATTGATTTATTTGAGAGCGACACACAGAGAGAAATACAGATAGAGGGAGAGAGAGAGAATGGGCGTGCCAGGGCTTCCAGCCTCTGCAAAAGAACTCCAGACGCGTGCGCCCTCTTGTGCATCTGGCTAACATGAGACCTGGAGAACCGAGCCTCGAACCAGGGTCCTTAGGCTTCACAGGCAAGTGCTTAACCACTAAGCCATCTCTCCAGCCCCAGACCAGAAATCTTAACCTCTATGTTGATAGAGGATCTAGTTGTTATAATAGCTACTCTGGCATACATACTTGGGGCTGTTTTTGACTGAATGGGTACAGTGTTTAGTTAACTTTTAGAATCTACCTGTATTTTATTCCACTCAGACTACTTGAATACCCCCATAGCAGGGGAACTCAACCCCTAGGAACACCTTTGTAGATACTCTCAGAGTCTTAAGAGCCACATCTAACACCTCAAGCTCCTACCCTGAAAATATATAACATCAAACCAATTGATACAGCTAAGAATACCCAGCTAGCTAGAAAATCCAAGCATTAACTTAATCCAAGATGCAAAAATATATACATTATAACACAAGAAACACTAAAAAGCAAGACGATATAAATCCACCTAAAGTATTAATGCATCAGAAATGACCTCCAGTGAGAACGAGTTAGAGGAAATGCCTGAGAAAGATTTCAAAAGAATGATTGTTAAATATGCTCAAAGAACTCAGAGAACAAATCAAAGAAGTCAAAGAGGAACTTAAAGAGGAAATCAAAGGAATCAAAGAAGATACAGGACACCAATTTCATGAAATAAAGAAGTCAATACAAGACATAAATAAGGAAATAGAAATAATAAAGAAAAAACCAGTCAGAATTACTAGCAATGAAGAACACAGTTAATGAAATAAAAACTCTGTAGAAAATCTCACCAGTAGAATGGATGAAGGAGAGGACAGAATATCTAAGCTAGAAGACCAGGTGGCAGATCTAATACAGGCCAACAAAGAGAAAGACAAACTTATAGAAAAGTATGAGTGGGAATTTCAAGATATTCAGGACACTATGTAAAGATCAAATACTAGAATCCAGGGCATAGTAGAAGGAGAAGAAGTCCACTCCAAAGGCATAGTAGGTGTCTTCAACAAAATCATAGAAGAAAATTTCCCCCAAATTGGGAAAGAGGTGCCAATACAGATACAGGAAGCCTTTAGAACCACAGCCAGACAAAACATGGAAAGAACCTCTCCTCGCCATATTATAATCAAACTTCCAAATACACACACCAAAGAAAAAATATTGAAAGTAGTTAGAGAGAAAAATCAAGTTACCTACAAAAGCAAGCCCATCAGGATTACAGCAGATTATTCAACACAAACTTTTAAAGCCAGAAGGGCTTGAAGTTCTGAAAGATAACAACTGTCAACCAAGGTTACTTTATCCTGCAAAGTTATCCATTCAAATAGACGGAGAATTAAGGACATTCCATGACAATAGCAGGTTAAAGGAGTATTTGAAGACAAAACCAGCTCTACAGAAAATACTTGATAGAATCCTCCATGCTGAAGAAAAGGAAAAGCACACATGTAAAGAACCTAGAAAAAACAAGCAATACTCAAATACTTGTTAAAAGAGCACAGGTAGAACCGGAACCACAAAAAAAAAAAAAAGGTAAATATAAATACACACCTTTCAATAATATCTCTTAATATCAACGGCCTCAATGCCCCAACAAAAAGACATAGGTTTGCAGACTGGGTTAAAAAGCAGGATCCTACAATTTGTTGTATCCAAGAAACTCACCTTTCTACAAAGGATAGACATTATCTTAGGGTGAAAGGTTGGAAGATGGTGTTTTACGCAAATGGGCCTAGAAAAAAAGCAGGGGTTGCTATTCTAATATCTGACAAGGTAGACTTCAGTCCAATGTTAGTCAAGAAAGATAAGGAAGGTCACTTTATATTTATTAAGGGCACACTCCAACAGGAGGACATTACAATCCTAAACATATATGCACCTAACATGGGGGCTCCCAACATTATCAAACAAACACTATTAGAACTAAGGTCACAGATAACACCAAACAAAGTGGTAGTGGGTGACTTTAACACCCCACTCTCACCAATTGACAGATCATCCTGGGAAAAAATAAACAGAGAGGCATCTGGACTAAATGAGGTCATAGAAGGAATGGACTTAACAGATATATACAGGACATTTCATCCAAAGGCTGCAGAATATACATTCTTTTCAGCAGCACATGGAACATTCTCTAAAATAGACCATATATTAGGACACAAAGCAAATCCTAACAAATTCAGGAAAATTGAAATAATTCCTTGCATTCTATCTGACCACAATGGAATTAAACTACAAATCAGTAGCAAGAAAGGCTATAGAGCATACACAAAATCATGGAAACTAAACAATACAATACTAAATGATGAATGGGTCAATGAAGAAATCAAAAAGGAAATCAAAAAATTTATAGAGTCAAATGACAATGAGAACACAACATACCAAAATCTCTGGGACACAATGAAGGCAGTTCTAAGAGGTAAATTTATAGCCTTAAGTGCCTATATTAAGAAATTAGAAAGGTCACAAGTAAACGACCTAATGCTTCGCCTTAAAGCCTTGGAAAAAGAAGAACAAGGCAAACCAAAAGTCAGTAGACAGGAAGAAATAATAAAGATTAGGGCAGAAATTAATGAAATAGAAACAAAAAGAACAATCCAAAGAATTAATGAAACAAAGAGTTGGTTCTTTGAAAGGATAAACAAGATTGATAAACCCTTAGCAAATCTGACCAAAAGAAAGAGAGAAGAGACACAAATTGATAAAATCAGAGATGAACAAGGTAACGTCACAACAGATTCCAGAGAAACTCAAAAAACCATAGGGACATACTATAAAAGCATATTCTGCACAAAGTATGAAAATCTGAAAGAAATGGATGATTTCCTTGATCTATATGACCTACCTAAATTAAATCAAAATGATATTAATAACTTAAATAGACCTATAACAAACATGGAGATCCGAACAGTTATCAATAATCTCCCAACTAAAAAAAGCCCTGGCCCGGATGGATTCACTGCTGAAATTTACCAGACTTTTAAGGAAGAGCTAACACCATTGCTTCTTAAGCTTTTCCAGGAAATAGAAAATGAAGGAATTCTACCAAACTCCTTCTATGAGGCCAGCATCACCCTGATACCAAAACCAGGCAAAGATAGAACAAAAAAAGAAAATTACAGACAAATCTCCCTCATGAACATAGATGCAAAAACTCTCAACAAAATATTGGAAAACAGAATACAGGAGTATATCCAAAAGATCATTCACCCTGACCAAGTAGGCTTTATCCCAGAGATGCAGGGATGGTTCAACATACGCAAATCTATAAATGTAATACATTACATAAATGGGTTGAAGGACAAAAATCACATGATCATCTCATTAGACGCAGAGAAAGCATTTGACAAAATCCAACATCCCTTCATGATAAAAGTCCTACAGAGGCTGGGAATAGAAGGAACATATCTCAATATAATAAAGGCTATTTATGACAAGCCTACAGCCAACATATTACTAAATGGGGAAAAACTGGAATCTTTTCCACTAAAATCAGGAACAAGACAAGGGTGTCCACTGTCCCCACTTTTATTTAATATAGTTTTGGAAGTCTTAGCCATAGCAATAAGGCAAGAGACACACATAAAAGGTATACAAATTGGAAAGGAAGAGCTCAAGTTATCATTATTTGCAGATGACATGATTCTATACATAAAGGACCCTAAAGACTCTACTAGCAAGCTGACAGAGCTGATCAAAACCTACAGCAATGTAGCAGGATACAAAATAAATCCACAGAAATCTGTAGCCTTCATATATGCTAACAACAAACACACAGAGGATGAAATCAGAGAATCACTCCCATTCACAATTGCATCAAAAAAAATAAAGTACCTTGGAATAAACCTAACCAAGGAAGTAAAGAATCTCTACAATGAGAACTTTAAAACTCTCATGTGAGAAATTGCAGAAGACACTAGAAAGTGGAGAAACATCCCTTGTTCCTGGATTGGAAGAATCAATATTGTGAAAATGGCAATCTTACCTAAAGCAATCTACACATTTAATGCAATCCCTATCAAAATTCCAAAGGCTTTCTTCATGGAAATAGAAAAAACAATCCAAAAATTCATTTGGAATCACAAAAAACCTCAAATATCTAAAATAATACTGAGCAACAAAAAAGAGGCTGGTGGTATCACCATACCTGATTTTAACCTATACTACAGAACCATAGTAACAAAAACAGTGTGGTACTGGCACAAAAACAGACATGTAGATCAGTGGAACCGAATAGAAGACCCAGATGTAAGCCCAAGTAGCTATAGCCACCTGATATTCTATAAAAATGCCAAAAATACTCATTGGAGAAGAGACAGCCTCTTCAGCAAATGGTGTTGGGAAAACTTGATATATAACTGCAGAAGGATGAAAATAGATTTTTCTCTTGCCATGCACAAGAATTAAGTCCAAATGGATTAAAGACCTTAACATCAGACCGGAAACTCTGAAACTGCTAGAGGAAAAAGTAGGGGAAACCCTTCAACATACTGGTCTTGGCAAAGACTTTCTGAATACAACCCAATTGCTCAGGCAATAAAACCACAGATTAACCACTGGGACCTAATGAAATTACAAAGATTTTGCACCACAAAGGACACAGTGAAAAAAGCAAAGAGGCAACCTACAGAATGGGAAAAAATCTTCGCCAGCTATATATCTGATAGAGGATTAATATCTAGGATATACAAAGAACTCAAAAAGTTAAATAATAAGGAATCAAACAAGCCAATCAAAAAATGGGCTATGGAGCTAAATAGAGAG
Source organism: Jaculus jaculus (assembly GCF_020740685.1). NCBI lineage: Eukaryota > Metazoa > Chordata > Mammalia > Rodentia > Dipodidae > Jaculus > Jaculus jaculus. Next base: position 119,649,841 of record NC_059104.1, read on the forward strand.
TTCTCAAAGGAAGAAATACGAATGGCATATAAGCATCTAAAAACATGTTCTATGTCACTAGTCATCAGGGAAATGCAGATTAAAACTACATTGAGATTCCATCTCACTCCTGTCAGATTGGCCACCATCATGAAAACAAATGATCATAAATGTTGGCGGGGATGTGGAAAAAAAGGAACCCTTCTACACTGCTGGTGGGAATGCAATCTGGTCCAGCCATTGTGGAAAACAGTGTGGAGGTTCCTAAAAGAGCTAGAGATTGATCTACCATATGACCCAGCTATAGCACTCCTAGGCATATATCCAAAGGACTCATCTCATTTCCTTAGAAGTATGTGCTCAACCATGTTTATTGCTGCTCAATTTATAACAGCTGGGAAATGAAACCAGCCTAGATGTCCCTCAACAGATGAGTGGCTAATGAAGATGTGGCACATTTATACATTGCAGTTCTACTCAGCAGTAAAGAAAAATGAAGTTATGAAATTTGCAGAAAAATGGATGGACCTGGAAAGTATTATACTAAGTGAGGTAACCCAGGCCCAGAAAGCCAAGCACCACATGTTCTCTCTCATATGTGGATCCTAGCTACAGATGATTGGGCTTCTGCGTGAGAATGAAAATACTTAGTAGCAGAGGCCAGTAAGTTAAAAAGGAGACATAAAGGGAAGAGAAAGGAAGGGAGGAGGGTACTTAATAGGTTGATATTGTATATATGTAAGTACAAAATAAAAGAGAGATGGATTGAGATGGGGAGGGGATATGATGGAGAATGGAATTTCAAAGGGGAAAGTGGGGGGGGGTGTAGGGCGGGTATTACCATGGGATACGTTTTATAATCATGGAAAATGTTAATAAAAATTGAGAAAAAAAAGTTTTGCTCAACATGCTAATTTTTAAAATGTGTTCAGAATATTAATAAATATTTGAATAGAACAACAAGATCATAATATAATGAACTCTTGGCTACTTAACCTAATAGTATAGGTATTCAATGGTACTTTAAAGACTTTGGCTTCATTAGTTCATCCTTGGATAATTACCTGTGATGTTATGTAGGAGACATTTTGCCCAAACACTGATGTCTCTGTCCCTTTTCATTTATAATTCCCATGGCATGACTATATAACTATTCTATTCTATCTCACATCTGTGAATGATAGCTATCCAGCAGTACACACATACACTCGTATGTATGTATGTATATATATATATATATATATATATATATATATATATATATATATATATGTATGTATGTATATACATACATATATTAGATAAACTTCTTTGAATCTTAGTAGAGCTATGTGGTAAAATTTTACAAAAATTATTGGCTTACTTGATCAAAAGTCAGAGAAAGTTAATGAGCAATCAGCAATCCTACTTATGAACAATTAAGAAACCTCTGGAGACAGTTGGTAACCCCTAGACTATACTAGCTATCCTATTTACCACATTCAGTATATAAAACACTTCATTGATTTGTAGATACTTAGAATAGTATTTGATCTTCTAAGATAAACAATCTGTGCTCTTTTAATCTTTTCTGAAGCAATGTATTTTCCAACATTTGTGATCACTATCAGGGTAATTCAATTTAACAAGCTCTCTCATATCTGTTCGGCACTGTGCTAAATTCTATAAAAGACACACAATAGAGAAAAATTAGTATACAGCTTTAACAAGCTGATGCTGTGTGATGTGAAATAGGAAATCAAGAATTATAAGTAAGCAAGAGAAAGTGGAAAATATGGTACAAAGGTTTGATTCAGTATAATGTAAGGATTTTATGTAAAGTAGACTTTGGCTTAGGAAGGATGTCTTGCTGCCCTGTGGAGAATTTCCCTGCTTTCTGCAGGGGTCTAAGCAAAGGATATGTCAGGAAATAAGCAGCACCTAGAAGCTATTATTTCATTTTATGTTAGACTTATATTCACAGACATTAACAGGCACCATAATCCAGGAATAAGGATGTGGAATGAATAAAATACAAATCCTTCCTTCAACTCCATGTATGTAGTCATGAGGTAAATGAACTCACAATAAAGTACATCATATAGCATAAGTCTAACTGTCTAAACTAGAAAACTATATTTATGGCATTTACATATAGAAATTTGGTAAGAAAACATAGTAGGCAGGCATTGTCATCATGAAAAAAGGTAACTTTAAAGACATGACAGAGGTCTGGGGAAAAAAAAATAGTAAAATGCGTCCCTAACAAGTTTGGGAGGTGAGTTCCATCCATAGAACCTATATAAAATGCTGTGTGTGTGTTATCATGTGCCTACAATACTATTATTGTGGAAGTAGAGAATGGCATGTCTCTAGCCAGTCAGTTTAGCCTAATTGTGAGTTATAGGCCAATGAGAGAGACTCTTTCCCCAAAATGGTAAAATGACTCCTGAGGACTTTCTCTGATTTCCACATGCATGTGTTTACACATATATGCATATCTGTGCACAGGCACAGCATTTGTAAAGACAAAGGACCCAGGTTTGATTACTTGGGACCTGACCAAGCCAGGTACACAAGCATCTGGAGTTCGTTTACAGTGGCTAAAGGCCATGGCGCATCCATTCTCTCCCTCTTTCTCCCTCTCTCAAATAACATTAATTAATTAAAAATTTCCTTAACAATGAATTTTAATACTTACACACACACACACACATACACACACACACACACATATATTCAGTATCAGTTGACACAACCCTAGAATAATAGGAAACTTAAATCTGAGAACTCTCACAAAGTATGTTTTATTTATCTTTAGAGTTTATGTTTGTATGCACCTGTGTTGGTATCCTCTCTGCTGTGTCCATTGTCTAATACTGTGATAGCCTGTGAAAGTATTTTTTTTTTAATTAAGCAGTCTTAGAGAAATGAACCACCATGGTCAATTACAAAACACATCTGCTTACTACAAGAGGCTGTATTTAAAGTTATACCCACACCTAAACCCTTCTGAAATTGAGTTTAACCTTTAATATAATAAGTATAAAAGCTTAGAGTTACTCTGAACAGATTGTCAATTATCCAAATGGCAACACTTTCAACCTCTCTGATCTCAGATTGAAGTGTTCTAAACACTGAAGTAGCAAACAAATTCAAAACACAGCATACTAGAGAGGAGTAAGAGATAGAAAGCACTACAGCAGTATCCTCTGTGTTACTGTGATAGTTAATTTGGACTATTAATTTGTTTGGATCTCTGGGAGTGTGGTAACATATGTATCAGGGTATGTCTATGAAAGTGTCTTCAGTGGGAATTAACTGACTGGGAAAAGTTCTTTCCTGAATGTGAGCAGCACCATCCTCTAGGCTTGAAGCCCTAGTAGAATAAAAGAGGAAAAAGAGCACAACACAGGAATTCTCTTCCTGCTTGTTGCTCACCATAATGTGAGCCATCCTACTCTTGGCTCCCATGCCTTCCCTGACTGCCCAGCCTTTGAAATCACTAGCCAAACAAACCCTTACTTGAATGGCCTTGTCAGATATTTTGTCATAGTAACCAAGAAGATGATGAGCACAGTCATAATGTGCTGATCCAGCACCCAGTGCTTCTTTACTGTGACAGTGCTTAAGGATGCTATATTTATAAGTCAGCAAAGCAGAAGAGTGGTTTTCATCAGCATGCAATCTTGTGATGGTTTGCCTTTTTCTAAAAATGGGTTGTGTTGGAAAGAATGTTATGTACTCCCAAAATTCCTATGTTAGATCTGACAACCTCTGGTGTGATAGTATTTGGAGAAAAAGGGTTATAAATAGAAAATTATGTTTAGATGTAGTTGTAAAGTTAGAGGTTCCCTGATAAAGATTTGTACCCTTGTTATTATAAAGGAGAAGAAATTTGCTGTCATCTTCCTTGTAAAAGCATGAAAGGTAACTTTGAAATTTAGAAAGTATTCCCTTACTAGATATCTAAACTTCTGGCATGTGGATCTTAGACAGAAATGTCTGGTTTCAGTCAAACATTCATCACTGTCATGGGAGCTCAAGTACACTAAGATGGAAATATAGGAAGCTCTATACTTGCATTGTTCATGGAATTTGTCAAAGAGATCACATAGCAGAAAAGCTTCCACATTAACTCCCCCAAGTCTCTTCTACTTTCTTATAGTTGTATGTTGTCTAATGCCTGGCATCTTACTGGCAACATTACTTACTGGATTGCTTCTAATAATGGGTGTACAAGCATTAGACTGTTAGTATTACACATGAAAGAACTTAGTTTCATGTATATTAGTTCTATTATGGTTTCTTGTAGCTCTGATAGTATTAGAGTCATAAGGCAGTATGGATAGGGGATGGAAATCTATTATGATTCTACTTGCCATCATAACTTGAGCTAAGTTCTTTGTACAAGGTCAAGAACTAAGTAAGAGGCAGCTTAGAAGCTTTTGTTCATGTATCTTACCTCTCTGGTCCAGTTTGTCTATGGTAGAACTGCCACAGCAATGCTGACAGTACCTTTCTATCTTACACACTGTCACATTACCCACCACCAGCAAGAAGAATGGACTTCTCTTGAAAACTGACGGCAAGACGGCTACACTGCCCCTGAGCAGTTAAGAGACCTTGGATCACTGAGTGGAAAGAAGCTGTGAGGAGAAGCATTACAATCTAATATGAATAATATAAGCCCATCATTTGGAGAAAAGCCATAGGAATCTGTAAAGGACATGGGCTATGCTGTGGTTAGTGTTCTGAATTCCAGGGGCTGCAATTATCTGCTTCTACTACCATATCATGACACCCCCCAGCCAGAAGCAGCATACCTTATTTGTGTGTTAACCCACTATGTAGCATTGCTCTTGCAGTGTGATTGTTACATGCTGAACTTTATCCCTAGAGTAGCTGCACAGGGGAAAGAGAGGTAGAGAAATTTTCATTTCAGTACAGCAATTGAACATTGCTACTTGGTAACATATTGAGCTTGTGGTATAAGTGAGACACTATTATACTTGGGTTCATATTTGTTCACTCAACAATAATACATGTTTCCGTTTTACCAAACGGAACACTGAGGCACAGAAAAACAATTTTTTTTCTATCATAATAAAGCTAATAAATTGAAAAGCTTGGATTTTATTTTTAAAGAGTAGGACTCAAAAACCATGCTTTTATATATAGTACAAACTTTGGGGTTTATACTCAAAAGAAGTATGGATGGATCAAATGGTAATTCAATTTTAAACATTTTGAGGAGTCTCCATACTGATTTCCCTTGTGACTTTAAAGTTTGCACTCCCATCAGAAGTGAATGAGGGTCCCTCCTTCCCCACCAGCACATGCGGTCATTTCATTTTTTTGATGGTTTCCATTCTGAGTGGAGTGAGATGGGATCTTGTAGCTATTTTAATTTGCACTTACCTGATGAGTAGGATGTTGAACATCTTTTTATGTGTTTATAGACAATTTATATTTCTTCCTTTGAGAACTCTCTGTTCAATTCCCTGATACAATTTTTGAGTGGAGTGCTTGATTTTTTACTGTTTGGTATCTTTAGTTCTTTTTAAGCATTTTACGCATTTATTTGTGCAACAGAGAGAAACAGTGAAAGAGAGAAATAGGCATGCATAAAGAGAGGAAGAGAATTGGTGTACTAGGGCTTCCAGTCACTGCAAATGTAGTTCTTTTTTTTATGTAGAAAATTTGTATGAACACATCACGTATCGGTACCATCATTTGCCTCCTCCCTGCCACAGTTTCACTCAGGGCCCTCTTCAATGGGACTGGTGGAATTCACCATGGGACTGTGAGTTAGGAGTTCTGAGAGCAGAAGTCAGTTATTGTAGTATGGTAGAATGCCTCTGTGTATTCCCTCCCACACTGTGGCTTTTACAATATTTCCACCTCCTATTCCTCAAAATTCACTGAGTGATGGTCAGTGTGTTTTGGGTATACATCAGTGTTGTGCTCTCAGCAGCTTCTGAAATTCTGGTATGGTACATTTTGAGTATTCATAGTGCCTATCTCCATCCCCCTGGCACAGGGTGTCAGGCTCTCCATGGAAGCAGCACTCCTGCTCATCTTGCCAATTCCTCTGTGGTTTCACCTGGGCTCAAGATGATGTGCAAGGAATGGTTCATCTCCTGCCAGATAGTCAGCTGTCTTCTCTTGTTTTCTTGACAGATTTTGGTTGTCCTCAGATCTCACTGCCTTCTGAAAAAGAAAAACAGATTCTCCAATGGAAATTGAGGTCAGCATATGTTTTAGGGTATAAGCATTGTTCATTTAAGGAGATTTTATGGGTATAGCCTCTCTTTTGTCCAAAACCTAGTGGGAGATTCTCACTGGAGTTCATAATTATGCTCTTCATAGGATTATGACTTGGTTCTCAGTTTCAACTATAAGTTTCTTTCCTCTGAGAGGATCACTTAGCCAATCAGGTGTCCAGAGGTTACCTACCTAGGCTCAGTGCCACCATTACACAGGTGAGTGCATCTTGTCAGGCTGGTTGCTTTTATAAAGCAGTGCCCCTTTCTTGCTCACAATGTTTTTGGCCATTTTCTCCCTGCAGCCCATGTAGCACTTCCCAGCTCAATATGGGTTGTTACCAGTTTCTGGTAGTAGGAGTTATAAGCCAGAGCTAAATCATTTAGGGTTAGGCTTCAACCCACCCTCTCCAGGGTCCTAATTAGACAATCACCCCATATTCCTATTGATGGTACATCTTTTAGCCTACTCTGTAGGAAAAGTGATTCTACGGTATCAATTCATTTCAGATTTAATTTTGTATGTATCTTCCTTCCCCCTCCCTTCCCATTCTCCTTCCCGGAGTCCTTTCCAGCTATATTATTTGTTTCAGGTTAGGAACTTCAGATGAGGGAGACAATGCAGCATTTGTTTTTCTGTGCTGTGTGTTTCCTTAGTATGATCTGTTCCACATTTGTGCATTTTCCTACAAATTTAGTTATATTACTTTTCCTTAGTGCTGAGAAGAATTTCACTGTGTAACTTACCAGATCTTCATTATTCATTTAGCAAACTATGAGCATCTAGGTTGATTCCAGTTCTTAGCTATTGTGAATTGTGCAGCTACAAACATCGTTGATCAAATATCTCTGCAGTGAAGAGACTTCCAGGTAGTTTCCCAGTAGAGGAATAGCTGGGTCAGTCAGTGGCTCTATTTTCATCTTTTCAGGAGTCTCTATAGTGATTTTTATAGTGGTGATATGTTTGCACTCCCATCAGCACATCCTCACCAACAATTATTTTAGTTGTTTGAAGAGTCTAGATATTAAATCTTTGTCAACAGAATAGCAGGTAAAGATTTTCTCCCTTTCAATAGGTTGTCCATGGACCCTGTTGATGGTTGGCTTCTCTGTAAAATAGCTTTCTAATTTCCATGAAGTTCTAGTCGTTGACTCTCCATGCTATGGCAGTATTGTTCAGAAAGTTCCCCTATGCCTATATCTTGGACTGTTCTCCCTACTTTTTCTTCCACCTGATTTAAATTTCAGGTGTTTTATTGAGGACCTTAGCCAATTTGGAATTGATTTTTTTTTTTTGGAATTTGAGAGAAGGGGGTCCAACTTCAATCTTCTATATATGACTATTCAGTTTCTCTAGCACAATTTGCTAAGGATGCTGTTTTTGCTTCTGTGGCCATTTTTGGCCCCTTTGTCAAAGGTCAGGTACCTGTGGTTTCTCAAGCTCTTACCTGAATCTTCAGTTCTACTCCATTTATCAATATGCATTTTTTTTGCCAGCACTATACTATTTTTATTACAATGACCTTACAGTATAACTTAAAATAAAGTACCATGATACCACCAGAAGTTTTCTTTCTGCTCAGTATATTTGTCTACCTATGTTTTTTTGGGCTTCTGTATGAATTTAGAAACTATATTTTTACTAATTCTGTAAAGATTGTTGCTTGGATTGTAATCGAAATTGTATTGAATCTGTATATTGATTTTGGTAGGATGTCCATTTCAACAGTATCAATTCATCTAAACTATGAACAAGGGGGGTAATTCCATCTTCTCATGTCTTGATCTAGTTCTTTTTTCAATGCACTCTACTATATAACATAGAAAACTATGTTTAACCATTTTTATCATTGCTCTATTCACAATAGCCAGGTACTGGAATCAGCTAAGATACATATCAATAAATGAATGGTTAATGAAGATGTGGTATATATGCACAATAGAATTCTATTGAGAAGTAAAGAAAAATAAAGTGACCAAATTTTCAGGAAAATGGAAGAACTTGGCAAAATCTGCTAAGTGAGGTCACACAGGCTCAGAAAGATAAACATCACGTGTGCTCTCTCATCTGCCATTACTAATTGGGATCAATTGGATATGAGTACAAGTGGTAGTAAGCCCCAAGAATATGGGCATAAAACCAGAATGAGACCAGCAGAGATAATAAATTGAGAGAAGAGGAAAAGTTACCTGATAGGTTGAAGGAGGGATAAAATGTCAATGAAAAGAGAGGCTTTACACAAACATTAACGCAAAATGAATCAGTTCCATAGAAACCCTCACACTGACTAGCATTCTACAAGATATGACCACCAACAAAGGGGAAACGGGGAGAGTCCAGATGGAAGGTGAAAAGCTTAACCTTAAAACCATAGACTCTGGCTGGTAAATCCCAGACCCCAAAAATGAGTTACCACCCACACTGTGCTATTGTTCAGAGAGACCCATGAGGCCCCAAAGTAATGTAGAACATTGCCAAAACACTTGATTACCTGCCAGAGCTAAAATAGTAAGAACATATTGCTGAAGACACCACAGCTGCAGTCATTGGATATCTGAATACTACGCTGGAACCAAAAGAGAAACTATCTCTTCCTTGGCTAAACCTCATAGTTCTGAAGCCATTGAAGGCCAACTGTCACCAAATCATGAATAAGCAGGGGACCCTGTAGACTCAGAAATCAACCAGCTCAACAATAAGTACACACTTGTGCAATAGTGGCATGCAGCCTATGTGGGTAACCAAATGTCCTCTAATTAGACATGAGACCTGCTTAGTGGGAGATAACTCATATCTGGTACTAGAAACTAAGTCAGAATCCCAAGGTCAGAAAACTCAGACATAAGAGGGAAGCCTTCTCTGTTCTCTGGATAAGAGTGGGATCACACAACAAAAAAATAAATAACGTCAATAAACTTTGGCCATTCTCTTTAATCAAAGCTGCTCTTGCTCTTGATTGGAGAATGTAGAGGAGAGCCAAGACCCTTTGGTAAAACAAGAAGATAGCTGACTGCCCACAAGACTTGCTGCCTCTATCACATCTACCAGGGTCCAGCAGAAATTGCAGAGGAAGTGATAACATGAATACTGCTCTCAATGCTAGCTTAACAACTAGCTCAAGGAGATGGTGATGAGCACAGTGATCAAACAAAACCTGTGGAAGCAGAAATCCAGAGGATATAGAATGTTCAATACTAAATCAGACTGGCACCAGGCCTGCCATGGTTCAAGGAATATTGTAGAAGAGAGGGCAGAAAGATTGTAAGAGCCACAGAGTTGGTAGGAATACCCTGAGGCAAGGTCCTCTTTCTCCCCTTCTCCCCCTACCCCAGCTACCACACCTAAACTGACTGAGACCTTCATGACCCCCAAAAGAATGCCATAATCCCATTAAGCAGGACCCCCAGGGTGATAGGAGCAGGGGTGAGGGGATAAGAGATTTATATATAAAATAAAAAATGTAAAAAAAAACGCTTTAAACCATTCAAATGTATATGCTATTGCAGCATATTCACTAATGCTGGCCCATAAAGGTTTTATTAGGTATAGTTTCAATAGAATAATGATCATAATGTTTTTGTATTTTATATAGATGTTGCAAGGATTAATGATAATTAATTCTTAGAAAGGTGTCTCCTATGTATGTGTATGGAAAGCACATGTCCATGATTAATTACAATTATGTTTTGAATATGTGAATTTCTCAGGAAATCTTTTAAGGAAGTATTATATTATCTTTCCAGCACTATTCATTTTTTTGGAAATTAAGCTGAAATGGATATGAGTATAAAATTTCATCTAGACTAAAGAAGCTTTCTAAGTTTTGGGAGCCCAGGATGTCCTGCAATAAGCCAGGCATAAGTGCTCAATGTGAATGCCCCTAGGCTTTCTGTATAGATTACATCAAGATTAAGTGCCCTGTGTCAGCATCTGGAAAATAATATATGTGCCCCAGCTATTATATATAGCTTCAAAAAGTTGCCATTGCAATTGTCTATGACAAATATGTCAATTCAGTGCTGTGACTATGCAAGCACATAGCTGAGAGGATGATGTGGTGTGTAATATTAGCATCTCTGAACTCCTTTGGGAACACATTAGAATGTTGAATTCTGTCATCTTGAAATACTTTCCCCATATCAGCTGTACTTCCTATGTGTGATGTCAGGGTAGCTAGCATTTTATTCAGAACCAGTGCATATGGAAAATAATCACTCTTCAAAATGGAGAATGATGCCAAGGACACACAGAAGTAAAAAAAAAAAAAAAAAAAAAAAAAGATTATTTGATGAGTACAAATGATCAGGATATTTGAACTCTGGTTATTTAGTACCAGAAAGATGAATTACTGTAATCTGATTACCTACTTCTAATGAAAACAAAAATAATCACTTCCCCTTCCCTCAGTTTACCTTTTTTATGTATTATACTTCAGTAGATATGTTGGGATTGGCAGGGATGAAAAGAGAGGAAGATTTCCTAGAAATGGAGCCAACTTGACCATTGGAAATAGATTCTGCAGCTATATAGGAAGACTAATGGCCCTGTAACTCCTATCTAGGTGTCCTGATTAAGACCATGAAATAACAGGCCCTGGGGGAAAATTTGCTATTACAAACATTTCACATGATCTATATTTGAAGCCAAATTTGTATCTACAGCTAGTATCTCCAACCTTCTGTTTGCAATAACCATTACTACTGGTCTTAATGTAGGGAAGTCAATATCTCTGGCAGATATACATTATCAAAATACCACAGCACAAGCTATGCAATATGTATCTCCACTGATAATAATATAGCAATTTTAGGAAGAATATGAGACAGAGAATATATACTGAAAGGACTCTAGTAAAGTGGATAAATCTGATAAATTTTACTATTCTACATATTGTTAAAATTATATAGAATTGCACCTTCTGACATAACATAAGTAATTCCCCAGAAAGGAAAAATGTGTTTTTTGTTTGTTTCTTTATGGCCAAAAGTATTTATCATAGCATTACATAATTTTAATTTCTATGTAATTGATGAAAATGCCAAAAAATATACTTATTATGGGGCTACAGGCATGACTTCATGGTTAAGGTGCATGACTGCAAGGCAAAGGACTCAGGTTTGATTCCCCAGTACTCATGTAAAGCCAGATGCTCAAGGTGGTGTATGCATCTGTAGCTCATTTGTCGTGGCTAGAGGCCCTGGCATGGCCATTCTCTCTCCCTCTTTCTCTCTCAAATAAATATTAAAAATAATTTAAAAGATGCATATCATATAAGTGTGCATGTCAATGAATTTTAGTGTTTGCATGTACCCACAAAATTCCTTCTGTGATAAAGGTATAAGACATTCTTAAAACTACAAGGTCTCTTGCCTGCATTTTAGCAACAATCCCACTATATCCCCATCCTCACACACTTAGATAATCATTCTTTGTACTTATGTACAATAGATCAGTTTTATCTACTTTTGGATTTTTTAATAAATCCATATAAAAAGTAGGTGGCTTGGGAGTATCAGTAAATTTGTGCTTTATACTAAATATTGCAAAAATTATTTAGACAGACTGTTTAGTAGTAGTGCTAGTAGTAATGTACACAGGATGTACACAGTCATGTTGGTACCCTCATTAGCCTCCTCTCTGTCCTGCCCCCTCTGCAGGTACCCTCCTCATTGGGGAATGAGGGTTGTGCATTGTGGAGGAGAGGAGAAAAATACCAAATGGCAATGGTACCAAAAAAATCTATACTTTAAAGACAGATTAAATTGTTGAATCTTCATCAGGTCGTTATAGGGAACTCCTGAACCATGGGCCCTGGAGAGGGTATGATAAAGACTAACTTTAATATACTCTTATTTCTCTCTCTCTCTTTCACTTTTATATCACCTATGTTTTTCTTCCTTCTTTTCCTTTGATATAAAAGTGAAAGAGAGAGAGAGAAATAAGAGAATATTAAGGTACCATTGCCATTTGGGTCCAGTTTTTTGTCTCAACTTCCCACCTTTATCCTCCCCTCCTGCCCCACCCTCCCTAATGTTGAAGGTCTAATACAAGAGAGGATTTACTGACTGAAATTACAAGGTCAAGAGAGAAGAGTTACAATAACTGCCAAGGAAGGTATTTTTCTCCTCTCCTCTTCTCTCTCTCTCTCTCTCTTCTCCAAGGGAAAAAAAATGGCAAGTGGTTTGGTTGAATATTTTTGTCAATAAACTAATAACTAGCAATGCATTCACCAATTAGTACTATTCCTTATGCAGAGAATGTCTATTTGCGGAATTCTTTATGAAGGATTCCCCTGTTTAGGAATATTTTCAGTAAGGAAATCTAAAAATTCAAGAAATTATGAAATGTCATGACAACCCTTTAAAAACCATGTTATATATTGGGATGGAGAGATGGCTTAGCAGTTAAGCACTTTCCTGTGAAGCCTATGGACCCCGATTCGAGGATTGATTCCCCAGGGCACACGTAAGCCAGATACTCAAGGTGGCACATGCGTCTGGAGTTCATTTGCAGTGGCTGGAGGCCCTGGTGTGCCTATTCTCTCTCTCTCTGTCTTCCTCTTTCTCTGTCTGTCTGTCACTCTCAAATAAATAAATTAAATTAAATTTAAAAAAACTCATTACAAAATATTGTTGTTTCTTAATCTGAAAATTCTCACCATGTTAAATGCCATTCAAATATCTCATAGAAAAGGTTCTGTTACTTTAGCCCTTATAGTATCTGATGCACAGAAGGACCTAAAGCCACCTTGTGTATCCAAGATGTCTCCTTATTTGCCTATGCCATTTAATTATTGAATACGTGATACAGGTAAAAACTGATGTTGCATGACAGTAATATTCTTTGTGTTAGATCATAGCAAGTTAACAATAAACTCCACCATTAACCTACATAAAATATTGTATGAAATTATATTATCCTTGAATGTTAAGAAGCAGTAATACTCAATATAAAATGGTAACAAAATTTTCACAACATCTATGTACATATCTATTCTGTAGCTCTATCATCTATTAGCTATTTATAGTAAGGTTATAAAGACAACTTTGGCTCATATCCATGAGAACAAAGATAAAATATTAATTAAGAAGTCAAAGAATACATATAGATATTGATTGCACACTATATAAGATTGTTTCATAGTTATCTCTTCATCTCAAGATAATTATCTGGGAGATATCGATTGCTCAAAATGGAAACATTAGAGGCAGTGGCATGCATCTATATATGACTACCCATGACCACTGTGCTTGCCCTCTGAATGGAGCACTTTTGCTAAATAACAAATCATTCACTAAGTGAAGAAGCACTGTTCAGCAGCCTCTTATGTGTGTCCACCAGCCACTATGCTGGGTTCTGGGTCCAAAATTATAAATAATGTAAGTGAGTTCTATTACATAACTCTTTTATAATAGGAGACCATAGGAGAGTTACCTGATAATCGAAGTGGCAAATGCTACAAATAAAATAACTAGAGATAATGCAAATTTACAAAAAAGTGGGGCTGGGAGGTAGCTGAGTTGGTAAAGTGATTGTCTTGTAAGCACAAGCACCAGAGTAAGATCTTCAGAACCCACATAACAAGAAGGTAGGCATAGTGGCACCTGCCTGTAATCTTAGCGTGAGGGATAGGTGAGGTAACACAGGTGGATCCCTAGACCTTACTAGCTATCCATACCAGTTTACTTGGTGAGTTCCAGGCCAGTGAGAGATCTTATCTCAAAGAATGGTAAATCATACATGAAAAAGGACACCCAACGTTGTCATGTGGCCATCACATCTATACTCGCATACATACATGTTCATCAGAACACAAACATACCTGTTCCCAAAAAAAGACAATCAAAAGCAACTATGAGAGGGCAAGTGGGTAGGCATGAGCAGTGTGGCATGGCTCTGTTCTTTGAATGCAAAATCAGGACTATAAGTCACCTTAATATTACTATTTAAAAGTAACAATGTTTCTTTAAAAGATAATCTATGTTTAAATATCCAGATACAGCAGTAACAATATATAATGCATTCACATTCTGGAGCTTACTGCCTAAGAGTTCTTTAGCATTCTTTCCCTAAAGACAAAATAAACAGAACTGAAAAGATTATTACTTATTATCAAATTTAAAATCATATTAGCACATAGTGGAAATGTCTTGTAGTATCAAAACACAAAAATCATAACAGAGTACATCACCTTCTGTTTCCCCATGGCTCCTAATAGATATTCCATATGGAGAAATTTCAACCAGAATTATTGTCATAGAGAAACACTAACCTTGATAAAAAGGGAAAATGATAAATGATCTTTTTTATAAAATATAGTGATACATTTAAGAAAAAGATAAGTTGTAACCTGGTAAAGTATATATGACATAAGCTGAAATTTCATACTCTTGTCTTTTCAAAATGCTTGTTTAAAGTTAGAAGTCCTCCTCTGAGGTTATATAGGTTTTTTTTTTTTTTGGTATGAGTACATAAACATAAAAACCTGTAGCTTCCATATGTATAAAATATTGACATTTTTCTGAATTTTCCTGACCTATTACAATCTGTTTCTTGGATCTCTCTACCCACTTTTATGAGACACAGATGGATGTCATATTTCTGCCTCCACCATAAAAACCACCAGATGTTTTATTCAAATTAGAAATGCTTGTAGTTTCACTGAATCCTTCAAATCTTGATCATTAATCATTAATGAAATATGATTATTTAAAAGGTTTTCTGATAACTATGTCACTGGATAATTGAAAGTATTAGAAAAGCATGAGTAGGTCTAAACAAACAAATTAACCATTCAGATGAAAGATAATTAATACTTGATAGTTTATAGAAAATTTTATTCATAGATGATTAATGACAGAGAGACCAAAAGATAGATGATTCTGATTAATAATGTTAAGTAATTAAGGCTATTAATAGGGAAGTATTTTTTTAAATATATATTTTTTATTTTTTTATTTTTATTTTTTTATTTGAGAGTGACAGACACAGAGAGAAAGACAGATAGAGGGAGAGAGAAAGAGAATGGGCTCGCCAGGGCTTCCAGCCTCTGCAAACAAACTCCAGACGCGTGCGCCCCTTTGTGCATCTGGCTAATGTGGGACCTGGGGAACCGAGCTTGGAACCGGGGTCCTTAGGCTTCACAGGCAAGCGCTTAACCGCTAAGCCATCTCTCCAGCCCAGGGAGGTATTTTTTTTTTTTTTATTGGAATACTTTGAATAGGCATGCCAGGGTCACCAGCCACTGCAAATGGACTCCAGATATATGTACCACTTTGTGCATCTGCCTTATGTGGGTATGGAGGACTCAAGCCTGGGTCCTTAGGCTTCACAGGCAAGTGCCTTAACCATTAAGCAATTTCTCTAGTCCACATATTTTATTATGTAAAATTCTAGGCTTGGGCTGGAGAGATGGCATCTGGATTTCATTTGTAGTGGCTGAAGTCCCTGGAGCACCCATTAGCATTCCCTCTTCTTTCTCTCTCCTCTCTCTCTTTCTCAAATAAATATATAAAAATTAAAAAAAAATATGTTTTTTAAAAGTTCCAGGTTTTATTAGGGCATGTTCATACATGTGTATAATTTACTTTTATTATAGTTAAGCCCTCCCTCCACATAAATTCTTCTGTTATTCTTCCCATCCCCTTCTAATGGTCCCTTCCTGTCCCTATTTGTCCCCATTTATTTCCTGTTTGCTTTGTTTGTTTTTAAATTCTACAAAATGTGACAACTGTCTTTAATTCTGGCTGGAGAATAATGGTTGCCAACAGATTGAATAATATCCTGCCAGATATAAAATCAGTGCATTTTACATGGTGTAATGTCAATACACTTGTGAGATACTGGCACACAACTGAGGCAGGTAACCAACTGTTCATGGATTGGAAACCTGCTCAATGGGGAAGAACTTGCATCTTACTCTGGAAACTAAGAATCCCCAGGAGAGATTCTTTCTATTTTTATCCCCAGCAGTATTTTTTGCTTATTGTCCTTGTGATATCAGCCATCCTGACAAGGGTGAATTATATAGAGTTGTACAAATTTTCATAGTCTCTTACATACATGTGTGCTCCTTTCATCCTTACTGAGTAAATCTTTGAAACATGCTCTAAATTTTACATAACATATAAAAATACTCACCAGGACATGGAAGATGTCTCAGGAGGTAAAGTACTTATTACAGAAACATCAAAACCTGAGTTTGCATCCCCAGAACTTATGTAGTGCTTGACTGTATTGCTAGCATCAGTGATCACAAGGAGCCTATGGTAAGAAGGGTTGCAGAGCCTGGCACCTTCCCTGACAGGGTAGTAAAGACTACTGAATCCCCTGGCATATTCAGCAGTGACCAATGAGACCGTGTGGCCTCAAACAAAGTAGATGGCATGGTTCCACACTTGAAGTTGTTTGTTGACCTCCACATTAGCATTATTGCACACATATGCCTGCAATCAGACACAAGATCACACAAACACACACACACACACACACACACACACACACACACAATAATTGTCATCCAATGCTTGCATGTTTTTTATGACTATGGTGATAATAAGAAATTATGAAGAAAGAAAAGGAGTAACACTTTCTGGAAACAGTTGTTGAAAGTCTCAGGTACTTCAAACTCTACAATGTATTATATTCCTGGCCCCATATAAGTTTTTGAATGTGATACTTTCTCTATGTAATTTTCCATAGCATGTAATATCTGTGAATTTTGAAGGTGTATTGTATTAGGCACAAAATATCAAAATATTTTGAATGATATGGCATGAGTAGAATAAAACACATAATTATATTAGAAATAATAGACAAACAGTGACATTTCAAAACTAACAATAGAAAGATATAAATGAGTAATGTCTTTTTCCAGTTACCCCAATCATCTCAAGATAAATGATACTCTATAACTAAACAGAGGAAAGTTTACTTTATACAGATTCATGGGGGGTGGGGGTAATAAATCTCCTACATTTATTGAATTCATATTAATTAGGTATCTATGAAAGGCACTGATGTTATTAAAATGCTTTTAGAAATTTGAAAATATAAAAAGCATATTATCTAAGTAAATTTAATATTGTTTTAGTCAAATAGTAAAATAAGAATATGTGCTTATTTCTGTTTTTTTTTTTCTACAATAAACACATAAATCAGTATCCAGAGGAACAGAAATCAGTAAAGAGTCAAACTAGTTTATGCTAGGGGCACACGTCAGGAAAGGAGGCCATAATGCAGCTCTCATAATGCAACCCACCATGAAGCACAATTTAACTATCAGAACATCAAAATAATGAAAGGGCAATGCTAGCATTTCTAGCATTTGGGTCATGCAGAGAGTTATTCTAAGTCAATTTTCCTTTATGAACCTCCTTTTCCACTTCAATAAAGAATCTGAACAAAATATAATCTTACAAGACTAATTCTAGGATCACTTGAAATAATTTGTGTTAAATACTTGGAAATTATAAGTTACTACATAAATATAGTATATTTCTAGTACTTTGTATAGAAAAAATTATTCAGATCTATTTAATATTTAGCAACAGGACACATGAGAAGCAGGAAGGTTGAATCACCGGTTTAAGGAAATCCACATTCTATGAGCACTCCACCCTCTGTCATTGACCAAATTAGCTTAAGGACATTGGCATGAGCAGCATGGTAGAAACCTTCAGTGCTTCCCATTCTATGTGCTCTCCCATATTATACAATGGGCTGAGGAACTCTGGAAACTAAAGAGAGAAGCAGATTGAAAAGTGGCTTAAGTTGAGCCTGCATCATTTTGAATGTATATAGGACTGTGCTTCATCCAAGAAAGGAAGGCCAAGGTTCCCCAAACTTCCAAGGCCAAAAATAAGCACATAGGGAATTACACTGAGGACTTTTGTTCACACATAACTTGTGGATTCTAGTTCCAAGGCATCATTTTAATAGGCAAGCCTCTCTCCTAGTGAACAATTACAAGGACAATGACATTGATTGCAATTTTAAAAGTGACATTTTGCCCTTGGATGTAGATGGCATTTTTCTGAGACACTTATAATGTCTCACCCTTCTCCAATCAATCTGTGGCATGTGTCTCACACTGATTAGTGATATCCTTTCCCTGTCTGTGCAGACATAAATGAATGATTACACATGAGCTCACACAAAAGGACATGTAAGTAACCTCAAGGAGATACAATCTGATTAGAATGAAATTTACAAGAGCCACATTTTAAACTTTTAAATCCCTAGTCTTTGCCAGTCACTTATAAGGGTCCTTTTAGTCATTATAGTTCTATAAATGTTAAATATATATATGCATATATATTTATATATTATTTTTATTTGTATATACAATTTATACATATATGTGATATGAAATATAGTATAGAATTGTGTATACATTATACAATATATAGAATATTGTATACATATAATTGTCTACATGTAGATACAAAGATAGAAATTAATATATGGGCATTCCACTGCAATCATCCAGTAGATTAAGCTGCTTTAGTAACACCTGAGTCAAGAATTGAATCCCAACCTTGTCTTATGCTTCTCTTATAGAAGAATAGGTCTTAGACTTTATGAAGACTTTCAAATTCTGTTTTTGTCTGTTGTGCTGTGGCAGTATTACAAGCAGGAAAATACTTTCACCAACAAATGTCTCACAGAAAAGCTCTATTGTAAGTGTGCTTAATCTGGTTTGTAGTGATGTTGGGGAGAGAGTTTTTGTTGGCAAATCTTCAGCACACTGGCCTTGACCTTTATACTTTTCTGAAAGCTTTGTACATCTCTAGACTTTAGAAAATCACTCATTTTTTTCTCAGTTAATGGTTGCTTCTTCTCTACAATGTGTGTGTGTGTGTGTGTGTGTGTGTGTGTGTGTGTACAAAGAAAAACAGGGGATGGTATTGAATGAGACTAGTGAAAAGGAGTGGACAGCACAGAAAGAAGAAAAAATAAAGTTTCAATGTCAATTACCCTATTTCACAAGTCAGCCTAGGATGGTCCTGACTATAATACATTTGCTGTCATTTAGGCTAATGATTTTAATGCAAATTTATTTTGATAAGCATTTTCTTAGATTACAGAACATACATTTACCTAGCTATAGCTTACAGTAAAGAAATGCCTGACTTGTAACTACTGTATTATCCTTAAGAGAAAAGATAAATAGCTGTATTTAATAGCATCATTAATTAGCTAAATAGCGTTTTAATTAATATGTCACTTATTAAACAAACTAAATTTTGTTCACAAAGAACCAAAGTGAGTATTGTTTCCATCCTCTCTAGAAGGAAGAGTAGAACCCAATGCTTCAGCTCATTAGTGTGTAAATTTTTTTTTAATTTTTATTTATTTATTTATTTATTTATTTATTTATTTATTTATTTATTTGAGAGCGACAGGCACAGAGAGAAAGACAGATAGAGGGAGAGAGAGGGAATGGGCGCACCAGGGCTTCCAGCCTCTGCAAACGAACTCCAGATGCGTGCGCCCCCTTGTGCATCTGGCTAACGTGGGACCTGGGGAACCGAGCCTCGAACCGGGGTCCTTAGGCTTCACAGGCAAGCACTTAACCGCTAAGCCATCTCTCCAGCCCAAGTGTGTAAATTTTTAATTGACTACAATATTGGACTCCTGAATATATATCATACACAGCTCATTCACAACTGGAAGCTAGCTGTTCATAACTGAAACTTCTCTTATAAGCAAATGCAAATATATGTATGTATGTATTCTGAAGTAGGCATATTTCTTTCTTCTTTAATTGAGAACTTTATTCCATAAACATATTTGATAATGGTCATGTCCTTGTGAGGTTATTCTCTTAAGTTTCCTCTCTCCAATCCCCATTTGTAATTGGCCTGGGGTATTTAATGCACCAGTTAGTCTCAGTGAGGGAGATGATGCCTCAAAATACATCCTCTCACCCTGTGACTTTTAAATTCATTCTGCATCCACTTCCACAATGTTCCCTGAGCTACAGAGGGTGTGTTCAGCTCTCAGCTGCCTCAAATTTTCTGCTTTGATAAACTTTGCATCTCTTTAGGGTCTACCCCATGTCCTTGGAGGAGGTTCTAGCCTAGCAGTGAAAGCAGCACTCACTCTACCCACTACTTCCTCTTCAAAGCTTCATGGTTTATGTAGATGTGGGCAGTTGGTTTGCTTTTAAAACATACTCATTTCTGTCTCCTGCCTTAGATAGGGACAGCCAATTAAAGAACAGCAGCTTAAAATATGCACAAAACTAAAACTTCCCATTCACGAATATGTTGTTCTCTTATCTTTAGTAAGAAGGTTGAGCTAATGTAGCAGAACTCACAGCACTGACTAGGAAAAATATCTTTTAAATGAATAGATGAATAATTAACAATGTATAACTTCAAAATGGTATCATCTCAGAGATGATTGCAAGTTTGTTTTCCTGCAGCTGGGTTCAGGACATATACTGTATAGAATAGCAATGAGATTGAGATTGTGATGTTATGAGAATGTTTACTATGTAGAATATGGCAATGACAGGGCTGGAGAGATGGCTTAGCAGTTAATCACTTGCCTGTGAAGCCTAAAGACCCAGGTTCAAGGTTCGATTCCCCAGGACCCAGGTTAGTCAGATACATAAGGGGGCACATGCATCTGGAGTTCATTTTCAGGGGCTGGAGGCCCTAGAGCACCCATTCTCTCTCTCCCCCTCCCTCCCTCCCTCCCTCCCTCCCTCTCTCCCTCTTTCTCTATCTGTCACTTTCAAATAAATAAAGAAAATTAAACAATATTTTTAAAGAATATGGCAGTGATAAAATGAAACATTTAATTTTCCCCAGACTGGTGACATTTTTTTTCTTTTTATTTTCAGGCACATCTTAGAAGTTCTCTAAAGGAGTGTCCAATCTTGAAACATCTAGAAAATACAATGGAAATGCTAAACCTATAGTTTGTCAAGACAATACATTATGACCAGAATCTTGTATTTCCCATCTCTTTCAGTACTTTTTAACGTTTCATACATAACTTATCACTAATTGGCCTGAGGTAGTACTTGAACTTCATTTATCTTATGTAATTCTAAAATAAGTCATTTAGTCACCACAAAGAGACATAGACTTAAGGTAATCTTTGTTTTTTTGTCTGAATATATGCTTCGTATATAATTGGAAAATGCAAGATGAAAAAACAGAAATAAAAACATAATTACTCATAGTCCCATAACCCCAGCATAGCTACATCTTCTGTGCAAAGGACAGTACTTATGTGGTTATCCAATTTTCTTCATTTTGTATGCATTCTGCAATAAGACACACTCAACTTAGTATTATGAGAACTTTCCTCATGTCATGAAAAACTCTGTAAGAGCTGGGGAAGTGGCTCAGAGTTAAAATCACTTGCTTACAAGGCTTGTGAGGCTTGGTTCAACTCCCCAGTAAACATGTAATGCCAGATGCACAAAGTGGCACACATGTCAAGTCAAAGACTCAAGCCCATGCACTCTCTCCCTATCCCCAATCTATCTTTCTCTTTCTCTCTCAAATAAATAGATATAAGTACTTAGTGTAAACAAATTGGGCCATCTTCCTTCCAAATGGTAGTGAGTTTGACAATATCAGCTTCAATATCATAAAACCAGTCTCTGTGCAGGTAAAATTTAAACTTGTTTGAATTTCTTCATTCTTAAATCTTATATCTCTCAGTTTCATATCTTTAGCCAAGGACATCAGACCCTTATAAATTTAACCTTCAGCAAACTTTCTGGGTCTGGGTAGCAGAAGGCAGCTAGCCCTTATGTTAGCATCCAAGTGTTAACAAAGTTTTTGTAGTGTTTCCTTCCCCTTTGAAAGTTTATAAGCAAAGCCTCCAAATACAAGTTTGTTGTACTTATCAGAATAGTTTATAATAGTTGGCTTAGCATTCTAGAAGACATTTTTAGTTATAAGCACCATGTTTTCTATTCCTCCAGCACAAGACCAAAATTTACATGGTCAGGTTTATCATGTAGCAATACTCCAATCTCACTAACAATTGTGTCACAGTCAGCAAATAAACTTGTAAACCAGACAGTTATTTTAATGGGGGGGGGGCTTATGAAAGCTTAAATATAAAGGAAAAGTTCCATAATGATAAAATATCTGGGCCCCCTTTTACAGGTCCACACACACAAAAAAAAAAATCCAAAAAATAACCACCAACAATACAAACACACTTTAAAAACTCTAGACAATGAGCTGGAGAGAAGGCTTATCAGTGAAGGCACTTGCCTGCAAAGCCTAAGGACCCATGTTTGACTCTTCAGATTCCATATAAGCCAGATGCAGAAAGTGACAGAATCCTGTAAGGTTATATATGTGCACAAGATGATGCATACATCTGTAGTTCAATTACAGTGGCTGGAGGCTCTGGAATGTCAACCCTCTCTCTCACACTCTCACTACTCTCACTCTTGCTCTCCTGCATAGAGAGGCCCATCTATTGGGCTTGCCTAAAATAAAAATAAAATAAATTAATTAAAAAAAAACTCCAGACACATATTCAACATTTTATTCAACACTTTACATATCTTTGGCTGGAAATTCCAAATCTGCCAACAAACCTTAAAACTGAACCCAAGATTTGATCACAATGACACCTCTTCCAGACAGGTGGCTGGAGATCTAAAGCTTTACTAAAATTAAATCGATTGGAAGACATCCATTCAAACCACAACAGCAATCAAAATTAAATACCAGACACCCCATTCATATCTCCTGACACCAAATGTTTTGCTAAAGAGGAGGAGCTGGAGGAAGGAAGATTGAGAAAATGTAAACACAGGAAACTCTCCATCCTCACCAGCACACTCTTTAGATTCTAGTAGATCTAGCCAACCTCTGATAAATTTCTTGCCACTGGAAAACACGATGAGACAAACCTCAAAGCCACCCTTGTCATTACAATTAGGGTGTGGGAAGAGCACAAGATGAGGTCATGACAAGACTTGAATCTCTAGTTTGCTCATTCTCTTGTTGGCTGTCAATTACAGTCTATCTGCTGCATGATCCAAGTGCTTTCTGCTAAGCAATAATGGCAAAGGCCTTCCAGGAAAGGAGGCCTCCTGTATTGGGGTCCTTCAATAGTGTATCTCAAGAAAGATGGATGAAATTCCCATCAAGAAACCTGTGGCCAGTGACTGAGACATAGGAGACCCAGTGAGCAGAGGCAGACCCTGGAATTGCACCATTGCTCTTCCCTCCACTCCTCTTTGTCAGCCTTCAGGTGGGTCAAACTGTCCACACAGCCATATGACTTCCACCTTTCAAATTAAACAGAAACTACATGTTAGAGTGAAGTTCTGTCCACAAAGGCAACTGAAGGCCCCATTTCAAGGTTGCAGTTCAACAGGGAGATATAAAGAAGTTTACTTCTTAGGATTACTAGAGATCAGTGCACAGATAACTATGATTCCCACAACCCCTGACACCAGCATGAAGATGGGGCATATACTGCTGTTCAGACTTGGTTTTGAGGCCATCACCACAAGGATCCTTAATTGTGGCACGGAAAGATCTATTTAGTCCCTACAAGCCTCTCTTGCTGTGGTCTTTACCATGGTAGTTAATATTGATTGCCAGAATAACAGGATTTAGAATCACTTATATGACAAACTTTTGGGCATGACACATCTGTGAAGAGGCTCCCAGATTAGGTAAATTGAGTTATAAAGACCCACACTAATTGTAGCAACACCATTCCATGGGCTGGGTTCTGAGACTTTATGAAAAGAATAAAGTGATCAGAGCACCTTCATTCATTATTTTCTGCTTCCTAACTTTGTCTACAATGTTATCAGCTACTTCCTGCTCCTGCTGCATGGCTGCCTCCACCATGATGGACTGTATTTCCTCAAACTACAAGCAGCAATAAACCAAAGAAAACCTTCCTTCCTCAAGTTGCTTCTTGTCAGACATTTTGTCACAACAACAAATAAAATAACAAATATATGAATCTGGAAACTCTCCCTGTACATTGTGGCTTGGTGATCTATTGGTACTGTTAGCATTAATGCAAGCAGATGCTGACTGTCACAGAGCCTATTGCTCAAGCTAAGGGAACAGGGTGTGCAGCAGCTGATATCACAGATGCTGTTCTCAGCATCTCTTTCTATTGAGATGATGAGGATCAAATTTACTTTATGTTCATTGCAATATGCTCTAATCTCTTTCCACATGACTTCTAAATTCTCTATTGGCATCAGCAGATAGATCATAACCAGAGAAACACACTTTTATCCTTTCATATTATCAATAACAACTTCTGATAGACCCAGATAAAACCAGCATCTAACAAGAATTGTGTAGCCTCTTAACCTAAATGTGGCAATATGACAGACCACTGTCATAAATAATGATACATATGTGTCTAGATTAAAGTGAAAATTCTGTGTATTACCGAACCAGCACAAAAGTCATTCAGGAGGAGAGACTTTCCTGGCATTTTTCTGTGAATAATCCCTAAATCAAAATAGGAGGTCCCACCCAATATGATGTCCTTGTTGCAGCCTTATAATGTATCATCCAAGCTGTTCCTACCACACTCACCCTAACAATTCACATTTACAAATTTAGTTTCAAGTCTTAGTAGCTTCTAACTTTGTCTCTCTAACCTTGCAGAAGGATCCTTTCACAAATTAGAAGTGCCCATTGGGTTTTGGACCCATAGGTATAGATCATCTTAAAGGCATGCAACCTCTGAGGATAGTGGATATTGAGTTCATGGTCCATGACTTAGAAGTTGTCTAACAATCTTAAACACCCATCATACAATCAACAGAGACCTCATATTGCCATAATAGAATTGGTATATTCAGAAATAGGTAAAGTAGACAGATTAGGGCCTTCAAACCATGTGAATATCTCAATATTCATTGCTCAAACTGCCACCATCATCACCAGTTCAGTGAAAACACACTTAGAAGCAGCTGGAAAACATATACTCCTGGTAGAGTGATGGCTCACACAAGGAGGAGATAATGTTTGGATGCCATTCTAGCTGGGAAGGACGTGCTTCTGAAAGGGTATAGCAACTGATGCTCAGCATAGCAAAGAGCATACTAATGGCAAGTCTCCTCATGCCACATAACAAACACCTCTTTGAGGCACAATATCCAAGCAAAATGTGTGCTGTTCCCAATATGTGTTGACTAGCCATGTACAACATTCCTAGAAACTTTCTTGTTCTGACAAAGACCATGACCAATGTTCAAAGAGAACATGATTGCCAGCAAAACTCAGACAATCTTCCCTTAATCCAGAACAAGTTAAGGCTCAGCCTATTGCTTTCTGGATCCATGAGAAATTTAGACAACATTCTACCTCTGTCTATATTTGTACACCATCATGATCAGCCTGAAGATAGCATAAAGTATCAAAAACTGACTCATAAGCTTCTGACCACAGGCAAAACTAAAACCAGTACTGAAGGACAAATCCATCAAGCAGTGGGTAAAAGAGTTCTTGACAAGTAGACTTCACCAATGATCTCATCCCACTGAGAACATTGCATAGTATTCTAACTGCAGTTGGCACTTTCTCTGGTTGTGCCCAGACAACCTTGATTCCCTTGACTGAGACCACAGTGCCGATGTAATACAAGAGCAAATTTGCTTCTCATTCCAGTTTCATAAGAGCATTTTACTTTAAAATGCTACAGATTGTGGTCCACATTACACATCAGTAGGCCAAGTCACAGATTATAAAATTGATTCTTCATATCTTGTATCATTTCCAACATAGGAAAATTAAAATGTTCAATTAAAAGAGAGCCTTCAATGGTTAGCCATTAGGGGTCTCAACATAAGAGTTCACTTACATTATTTGTGCTCTAATGTTCACCAAACTCTCTTGCCTTTCCCTTCAAACTTGTACCCTACTTTTATAAGTATTGACAGTTCATTCTTTGTAGGGAGCAATGAAAGGATTGATGAGAGATAATAATGGCTACTAAATAATGAGTGGGAGGCAAAAATCTCTTCTCCATATATCACCTAAATACAGAGCATGGATTTTTGCCAACACATTTTTAACAGATAACGACCATAAATTTCAGCATTTTATGTAAGGTGGCCTAATGCTTTGTCTCATGAAGCCTCCTGGGATCATCAGTACATATAGGACAAACATTTGCTAAGCCATAAGAGGATCAAGCCAGAAGGCTTGCAGGCTTGCACATATCATCCCAAAATATAAACAAGTGTGCTGTCATTGGTGATGGTGTTGGACAGCCTGCCCACACTGCAGTCAATTGGGAAGAGATCTCTCTTACTGACAGTACATGAGTTCCTTTAAACATAACAGGTTGGGCACAAATATGGACATATATATATATATATATATATATATATATATATATATATATATATATATATATATATGAATGAAAAAATATGGATATATATATATATATATATATATGAATATATATATATATATATATTCATTCTCTCTCTCCTTTAAACTAGCCTATATGAATTATCCCTTGCCAGAATTTGTTGATACACCTGTCCAGGCAGTTCTCAATCCCTGAATTTGATATGCTATTGCATATATCACCTACTGTCCATTCCCACAGACAAGCATTTCATTTCATTGCTGAAACAGTGAATATCTATCACAAGCATTTTTTTCTAACTGTGAAACTTTATGATAGCTTATGCACCTCAAACATCATTCATCTGAACCAATATGTTGCGACAACTTGACCCTGAAATTGAAGAAACAAAGTGCTTCCTTGAATTCCATCTTGTTTCATCAACAGTGGAAGCAAATGGAACATCTCAAAAGATGGACACAGGATCCACCATTAGTGATGACTTAGTCCTGAGAGTGGTGATCTCCTCTACTGTATTAATTCAATTATACTCAAGTAGTACTCACCAGGGGGAACTTTTCCATGGTTGACCATGGTGGACATCCATGCTTCTTCTCTATGAGTGCTGTGTGTGCCCCTTGTAGCATAATTTCTTTTGTAAAGCACAACTTTCATCTGTCTTATTTTTAACATTGTAGCATGTACATATGAGTTATTATTAAGCATCAATCAAAAACTCAAAACAACTTCTGTCTTGTTGCAGACTATACTATCTTGAAGCTTCCATTCACTTGGGGGATTTCTAGATACCATTGTTGACTTTCTACTCAAGGGTGTGTTTTGCATAGTTATCCTCATAGTAGGAGTCATTCATTTAGAAAATGTTGTGTACAGCTTTACCTGAACTTCATTTAAGTTGTGAAAGATCAAATTTCAACTTTGAAAGCACATACCAGACTGAATTCCTTGACCTGAGTCATGAATGATATTCAACACCTTGCTTTTCATCTGTATCAAAGAAATTTGCGAAGTCCACAATTTCTTTATTTTATTTTAATATATTCTTATTTATTTGAGAGAGGAAAACAGGCAGAGTGAGAGTGAGAGAGAGACAGAAAGAGAGAGAGTGTGAGAATGGGCACACCAGAACTTCAATGCAAATGAACTCCAGATGCATGTGCCATGTTGTGCATCTGGCTTACATGGGTACTGGAGAATCAAACTGAGGTCCTTTAGCTTTGTAGGCAGGTGCCTTAACCACTAAGCCATCTCTCTAGCCCTAAGATCCTTATGTTAAATAAGTCTCCTGACTAATGAACCTTTAAGGTTTACTGAAGCTCATTGTAACATTCATTTCTCCAGGAAGTTGTGGACATCTTACTTCAAGTATTTTTAATCATGCCCTTGGTATGTTGTTATGTCAGACTAACTAATCAGTCCCTTTGACAGATTTTTAAGTCTGTTCCCTTTAAGTACATAGTGAAATAGTGTATGTCTCTATTGCTTTGAATGTATAAGGGCTGACGTTAAAAAGTCCAGTTCTAGACCAAAAACTGATATAAGATCAATTAACCCTAGTTTCACATTCCTCCCAAACAACATACAAACCTGTGCTAACCTGAAGGAAAAATACAATATACTTCTCCAAATATATTTAATTTGGGCTAAAGGGGGGTGTGAAGTTACTATAAAATTATGTCTTCAACTATGGTTTCATAAAGTCAATCCTTAAGTATCTAAGTTTTCAAATAAGCTTTCATTTTCTCCCTGGTTGGTAAAGTTTGTTAATTACCTGTTTTCAACTCAATGGCTTCCTGTTTGTTATAACTAAAGCTTCTCCTTTATTACATCATGGATATGTTTTCATTGTATATGGCTGTCAAAAATATTCTATTTCTTACATAAGAGAATAAGAAATGTCACAAAACTACAATACAGAGAGACAAATGAAAAATGGGTTAAGAACCAACCATTAAACTGTGGAAATGGTTCAAATAATACCAAAGGAAAAGACATTCATGAAGAAAAATATCCTAAAATTTGGAAAACAAAGTAAACTGAGAATCCATTATGGCACTCCAGCATCCATTGAGCAATATAGAAAGTATGTATGATTTGTGCAACTGATAACATGGGGCTTTCTCTTCCCTCATCTCTCAGGGCACCAGATTTCCAGCATAGAAGGATGTCAGCAATTTCTGTCTTGTAACCAGAAAATTCAGAGGATTTTAGAAGAAGGGATAAGTTATGAGAAAGTTTCAAGTAATCAGCGGTTCCATTGAGGTATGGGCTAATTATGAGTTGCCTGGCTTGCCAGGCAGAATTGGAAATAAGAGCTGAAGTGTTGTTCTTGGGAGCAGAGTGAAACTACAAAACTAACCTCACAGTAGCCTGTTCAAAAGAGATGCAATATGTGCATCAAGACATAGTTTAGAACAAAAGAGCACTAGCTAAAAGAAAGAAACACTTGGGTGTTTGGAAGATAGATAGCCAAAGATACAGTCTTAAGTGATAGAAAAACAGAGAATTTGCTGATGGTCTATACAGATTAGCAGAAATTTCAAACCAGGTATGGTGGATAATGCTTATAATCCCAAAACTCAGTTTCTGAAGCAATATTTCTCTGTGTTTAAGACCAGGCTGAGCTAGAGTTAGTTCTAAGCACCTTAGGCTACATAGTGAAGTTCTACCTCTTAAAACAATTGTATGTAAAAATATGTGTGTGAATAAATAAGATAAACAGATAAAGTAAAATAGAAAACATCTCCAAAAGATAACTTGAATCCATGGGGACAAATGACAATAATCAGAAGTAAGACAAACACAAAGGTTCCTGTGTAGATTCTGAGCAACTAGGATGAGTCATCAGTAGTCCAGGTCCAAGACCATCCTGAATAACAATGAGAATTTATGTTAAAATAAAAGTTTAAGAAGGCCAGGAATGTTTCTCAGTTGTAGAACACTTGGGTAGCACAAAGCCCAGGGTTCAATATACAGTACTGCCAAAAGGAATTTCAAATTATTAATGGAAATGATAATGTTCTATTTAGTAACTTCTTTTTAAGATTTTCATATGTTTTCAAAGTTCCATTCCAGACCCAATCCAAACCAATGCCTCCTGTATACATCTCACTGTATCAAAGGCACCAATTTTCCTCTAGTTCTAATATATGCACTCATCATATTCTCTTAAAAGATTCAAACTCCAGTTATATAAGGAAAATCCTAAAAGGGAAATAAATTAACTATCTAATTCTGCACTATACTTTTTGGAGCAAACTTGTTTTCTAAGGGAATGGATCATCAAAGTTTGGGTAATTGCAGTGAGCAGGAAATAGAAAACTCCAAAAAGGAATACATTAATAAACTCACCTATTCAACCTTAAAAGTCTATAGCAGTATGTATTATTTTCTACTGAATTGCTCAATTCTTGAATGAGTTAAAATATAATATGTCGTTCCTGCTTGCAAAGTTTCTTTTAACTTCATTAATATTAAATTATATATCCATATAATAATATTTATACAATCTAAATATTTATAAATTTTCCTTCTTGAAAGACAGAAATGTTTGTTACTATTAAAATACTTTTGCACTATTCAATATTTTAGTCCTGCAATTCTTTGTCTGACTCAATGATGTCTGAGTACATATTTGTCAGTATTTTTATACTGCATGTTTCCCAAAAGTCTTCATGTGATCTGCTCTGAAGCATCTTCTACTAACTGTAAGATGTCATCAAGGTAGGCTCATTTTCACAAATTTACACAGAATTGCTCCTGCTCACAACTAATCTCTCTGGCCAACATCTTCTCAAATTCCTGACAGTGTTCCAGTATTTTAATGTTGACCCTAATTTGTTTCCAGTTTAAATCCTTTAGGGTTATTATGGAGGTAAAGATAGATAAGCAAATAATATATATGCCATCCATAGATATAAAAACAGGTATTTTTCATTGTTTTAAAATGGTTTGGCTATCAAAGGCATATGTGTGTGTGTGTGTGTGTGTGTGTGTGTGTGTGTGTGTGTATTCCACTGGCACTCATCCCTCATCCTTTTCACTATGAACTTAGTTTAGCTCACAGAGAGCAAATTACCTGTTACATACCCACAGAACTAATTCTTAGTGGAAGGAAGATGAAGCCAGTGGATTTACAGTTTGTATTTGACAGCTTTTCTCACTACAGTGTATTATCAAGGTATACATTTTTTTCTTAATTTATAACAAACAATTAAAGTAAAACACTGGGTTAGAAAGAAGCTCTTCTAAGTTAATTCCATAAAGAATGCTCATAATTGAAATGTAGCAACTTTTATAGATGCTCTCTACTTACAAAATTAGAAATAGCACATTCTGTAATAAACCAAATACATTAGAAAGTCAATATAGCGGCAACCGGAAAATGGCTTAGCGGTTAGGGTGTCGGACTCTGAAGCCAATGGAAAGTCAATATATACCCTATTGATGGGAACATTAGAAGTGAAGCCTGGGTGACAAAGATCAATCAGCAACTATTCAATTTGGATTTCATGTGGACATCATAGCCTAGTCTCAGCAAAGAAATCTATAAATTCTCTTGTTCTAAATTAACTATACTGCTCAGACCTTTATTTATTCCTGAGTTAGCTAACCTTTTCTCAGTATTTCACATTATGTTTAATCAAAACTTCCTCTTCTGTTTATCTCCAATCTGTTTATTGACCTTGAGTTTATAAGCAGGATTCTTATAGGAGTGAAATCTAAGGCTGTGGGAGGCTGCAAAGTTGGATCATTTTTATTGAAGCACTCAGAAGATTAACCACATGACCCTGAGATTTATAATAGCAGTTATAAGCCAAAGAGTTTCATACAATTGGATGGAACTCAGAAATACCCTCCATATCCAAACTCAGAGAGGCTGCCTTTTTCTACTAATCATTTTTAATAGCATTGTTATTTTTAATAGACAAATAAAGAAATGCATTGAGATTAACATGCCAGATTCTAGCACTAAATTTTTATGTCTTAGAGAATAAGCTTGCATTATAAAAGCAGGCCTAGTTTCAAAGTAGAAGCTGGCTGTACAGCAAATAAATAAATAGGTTGAGTCACTTTCCAATGAAGGATATGCAACAGTATTAAAATTAAAATGACTTTATGCGATGGAAAAGATCTGGGAAAATTATTCATTTCAGAAGAGGCAGATTATTTCATTTGGGAAATAAGATAAATTCATGTTTTAATTTCAAAAGTAAAGTAGAATAAATATTATGCAACTCTTTCCACGTGATACTTTGTTTAAAATATTGATAAAGAGAAGAGCAGGGTTTTCTATCTACTAAGTAGCCCTAGGCCTTCCTGTAAGTTCACAAAGATATGAAACATAATAGAGCAAGATGGCTTAGCAGTAAAGGTGCTTTCCTGCAAAGTCTAAGGACCCATGCTTGACTCTACAGATGCCACATATGCCAGATGCACAAAGGTGAGGCAAGCTCAAGGTCACCCATGTCCACTAAGTGGCGCAAGGGTCTGAAGTTCAACTTCAGTAATGGAGGTCCTGGAATGCCACTTCTCTCTCTCTCAAATAAGCAGCAAGATACTTTATATCTATACATAAAACATAAAATTATCAAAGGTTATTTTTGTTTTCTTTTGATTATTAAAATCTATTTATGTGTATAATACCTCTAAGAACTTCTAAATGGAAATACAGAGCATGAATGGATGATCGTTGTTCATTTTACTCACTTTCAATTAATATCTGACCCACAAACCGAAAAACAGAGCCAGTGTATAAGTCTTATACAATGAAAACATGAAAAATATTAATGAAATCCTCTTTTTCTCTCAGTTGCTTCCTTTGCTACCCTCCCCAGTGATGTATACAATTTTGTGGTCTGTGTTCTATTAAGAAGAAAAGGATAATATAACTACTATTGATGTTCAAGATATGCTTATTTCTGTCAGGCACAGAATATTTCAGGGTTAACTACAAACCAAAACATTTCTCTGTTTAGTATTATGCTGTATAAAATGAAGGAAGCAAGAGAGAAACATAAGACATGCATACACACACACACACAAATGTGTGTGTGTATGTATGTACGTATAAAATGTTAGAAAGGCAACCTGTGTTCTCTGCCTCCATTCAAATTCTCTGGAGCAAGGACAGGAGTATAATATATGTATCCTATGTTTCTTGATAAATGGAGTACACTTGACTGTAGACACTAGAGCAAGCCTCCCTAGATTGATTTAGAAGGGTGACCACTGTTTTGCAGAGGAGGTGGCACAGATCAAAGCTACAACCTAAGCAGTGCAATTGCAAACCTACAGATGTTAAGGGGGCATGATGTTGCCAGGACCCATCCAACACGCAGGGATTCTTTATTTGTTCTCAGTAGTGGAGAGGCCCAGGAAAATATACTGAAAATAAACAGGCAAAAGTCTCATGGCAACACCACACCTGAAAGACCAAATCAAACTAAGTAGGGAGATCTCATGTATCCACTACCCATCACAGAGCATATGTTCACCCTTGCTTCATTTTCCACTTACCAAGAAGGGTGAGAAGACCATAGGTATACAGACACTCAGTGAATTAATATAGGTGAAGAAAGTTCCAACTGCTGAAAGGATGTAAAATAAGGGTTATAGGAAGTAATCATTTTATCAAGGAGCCTCAGAGAAACAGAACTTTTAATAGCTATATTAATTATGGATGTTATTGGTATGGATAAAGATTTAATAAAGAACAGGGGAAAAATATTCCTACTCTTAGCAAATTTGATGATCCACAGCCAAGAATTATACATTCAGTTTTCAAAAATGAAGTAAGTTTCATATGTGAGCACATTTTCATTAAGAGCCGCTGGACAAACAGCACATACATATGGTAGATAAGCTCAGAGTTGACTGACGTGAAGGTTTCCACCTCACCTAGGCTGGGAATATCAAAGATCTTGCCCAAAATCAAGATCTGGAATTGAGCTAAGGAAATTCTATCAGTATGCATGTCTCTTCACTGTGGAGCTTATATTGTGTGTGTTGGCTCATGCCCCACCATGCAGTGAAAGTCACCCAGGTGAATGGTTCAATGGTTCAAACAGAGTCCCATTTACTGGAGGTAAACGGCAGTCCCAACAAAGAAAAGATACTGGGAGATTTTTTTTTTTTTAGAAAACAAACTATGCTTAACAATGGAGTAATAGAGCATGAATAAAAAGAAAGAAGAAAAGAAAAAGAAAAAGTGAATAGCTATATTAAATTACAGTATAAAAATTCTTACTGAGCTTCTTCATAGCCAGAGCAAGAGGAAGTGATAAGGCAATTTTTTCTGGTAACTGATATGAGGATGCAGGAGAGTTAATCAGGAGAAACACAGAATTGAATCATGCAATCTTTCCTCAGTAGGATTATATAGCAATCCTTGATTAAATGAAAAATTAATATTGCAGAAGACAGAAAGGAGAAGGCATCCTATACAGAGTTACAAATATGTGGTACAACATTGTTTTGGAGAAACAAAAGAAAACTCCTTATTATTCAATTCCTTGAAAATGCACTCAGATGAATAAAAGTCTATGGCATGACTTTCCTTTTATGGTTTCCAATTATTTGATATACCTCAGACTCACCAGGAATGCCAATTATAAACTTTCAGTGTTTCTACCAATTGTGATTAAAAATTGCATTTAGAATTCACCATTTTAGAGTATATTATACTTTCAAAGATTGAGTTTCTTAACATTGTGTCTAACAGAATGTTGGCAATTAGGCCATATATGCATATATTGCCTTTTGTCAGTTCTTTTCAAACTCTGTGGGAATGCGAATGGTGTCAAAAATGATAAACCCGTTTTCCCAGAATGCTATGCTATCTCACTTGCAGATAGGTGAGTCAACAGGAAGAATTGGTAGGATACTGGATAGCAGAATAATAAAA
Organism: Jaculus jaculus; assembly: GCF_020740685.1. Classification (NCBI taxonomy): domain Eukaryota; kingdom Metazoa; phylum Chordata; class Mammalia; order Rodentia; family Dipodidae; genus Jaculus; species Jaculus jaculus. Next base: position 119,684,327 of record NC_059104.1, read on the forward strand.
ACAAAAAGACCACAATGGTCCTACCATTGTCATCAATACCATCACTATCCTACTGCCACTCTCCTGAATTATCATACCTGCCTGAACGTCTTTCTATGTGTGCATATATCTTCACCCATGGAATATGGGCTTTTGGTGTCATAGAGAAATGCTGAGAAAATTTAGGTTATGTTGAAATAAATGAAATTTAACTGAGTAGAATGAAGAATATTGAGGCGTTAACTTGGAACTTGTACTAAAATATTTTCTTTATTTTTTTACAAAGGTTGCAATTTTATACCACCTCTATCCTTTGGCCCCTTTCTCTGAGGGCTACTGACATTAGGGTTGTTTGTGCTCACTCTTGGATAATTAAGATCACAGTCAGTCTTGGTGTGAGGAGGCACTATGCCTCAGGATATTTCTACATACCCTGTGGCTCTTACAATCTTTCTATCCTCTCCCCACAATGATTCATGAGCTTTAGTGGGTCTGTTAGCAGTCTAGTTTCATGTTGAGTTTTCTGTAGTCTCTGGGTTCCTGATTCAATGTGTTTTGATTGAACCCAGTGTTTGTCACGGTCCCCCTATAGCTGGTTGTCAGGCTTCTAGCGAAAGCAGTACTTGTATCACAGCATTTCTTGTGGGCTCCATCAGACTTCTTATGGTGGGCAGTCATCTCTCTTACATTGTCATATTAATGGATCCTGAGTTTTCTCTGCCATCTGTAAAATAAAACATTTTTCTCTAACCAAGGGTCAGAGCAGCTTGTATCACTGTTAAGACTCTAAATATAAGGAAATTTCTAAACTTTTTCTTCTTAATTACTACCCAAGCTCATCAATATCAGCCTTAGGTTCTGAGCATATGTTTCCATATGTACTTCCAGGGGTTGTAACTTCACCTAGGCAACAGCTATTCATAAACATGGCTTCCTTATCTGTCCTAATGCAGCAACTCATGTGTCAAACATCACCAAAAATCCAAATCATCCACCTTTGCCAGTGATTTAGGAGACTTCTTTTTTATCTCTCAGCTCCTTTGTTTAAAAATTCTATCTTTCAGGGCTGGAGAGATGGCTTAGCAATTAAGCGCTTGCCTGTGAAGCCTAAGGACCCTGGTTCGAGGCTCGGTTCCCCAGGTCCCACGTTAGCCAGATGCACAAGAGGGCGCACGTGTCTGGAGTTCATTTGCAGAGGCTGGAAGCCCTGGCGCGCCCATTCTCTCTCTCCCCCTCTATCTGTCTTTCTCTATGTGTCTGTCGCTCTCAAATAAATAAATAAATAATTTTAAAAAAATTCTATCTTTCAGATTCTTACACAATTGTATAATACATTTTTACTACATTTCATTAATGCTGGTTCATTTTTATAAAGTGTCCTGATTTCTACAATGGACTCATGATGCTACACATTGCTGTTCACATACACTTTGCCTCTAGGCTCATTCAATTGGAAATAAATAGGTGTGCATAATAGTAATAGTATCTTACTTTTAAATAATTTTAGAATAAATTTTGCTATCGTATCACAGAAAGAATCAACCCACACATATATTAAAAACTCAATAAGGGCTGGAGTTATAGCTTAGCAGTGAAGTTGCTTGCCTGTGAAGCCCAGGGACCCATGATCAATTCCCTAGGACTCACATAAGTGAGATGCACAAGGTGGCATAGGTGTCTGGGTTCATTTGCAGTGGTTAGAGGCTCTGGAGCATTTATTCTCTCTCTTCTCATCTATGTCTTTCTCTCTTTCTATCTCTCTCTAAAATAAATAAATTAATTAAATAGTAATAAAAAACTAAATAAATTATAAAGAATCTTTATAACATGTATTAGTAATATTAGAAAACTGAAGACAAAGGTAATTACATTTTTTGCATGACATTTTATTTAATGTACATGATACCTAAGTACTTACATGATAATATCTGGACTCTGAAATGTTTCATTTTGATTTTTTAAGTATATTCTTTTGTAGTTAATATATATTAGACAAGTGTAGTCAATTTAACTGATACCAGGAAAATAAGTGCTTTGTTTTTCTCTTTTAACACCCCTTCCCTTGTAATTACTCAACTCAGCATTCATAGATACATATAGTTAAAAAGACCATGATATTCTTGAGAGTACAGTTAATTGAGAATCTGAATTGCGTCATAACAATAGCGGTACCTTCACTGACCTCTGGTACACATAGCACATATATAATTATTCTGCATAAACAAAATATCTGTCCACTGAGGTTACATTCATGTACTCATTCTTAGTTTCATAAAAAAATGAAGTCAACATTTAATAAAAATCAATTTAAAATCCCATCATGTCTATAGTCCAGGAATCACTAAGCAGATTGGTAGGCTGGGAGTTCTGGCTTGGGATTGCTCATGATGTCCTAATGAAGTAGGTGCTGGGCAAGGCTAGTTTAATCACATAGAAATTTCCATTCTTATGTCTGATGCACTGTTGAGAATCTTCAGACAACTGGAACTCTGAGGCCTCATTCAAGATGTTTTCAATATGATCCATAGCTCTTTCTTATGAGATCTCTAACATAGTGGCTCTGTTGGTACCTAGATTTCTTAATGAGGGTTCTATCCTCTAAAACATATATTCTGAAAGACAGGAGATGCTACATGGAAATAATTATCTAGCTAAGGAATCATATGTCATCTTTATCCACATGTTATTTACACATTAGGGATATATCTATGAATAAAATCTATAACTTACTCTGTTATCATAAGTATGTCACTAACATAACACAAAAGTTAACAGTACAGTGAGAAGTGTCATGGATCAAATGTAAGAGAACAGTATAAAACTACTTGGAGTAGGAGAGATGGAAACAGGTATCAAACCAAACACTTTGCTTTTAATAGTATTTCTGTTTAAAAAATATTCAAGTAATTCTTTATTTTTATGTATTCATGTGTGTGTGTGTGTGTGTGTGTGTGTGTATACACATGTTTATGTGTAGGTGTGTGGGCTTGCAAGTGCCAAGTGTGTATAGAAGTCACAGGGCAACATTCAAGTTGGTGCTTGCCTGTTTGAATCATTTGAGACAGGGTTTCTCACTCTAGATTCTTATTCTACTATTCTGTGTTCAACTTGCCTTGAACCTCTGGGAATTCTTTAGTCTCTGTCTCTCCTCTTGCCATCATCATAAGCATGCTGGCATTAGAGAACCCCTCTAACCCTTGAATTCTGGCTTTTTTAATCATGTGAGGGTTAAATATCAAGCTCAAGTAGGCAAGTACTTTATCCACTGAGCCACTTCTATAGTGCCCTGTTTTTTAAAATACAAAATTATAGCTATATAGAAAGACTACATAAAATAAACCTATTGCACAGAATGGCCATTATAGATAATGATTGTATATTATACTCTTAAAAAGTGCTAAGAGTGCTTAAGTGTTTTATCATAAAACAATAATTATCTTAGCTAACAAAGTTGTTAGTAGCAATATCTAACAAATCCACAATATATATTTACTTCAAAGTATTATTTTGTACACTATAAATATATACAGTTTTTCTTTCAGTTTCAAAATAAATAACAATGAAATGGTATTATTAATCTATAAACCAAAGGCCCTTCATTTTTTTTTTATTTTGATTTTTGGATTTTTGAAGTAGGGTCTCACTCTAGCCCAGGCTGACTTGGAATTCACTATAGAGTCTCAGGGTGGCCTCGAAATCATGGCAATCCTCTGCCTCCCAAGTGCTGGATTAAAGGTGTTTGCCACCACAGCCGGCTCCCCTTCAATTTTTAAGTCAAAAATTCCCTACAAATTTTCAACACTATCCATTCATTCATAATTTCACTATGGCACAGGTATATATTTCCAGCTCAATGTAACACCATTATTTGAGTTATACTGGAACGTATTTCAAAAACACTGTGAGAATGCTTACAAATGTCTAGCCTAGCCAAGATGAAATGCCTGTGTTGGCCAAGAGGATATCAGGGGTGTGATTTCTTGTTATATTTTGTTCACAGTTAACCTTGAAGCTAGCTAAGTGTCTACACCATTTTTTTCTCTCAAAATGATGAAAGGGGCTTCTTCCTTCCTGTGCATGAATCATTATGAGGCACAGATACTTGCTTGACTATACATGACTTTGGTTTCTTGGTTTCACAACCTAGGAGCATCTATATAGGACCATAGGATTGAATGAGGACAGAGCTCCTTATAACCAGTCAGGGAAATCTTAGCTTCACAGTATCATAAAGGCAGAGAAAACCTAAAGGACAGGTGCAAACCAAGGACAAGATAGAAGCAATCCTTTCTGTGTAGTGAGACTTGCCCTGCACAGTATGGTGACTTATGGTCAACCCTGCAGCTCTTAATATGTTCAGTAGCAAAAATCACCAACAGTCCTTAATATCAAGCTCACAAATGAGTAGGTGACAGGGCACTTGAAATGGGGTTCCTTGAATGGGGGTATTCTGAAAAAAAGGAAATCCACACTCAATTTTGAGGAATATGAAAAGAGATACAAGTATATAATTAATTTTACAATGATTTTATGATGGCATAATAATATTTTAGATGTGTTGGGTTAAAATTAGATGAAATTATTTCCTTTGGTGTAGATTTCAAAATAAGAGCATTTCTGATGTGAAAACTGAACTTCAGTTCTTTGTGTCTCATTCATGCAGCCACTGTCATGTTCAAGTCAAGGTATTGTCTATGTTAAAGACAAATGAGATTGGAAAAGGTGAGAAATTAAAGGCACCTATTGAAATATTGCAGCCTTCTCTCTAACCATACCAATAAAGACCAACATCTGCTTATAAGTGTTATCTTTAAACACCTCAAGAAACATAAAGAAGCGATGCAAATATACATAGTAACTATGAACTCCCTGGAAATAAAACAACATGTCATTAATTCAGGGAATACAGATTTAGACTAACACAATCACTAGCATTACAGCATTGTATTATATAAGAGATCACCATGTATAGTAATCTTGCAAAAAAGAAATGAAATCTAAGTTCCCGTCATAAAACCATCCTGAACATAAGTTTAAAAAGTAATCTCATTGAAAAACCTTAAGAAACATTTAAAAAAAGATTGTATTTTTAATTGAAAACTGTTTTAAAGATGATTATGGGCTATGGTACCTTGACAAAAGATGACTGTTTAAAGACATGTTCATTTATATGCCACAGTGTTTAATATTATGTTAAGTCTTTGTCTCAGATACACGGTGTGGTAGAAAAACATGAAGTCAATGGTGCCTGCTTTGTTAAAAATATCCTCAATCTTTTCATGAAGTAACGTGTGTGTGTGTGTGTGTGTGTGTGTGTGTGTGTGTGTGTGTGTGTACTTGTTCATATGGAGAAGTATGGCAAAGGCTTATTTGGAGAAAAAGAATAGTGAATGGAACAGAATCACAAGACTTGAATGCAGAAGAGAGCCAGGAGTAACAAGGGGCCATATGGCACATTTTTTGAGTAGTTAACAAAACTCAAAAGAATGACTATGCTTTATACACCATACTAGAGAGTTCTAACCATGTAGATGGCAGGAGGTGGCAGAGAGCCCAAGTTGAAGAAGGGGTCAGGATCCTTTCCCATTATCTCAGCCCAGAGTAGCTGATACAAGAGGGCTTACCAGAACAGAGACCTGGAAGTTCAGGAGCAGTTAAAAGCCATCCAGAGGATGTGCCCACCTGGTAAGGACCTATTTGTAATCTTATTGTGGTAGCTTTATTCTCAGGCTCCAATGAGTCTGAGATAGAGCTGATTGGTCTGGGCTCAGAGGGTGACTGAGGAGTAAGGGGCAAGAGAGATTATGAGATAGGCTGGGTCAGATGTTGACCTCTGGTCCTGCTGGAGCAGGCAGGCACAGTGTGCCGTCTGGGCCCTCCCTCCTGACTTCTACCTAATTCTCCCTCAATTTTATCCAGAGTGATGGAAAACAACCTTTATAATTGTGTTTTTCTTTTCAAAGGAAATAGGAAGTAGTTTATTATGGAGCCAAATATGAATGACTGCTGCTTGAAAACCCCAACCGATTGAACCTCCTGTCATTTGATCATAATTGTTGCCATATACCTTTTGAGTTCCTTTTTCTCCTTTCATTCACTTTGTCTTTCTAAGTCTTCTCTTTTCCACTTGGATGATTTCTTGACATCATCTAAAATCCATGTCAAAATATTGATGAGCTCAATATTCTGTAGGTTCTAATAATGTGGAAGTAGTAATGACCATGGTGAGGTCATGAAGTAGCAAACATGAGCTTGGAGGATCACTGAACCAAAGTGCTCTGCCATTCCCCTAGCTTTTTTATTCTGTCTGCCCCCTTCTTTTGCAATATTGCCTGAGCCTTGAATGGACTAATAAAGATGTCTCATTTATCCCTTATGATTAAAACTTTTAAGTGTTTGAATTTCCCAAGTAGTCATTTTTATCTGTAGAAAGAAGTTTCTGTGATCATAGTTGGCCATGTCTGTTGGTGATTTTTCTCCTATAGCATGTGTCTCAGCCCTTTCCAGTACTGTTACAGCTATCTTCATTTTCTAGTTTTCTGTAACTGGGCACCCTTTAATTGACAGCTATTGGATCCTACCCTGTTCCTGCAAGTCTTGAGCAGGGAGCTGTGGATAAAGCAAAAATATTTTGACACCTGGCTAAACTGGGTCATTGTAGCCAAGCCATAACAGTGAATTCCAAGTACAGAGGCTATTGTGTGCATGCATGACTGTTGCTGAAGACACTACTTCTGTTTCAGAAGACCCGGGTATAGTCATGACAATTTTGGACATTTTTACAATGACTCTGGGAGACTTACTTATTTCCATGCCATGACAACCCTCAATTAATTCTAGATGATGAGGTATTCTGTCTGGATGGCCCTGCCAACTTTAACTCTTCTCAGTGGGACTGATGTGTTTCCTAAATGGCTTGACAAAAAACAAACAAACAAGCAAACAAAAAAAAAAAAACTCATGACTAATAAAAGGAAGGTTGTCCTTAGTTGAGATGCATGAACAGTGCACATTGGAGACTTCTGATTTGTGGAGACAGAAATCATGCACATAGCAGCTTGGATTGACACAACTAGAGGCTACCCATCAAAATGCCACACCCTTTCCCTGCCTATAGAGCCATATTATTCATCCTCTTTGCATCCCTGGGAGCTTCTCCTGAGTGTTCAAGCATCAAGCCCCAATAAAGGTAATCACATCTAGGAGTGTGGATTTCATTTTCTTTTTTTTTTTTTCCTCAATTTTTATTAACATTTTCCATGATTATAAAAACTATCCCATGGTAATACCTTCCCTTGCCCCCTTTCACTTTCCCCTTTGAAATTATATTCTCCATCATATCCCCTTCCCATCTCAATGAGTCTCTCTTTTATTTTGATGTTATGGTCTTTTCCTCCTCTTATGATGCTCTTGTGTAGATAGTGGCAGGCACTATGAGGTCATGGATATCCAGGCCATTTTATGTCTAGAGGGAGCACGTTGTAAGTCCTACCCTTCCTTTGGCTCTTGCATTCTTTCCACCACCTCTTCTGCATTAGACCCTGAGCCTCGGAAGGTGTGATCAAGATGTTACTCAGTATTCCAGTCACTTCTTTCCAGCACTATGATACCTTCTGAGTCATCCCAAAGTCACTGCCCTCTGAAAAGAGAAGATTCTCTACCAAAAGTGAGAGTAGCATTAATATAAGGGTATAAATATTAAGAGAAGTGCTTACTGGACAATTTGATAAGCACAGTATATACATTTTTCCAGACATCAGCAGATGTTACACCCCTAGGGCTCATGACTACCCCTGTTTTAAGTTTTCAGTATTAGGGATGTGTTTCCCCCATGGAGCAGGCCACCAGTCCAATTGTAGGGCAGTTGGATTCCCCCATGACAGACGTGCCACTATTGTACCCGTTGGCTCATTTGGGCTGGCTGCCCAATTATAAAGCTCGCAGTGTCCACTGTTGAGTATGTTCACTGGTGGTATCTCTTTCTCCCATTGAACTACATGTAGAATGGCTTCTTACAGCTTTCTGTCAGCTGATATACATGGAGGAAGTTATCAGCTCAGTTCCAGCAGGATTTCTCAGTGGCCTTGCAGCCCAAGTATGTGGAGTCTTCAACAATAGTCTTGCCATCTATTCCTGGTGGGAAACCAAAGGCCTTGGCAATGGCTTATAATGTTTTGGGAGCATTAGGGGCCTCCCTGGCCTGGTGGTATCCCATCCCTAAACAGTGAAAATTTTCTAACAACGATCTATAGCTCCTGAGTGTTCCATTGTCTGAAACCAGAGAATTCCATGTGATTTATTTGCATCCTCTTTGATTTTTTTAGCCATCCCTCCACCTTTCCTTTACTCAATCTCTTCTCCTGACCTCAGGTTGGGAATTTTGACCCCTGTTAATCTATTCTTCTACTTACATACATACAATACCAACCTATTAAGTACCCTCCTCCCTTTCTATCTCTTCCTTTTATATCTCCTTTTTAACTTACTGGCCTCTGCTACTGAGTTTTTCTTTCCCATTTTCTTTACTGATTAAAGAATTGAAAAGGAGGAAAGGGTTTAAAAGAATAAAGGTGGGTTGTAGAGATGGCTTTGCAGTTAAGGCAATTGCTTGCAAAGCAAAGGACTCAGGTTCAATTCCCCAGGACCCACATAAGCCAGAAGAACAAGGTGGAAGATGCATCTGTAGTTTGAGTTTGTTTACAGTGGCTGAATGCCCCAGCATGCCCATTCTCTCTCTGTGTCTCTCATAAATAAAATACTTTTAAAAAGAATAAAGTTTATTTCAAAGTAAGAAAGAAAGAACAGACTCCTCCAGAAGGAGGGAATTCTAGAGCTAGAAAACCCACCAGTCCCAGTGGGGGCTGGACTTTGATGAAATGAAGGAACCCCTCCAATCCAGACTATAGGATTGATGACTAACACTGGTTAGTCCATGATGAAATCATCACTGTGGAGGTTTAGCAAGCTTTACAAATTCTCCTCAATTTCTGTTTTGAGTATTTTTATATTTTCATCTTTCACCACCTTGGTTAACCTTACTCAATTTTTTGTTGTTGTTGCTATTGAAAACTGGACCATGTCCCTTATTTCATTCTCTGTATCTTTGTCATTTGCACATAGAAAGGCTACTTATTTTTATGCATTAATTTTGTATCCTGCTACTTTGGTAAAGGAGTTAATTACCTTCAAGAGTTTTAGGATGGGGTCTCACAGATCTCTTACATATAGTATCATGTCGTCTGTAAATAGAGCTAAACTATCTTCTTCTTTCTAAATTGTAACCTTTTTAGTTCTTTCTCTTGTCTTATCGCTTGAGCTAGGACTTCCAGTACTATATTTTTTTATTTTTTTGTTCATTTATTTATTTATTTATTTGAGAGTGACAGAGAGAGAAAGAGGCAGAGAGAGAGAGAGAGAGAGAGAGAGAGAGAGAGAGAGAGAGAAAGAGAGAGAGAGAGATAATGGGCACGCCAGGGCCTCCAGCCACTGCAAACGAACTCCAGATGTGTGCGCCCCCTTGTGCATCTGGCTGACGTGGGTCCTGGAGAATTGAGCCACGAACCAGGGTCCTTAGGCTTCATAGGCAAGCACTTAACCACTAAGCCATCTCTCCAGCCCATCCAGTACTATATTGAAGAGCAGAGGTGAGAGTGAACACCACTGTCTTGTTCCTGATCTCAATGGGAATTCCTTTCGTCTCTCTCCATCACGTAGTATTTGGGCTTTAGGAGCTTTGTATATAGCCTTAATTATGTTAAGATACGAACCTATCATGCCAATTCTCTCCAATGTTTTGATCATGAATTTATGTTGTATCTTGTCAAAGGCTTTTTCTGTATCTATAAAAATGATTGTGTAGATTTGTGTTTAACCTTGTTTATATGGTGTATTACATTGACAGATTTCTGTATGTTAAACCACCCCTGCATTCCTGGGATGAATCCCACTTGATCAAGGTGTATAATGCTTTTGATGTGTTGTTGGATTTGCTGTGCAAGGAGATTGTTCAGGATCGTTGTATCAAAGTTCATCAGGGAAATAGGCCAGCAGTTTTCTTTTCTTGTGGCATATCTGCTTGGTTTTGGAATTAGGGTGATACTACTTCATTTGTTATTTCATCCAGTACCCATTTATTGTTTAAAAGTTCAATGTTCAGTTTCTAGGAGCCAATGGGATTCTTGTTGATTTCTAGGAATATAGCATTATGATCTGATATCATGCAGGGAATTATGTCAATTTTCCTAAATATGTGGAGGCAGTCTTTGTGACCCAGTATATGGTCTATTTTAGAGAATGTTCCATGGGCTGCTGAAAAGAATATGTAGTCTGTGGATTTGGGATGGAAAGTTCTGTAGATGTCCGTTAGGTCTAAGTGTTCCATGGTTTTGTTGAGCTCTGTCACTTCCCTGTTGAGTTTCTGTTTGGATGATCAATTACTGATAATGGTGTGTTGAAGTCCCCAGCTATGATGGTGTTGGTGGTTATTTCTGTTTTATTGTCAAGTAGGTTTTGTTTCATGAACTGTGGTGCCCCTGTGTTTGGAGCATACAGATTTATGATTGTAATATCCTCTTGATGGTTGTTCCCTTTATAAGTAGGAAGTAGCCTTCTTTGTCTTTTTTGATTGTTTTTGGTTTGAAGTCAATTTTATCCGATATTAATATAGTTACACCTGCTTGTTTCTTATTCCCATTTGCTTGGAATATTGTTTTCCACACTTTCACCCTGAGGAGGTGTCTGTCTTTAGTGGTAAGGTGGGTTTCTTGAAGGCAGCAGATTGAGGGGTCTAAGTTTTTGATCCACCCTGTTAGCTTGTGTCTCTTGATGGGTGAATTAAGGCCATTAATATTTAGGGTTATGACTGTGAGATTTGATTTGATCCCTGCCATGTTGTGGTGGTAGAGGTGTGTTGGAGATTTCATGGACTTTGAAATTGTTTGTGTCTACTCTGGGTTTGGTTGTTGTGATCTGCTTCTAGTAGGCATTTGTGTTTGGTTATTTGTTTCTTCTCTGTGGAGAATTTCCTGGAATACTTTCTGTAGGTTTGTTTTTGTGTTCATATAATTGTCAAGCTGAGTTTTGTCATGGAAAGTTTTTCTTTCACCATCTATTATAAGGGAGACTTTTGCTGGGTAGAGTAGTTTGGATTGGAAGCCATAGTTTCTTAGAGTTTCGAGAGTTTCATTCCAGGCACTTCAAGCTTTCAGGATTTCCATTGAGAAGTCTGAAGTAATTCTGATGGGGTTTCCTTTGAAAGTGGTGTCCTGTTTTTCCCTAGCTGCTTTTAGGATTTTCTCTTTGGTGTCAATGTTTAGAGTCTTAATTATAATATGTCTTGGGGAGTTTCTCCTTTGGTCTAGTCAGTTAGGAGTTCTGTTCGCTTCTTGAATCTTGATGGGCCTTTCTTTTAAGAGACTGGGGAAGTTTTCTTCAATTATTGTGTTAAATAAGTTCTCCATACCTTTGGTCTGAAATTCTTCTCCTTCTGGTATTCCAATGATTCTGAAATTTTTGAACTCTCGAACTGTTTCTTCCATCCTATCTTCCAGATCAGAGTTTCTATCCTCCACTTTGCTGACTCTATTCTTGAGAGCCTCTAGCCAGTTTTGGACTTGTTCAATTAAGTTTGCATTTTCTACTACTTTCCTATGTATCACTTCCATCACTCTGTCCAGCTCCCTTTTCAGCTCATGTTCTGATTTTCTTGATGATTCTTGGAAATCATCCTTGCATTTCTTTATGTTTTCATTTAGTGTGGCCAGCTGATTTTTAAGGTCCTCTTTTTTTTCACTCTCCCTCTACTCTCTTAGCTCTCTTTGAATTCCTTCCAGTGTCCTATCATATTGCTCTAGCTTAGTGATGGTAGCATCCACATGATTATCTGTCCTTTTCCAGCTTTCCTGCAAGTTCTAGCAGTAGGTTAGTCAGGGTTGCATTGCTCAAAGCTTCCACTTGATGTTCTGATCCTAAACACTCTTCTGTGTTTTGGTTAGATGTAATCCTTGTTGGACTGGGTGATCTGACTGGATTTTCTTGCATTTTATTTTTCATGTTATTTCTTTTGTGTTGTGGTCTACCCATGTCAGTATATGGGCAGGTAGGTGGGTGGACCAGCCTGGGCTCTAGCTCAATGAGAGTCCAAGGCAGCCTGGGGCAGTTGCCAAGCAGCCCGGGTTTTTGCTCACTCTTGCCAAAGCCTCCTATCTGCTGCCTGACAAGGGTGCCAAACTTGCCTGAATTCTCACCCAGTAATGCACCAATGCTGCCTGCCTTCGAGCTTGAAAGGGGACTGAGGTAGCAAGCCCTGAAGCTGCCCAAACTCTGGCTGGGAACACTGGGACCTGCAAACAGACTGCATTTTCCAGCCTCAGGGGAGTGGGGGATGGGCAGCGATGGACAGGTAGGGGATGGCGCCTGAGCTGGCGCTAGTGACTCAATATGGGCTTGTGTGGCCCTTGCTGTGGGACTGGACCCACTGCACGTGCAATTGTAGTGCAGAGGCAGCTGATGCAGGCACGGAATTGGGACACAGCAAAGGCTGGCCGGCGGGCGCGCAATAGGAGCACAGCAGCAGGGGGTCTGGTAGCCGCCTAATCATGGCAGAGGTGGCCCCCATGGGTTTGCAAACCGAGCACAGTGTGGCTGGCCAGCACGCGTGATCAGAGCACAACAGTGGAGGTCCCCGCTTGGTCAGCACAGCTGGCTTGCGGGTGCGCGATGGGCTGGTGGGTGTGCGATCACAGCACAGCTGCTTGGGGCACAGGGCACGGAGGCTGTATGGGGGGTAGACTACCCACCCAAGAGGGGATCCGCGATTCCCTGTTTTTCCCCCCTCTGTGCTCTCCCACTGGCAAGAAGACCCTGATAACCCTTAATTTCTTGCCTTTCTTTCCCTGGTATTTGCAGTGCAGCTAGGAGGTCGCCATCTTGGCCGGAAGTCACCTAGTTAATCGCCAATGGGATTCTTGGTTGGTGTTTTGTTATTTATTTCTAGAAATATAGCATGATCTGATGTCATGCAGGGAATTATGTCAACCTTCCTAAATATATGGAAGCAGGCTTTGTGTCCCAGTATATGATCTGTTTTAAAGAAGGTTCCATAGAATGCTGTGGATTTGGGATGGAATGTTCTGTAGATGTCTGTTTGGTCTAAGTGATCTATGGTATTGTTGAGCTCTCTTACTTTCCTATTGAGTTGCTGTTTGGTGATCTATCTATTACTGATAATGGTGTATTGAAGTCCCCAACTATGATGGTGTTGGTAGTTATTTCTGTTTTATTGTCAATAGGTTTTGCTTTATGAACAATGGTACCCCTGTGATTGGTGCATAAAGCTTTATGATTGTGATATCCTCTTGATGGATCATTTCCTTGATGAGAAGGAAGAGATCTTCTTTGTCTTTTTTTTATTATTTTTTGTTTGAAGTCTATTTTATCCAATATTAGTATAACTGTGCCTGCTTGTTTCTTATTTCCATTTGCTTAGAATAATGTTTTCAACCCTTTCACCCTGAGAACTTGTGTGTCTTTAGTGGTGAGGTGAGTTTCTTGAAGACAACAGATAGAGGGGTCTAATTTTCTGATATATCCTGTTAGCTTGGATCTCTTGATGGGTGAATTAAGGCCAGTAATATTTAGGGTAATGACTGTGAAGTTTGATTTGATCCCTGCCATATTGTGTTGGTATATGTGGTTTGGTGTTTTCATGGACTTTGAAGTTTTTTGTGCCTTCTCTGAGTTTGGTTATTGTGATCTGCTTCTTGCAGGCATTTGAGGCTGATTATTTGATTCTTCTGTCTGGAGAATTTTCTGAAATACTCTCTGGGTTTGTGTTCAAATAATTTTAAAGCTGAGTTTTGTCATGGAAAGTTTTTATTTCTCCATCCATTATGAGGAATACTTTTGCTGGGTAAAAGAGTTTAGGTTGTAAGCCATAGGTTCTTAGACTTTGCAGTGCTCCATTCCAAGCTTTTCTGGCTTTCAGTGTTTCCATTGAGAAGCCTGAAGTAATTCAGATAGGGTTACCTGTAAAAGTGTTGTGCTGTGTTTCCCTAGCTGCCTTTAGGATTTTTTCTGTGGTTTCAGTGTTTAGCATCTTAATGTTAATATGTTTTGGAGTTTGTCCTTTGGTCCAATGTGCTTGGAGTTCTGTTGGCTTCTTATATCTTGATGGGCCTTTCTTTTGAGAGAGTGGGGAAGTTTCATTTCATTATTTTGTTAAATAAGTTCACCTTGCCTTTGGTCTGAATTTCTTCCCCTTCTGGTATTCCCATGACACAGATGTAAGGATATTTAAAGGTATCCCACAATTCCCTCATGTTCTGTTATCAGAAATTTTTGAACTTATTAAAACTTTTGAACTCTCAAACTGTTTCTTCTATCTTGTCTTCCAGATTGTAGTTTCTATCTTCCACATGGCTGACTCTATTCTTGAGAGCTTCTGAAAAGTTTGGGTCTTGTTCAATTAGGTTTGCATTTTCTACTAGTTTTCAATGTATAGGTTCCATCCCTCTGTCAAGCTCCCTCTTCACATCATTTTTTGGTTTTCTTGATCCTTCATGAAAATCATACTTGAGTTTCTTTATGTCTTCATTTTGCATTGCCAGCTGATTTTTGAGATCCTTTTTTATTCACTCTCCTTCATATCTCTTAACTGTCTTTGACCTCCTTCCATTTTCTTGTTAGGTCTAGTCTAGTGGTGGCAGCACCCACATGATTATTGGTCCTTTGTTGCTTTTCTGTGTATTCTACCAGTAGCTTGGGCAGAGTTGCATTGCTTATAGGTTCATTTTGGTGTTTTGATCCTAATGACTCTTCCATGTTTGGATTACAGGTGTTCATTGTAGGACTGGGTGATCTAACTGGATTTACCTGCATTTGATTTTTCATGCTATTTCTTTTGCACTGTGGTCTGCCCATTACAGGGAGAGTAGGACTGTGGTCTCGATGGGTGGGGGAAGTGGTGCCCCCCATCTCCATACACACACACACACATACACACACACACACACACACACACACACACACACACACACACATATATATATATATATGTGTGTGTGTGTGTGTGTGTGTGTTGTATATACATAATGTTGTCAATAAAAATATAATAAACAAAATGCTTATTCATTTTCTTAAAATTGATAAATCAATAATAATTAATCTGATAGTTGTTCTGAAAATATTCACATTAATATTTACTTCATTGTATTTTCTATATGTTTATTTATATGTGTATTTTACTATATGTTTTGTATTTTTAAGAACAGTAATGGTCTTCCAGTAAGAAATATACATATGTTCAAATTTGGCAAAATTATTCTTGGCATTTGCAAATTTGCTACAACACACTCACAGACATAACTCCAAATCTAAGTACTCTTGATGTATCAGATATACCTACGAATTTTAAGCAACTCACTGTTCTTGCACTCTATGATAAATAAATGTATTTTCATCTATTTATATGGCTGGTACTACAAAAGCTATTAAATTTTCCATTGCTATGGTTTCCTATAAAATGAGGATGCCTCCTCATTGCTACAACAATGCTTATGGATATAGTAATATATTCATATACAAGAAATGTGGCCTGCTTCACAAAGCTGAATTCACTGAAACAACCAACAACAAAAGCCTTAGCAATTATTCATTTTATTCAGTTGACTCTCCAAGGCTATCTGTTCAATACACCTTTTGTTTAGGAAGGGCAATTTGTATTTTTGCCAGCTCAGTGCCAAAATCATCCTTACAATTTTAATCTCATATCAGACAATAAGCAGGGCATGATTCCTTTCAGCATCCCAGTAACAAACTATTTACTGAGATGACAGTAGCAATAAATTACATAGTTCTCAGATTGTATACCATGTTATACAAAAACAAGGCCTAATATCTACTTAACATTTGCCTTTGATTCAATTTCTCTCATGTGCAGGGCATTCCATTGAGTTAGAAATGGAAGTGGGAAACTTGATTTTCTTCCCTCAAGGATCTTTCCAATCTTGATAGCAGATAGGTGGGGAATGGACAGAGCCAGAAGAAAAATACACATTGACATGTGGAAGTAGTTTATTACAACCTATGACAAGTATAGAGTATCAGTTTCACTGGCAGCATAAGGAACTGGGGCTACTAAAAGATAGAGTATCAGGGTTTTACAAGTAGTTTCAGAAACTGGGACTCTTGGAACTATAACAAAATCAGACCACTCTGAATAAGAAGCAAGAGCTGGGCTGGAAAGATGGCTTAGCAGTTGAGGTGCTTGTTCACAGTGGCTGTAAGACCCTGGAACACCCATTCTCTCTCTCTCCCTCCCTCTCTCTCTCTCTGTCTCTAAAAAATAAAAAAGGTAAAACAAACAAAAAATGTAGCAAGGGCTTAAGAGGAAAGGGTATGAGAGCTGTTATTTTGAGAGAAGCAGCATTAAAAGCATTTCATGTAAGTATTTACTTGAATTCCTCAATTTGATAAGTGATTGCACAAGATGCATTTAGTAGAATTCAAAGCATAAATAAGGAGGCCATGGGAAGTTAGGATATTTAGGACCTACTCATGTAAAAAGGTCTTATTTTGGCAGAAACAGCCCTGGCCAGGTACCATCTTCCCAATGATGTTAGTTTTGTCCAGAGAGGTATGAAGATGTTGAGCGCACACATAAATGAGTTCTATTATGGAAAAATTCCTATTGAAATCAAAACAAACATTTATTTGAAACTTATAACAAATGCTAAAATGTTAGAAATTCAAACATCAATTTTGTGAATTATGTTTACTTAAATCTATATTCCGAGTAATTAAATATATGTTCATATATTTATTTTAATATGCCATATTGAATTTAATACTGGAGTTTCATTCTTGTCTTGCCAGGGGTGGTTGACACTGCAGTTCTTTGCACTATTGTCCCTAGCTAACTACCTTGCCCCTCATTTTTATCAATTTGTAAATTCTTTCCTTCTTATGAGGCACAAGGCTGCATCCATGATGAGAAATCACTGTTCAAATGTAAGTAGTTCTAGTAAAGGTATGTTCTTGAGAGGAATGCTTAAAGGCAGAAAGTCATTTTTCATTACCAAACCCTGTGTGTAATAAGCTCCTTGCTATACTTAAAAATATTAATTCTTAACTGTAAAAGAAACTTCATGCCAGTTCAAATGAGACCAACAGAAAAGGCATGCATTAATAACATCATTATATTACAAGAAAAATTATAGTTAGGTAATTTTCCAAGTTTTATTGTGAAACACCCACAGTGACTTCCTAATTCAAGTTTGATTTATTCTTTTACTAATGGTCATAAATGTTTCCTGCTACTTCATATTTGCATTTTAAAGAACAAATAACTCTCTTGGTTACTGATGATAAGTGAGGTACAGTTCATTCTTTCCTTAGGAATTTGTTCTTCTTTGATTTTCATTCAACAAAAGTAAGACATACAGAAACTTGACATGTCAAATTCATTCATCAGAATATAAATTGCCTCATAAATAGCCTCACTGACTTTTGATTGGCAGATAGTATCATGCAAAGTAGGTAGAACTAGTGATCATCAAAAGTCAGGAAATTAAATGATATTTGATGAAGAATAGATTCTCTCATTTTATTAAATTCCACAGGGTAGGGACCATGTCTTACTCATATCCTGAAAACCCATCCCTATGCTCTGCTCCTTAAATATTTAATATTTCCTTCACAAGGCAAGCTAAAGACACCAAACATTTTTAAACCTAGTGAAAGAAATTTTGCTTCATTTGATAGGAGATGACTCATTACAGAAATAAATATAATCAAATGGTTATTGAAATGATCACTTATGGTGATAACATTGGCAGACATCTGTCATGCAAGTCAGGATTTACTTGACACACATAAGCGTCACAGAAGTGTTTGTAACAAGACAGGATATGCTCAGTGATCTACTGACTAATAACAGAAACAAAATGCTAAATTTAACTAACTCAAATTTAGTACTTACTACATCCTCCACTGGTATTAGAGGATTAGATGTTATTAAAACCTGGTTAGATTTTTTACCTTTCTCTGACCTATGTTTTCATACTTGCTTCCCTGTGAAACATTGACTCAAACTAATTTGCAAATATTTTGTTGAGAGACAAATCTTTTACAAAACCAAACATGAAAAAGAAAGAAAGAAAGAAACAAGGCACCTATTAACAACATGGTTTAGGGGGTTCCACCTTCAGAAATTGAAATGTAGCTATCTAAGGTACAGTTAAAAACTTAAGGAATTTTATTTTATTTTTTAAAATTTATTTATTTATTTATTTGAGAGCGACAGACACAGAGAGAAAGACAGATAGAGGGAGAAAGAGAGAATGGGCACGCCAGGGCTTCCAGACTCTGCAAACGAACTCCAGATGCGTGCGCCCCCTTGTGCATCTGGCTAACATGGGATCTGGGGAACCGAGCCTCGAACGGGGGTCCTTAGGCTTCACAGGCAAGTGCTTAACTGCTAAGCCATCTCTCCAGCCCAGGAATTTTATTTTTTAATACTTATTTATTTGAGAGAACGAGGGAGAGTGAGAGAGAAAGAATGGGCATGCCAGCACCTCTAGTAACTGCAAACAAGCTTCACAGGCATGCCTCACCTTGTACACCTTACATGGGTCCTGGTTAATTGAACCTGATCCTTAGGCTTTGAAGGCAAGGGCCTTAACCACTAAACCATCTCTCTAGCCCAAGAATTTCTCTTTAAATTAGTATCCAGGTCAAACACACTAAAATATTTTATGAATAGTAACTTGTGGTGCTGGACAGATGTCTCAGCAGTTATGTGTGCTTCCTGTGCAAGCATGAGAGCCACTGGAGGCATAAGACTACATGATGTTGAATCTCTAGAACTGAAGTAACTAGCTGTATGTGGCCAAATGAACCTCTAACACAGTTCCATACAAGAGAAACCAGAGAATCATGCAAGCTCACAGCAAAAATCCCCAGCAAGCTCCAGAATCAGGTACAGACTGACTCAAACAAGAATAGGTGGAAGAGTGAAGGTACTGGTCACCCAAATTTCTGGTCAGGCACCACAGGTGAGATCATTCTGCCATAGGCAAGTGCATGGAGCATCATATGTGCACATGCACATACATACATATATATATATATATATATATATATATATATATATATATATATATGACTCATAATACAACAAACACACACACACACACACACACACACATGCATGCATGCATGCATGCAAAACAAAACAATAACATACAAAGAATAGCTCTTAGGGGCTGGAGGGATGGTTGAGTGGTTGAAGGGCTAGTTTGCCTGGGTTCAGTTCCCTAATCCACACAAAGCCAGATATCCAAAGTGGCACGTGCTTCTTTAGTTTGTTTTGCAGCACCAAGAGGCCCTGGTGCACTCTTACTCTCTCACATTTTCTAACTTCCTCTTTTTCTCTGTCTCAAATAAATAAATAATAATATTTTACAAAATGTATAGCCTTAACTTTTAGGCATAAGATTTGCATAAATTCCAAACAATGCCAATAAAGACAATAATCAATTTCCCTAGCTTAGACATCTCTCAAATTTCACAAATGCCTCCATACTCAGAAAATAAATAGTAATTTCCCATCTATTAAAGCATGCTTTAATACATATATAACACATATATATTAATATAAATATATAAAATATATTATATATATATTCTATCTTTCTGAAAAAAGATGTTCAATTAAGTGCAAAAGTACTCAAGGAATGATAATTTGGTATACAACATTGTAATACATCCAGAACAAAGGTAGCCACACACATATTTTTGGTTTTAGAAAACTTCATGACATTCTTCCAACTCTGCTAATAGAAAAGATGAAACAAGTTGGGAAAATACTACAGCCATGGGCTAAAGAAAACCTTAAAATATGATTTCATTATGATTTCCACTCTATACTTTTTTCTAATATATTTGACAGGCACTGAAGGTAAAAAGGCATTTTGTACATAAATGAGTATAAACAGAAATCAGTAAACTAGTAAATCTTTTAAGCAAAATTAAATATAACAGTCCAAACAGATCTCCAAATAACAAGAACTATAAATGATCTTTATACATTAGACTTTATTTTATATACCTTTATTTGACTCTCTTAACAAAGGTTCAAAATATGAGGATAAAGGGTCTGAATAAATGGCTTAGAAGTTCAGGCACTTGCCTACAAAGCCAAAGGATCAGGTTCGATTCTCCAGTACCCACATTAGCCAAATACCCAAGGTGGCACATGTGTCTGGAGTTTGTTTTACATGACGGCAAGAGCCCCTACTATACCCATTCTCTCTCTCTCTCTCTTTCCCTCTCTCTCTCTCCCCCTCCCTCTCTTTCAAATAAATAAATAAGTAAAATATTTAAAATATGAGATTTAAATATTTCCTTCTTATACTATGATGTGACTGAGGTTCAAAGAGCTTGTTATTTTATTGGCCACTTAGTATATGATTAGTAAACAGAATAATGAATTATATTTAATTTTCTCAGTTCATTTTTATAGTAAATGTCCATTTTGTCTTGAAATGTTCACAACTCCTAAAGCATCTATTCTTAAGTTAGTCAGTGCACAGCATTGTGATGATGTGCCTCAACAGTCATTCTTAATGCATTCACAGAAGCTAAGTGAATTTAGAAAACTCTTTTCTCCAACTCTGCTGGCTTTCAAGAAGCCATTCCTCAAAACTCAAGATGAGACCCAGGAGTATGGACTTAGTACTTATAGTAATACAATACTATTTAGCTTTCCACTTAAACATATTCCACTGGGTGAATAAAAATAAATAAAAAATAGTAAAATAATACATTTTGTTGAAGTATCACTTCCTTTTTTTTGAATTTTTTTTTATTAATTAGTTTTGTATTCAGCAAATACAGTCAATTTGGTACCATTGTTAGGCTCATCCATGTCCTACCCCCACTGCCTTGCCCTTCCTTGTTAAGGTATATGGGTCATGTATTCTAGAGTTATGGGTAGGATAAATATCTCTGCATATCATGACCCAACATGTGGCTCTGACATTCTTTCCTCCCCTCTTCTACAAAATTTCCCTGAGCCATGTTGGGTTCATTTTTGGTCTGCTTCTGTGATGAGGTGTTGGGCACCTCTGGGTCTCTGGATATCTTATTTGGTAGGAGTTGATTTTTCTCTGTGTTGGTCTCCTTCCCCCTTCTGCTGGTATTCCGTTCATCAGTAAAACAGCACCCTTGCTTGTTTTGCCAATTTTCCTTAGTTTTAGCCAGGGCCCTTTTGAGGGATGGCTCTCTCCTTAGGATCTACATCTATCTGAGAAAGAGAAGCAGATTGTCCAACGGAGAGTAAGTTAGCACCAGACAAATGAGATAACCCTTACTTTTTTTTTATAGAGAATTTAACAGGTGTGGGCCCTCTTGTAGCCTATGATTGGTGGTAGCTTGATAATGGAGAGCAGGTTTATGTTTGGATATGGTTCTGACTTGTTTCCCAGCTCCAGCTATGGGTCCGGTACCACTGAGGGAATCAGTTAGCCAAATCAAGAGCAGTTGGTTTCCCACTATGGCTGTGTGCTACTTTGTAATAAATGAATTTGTAATCAGCTAACAGGAGGATAAGTGAAAAGTCTATCAAACTTCATACAGATTAATCTGCAAAGCAATGAGCTGATTCCTTAGTTAAATTATTTATTTCCCATACACAGGAAAGTTCATGCAAATTCAGAGACTTGTCTTAAGGATTATTTTAATAATCAAGATTACTATAGTAACATTTTCTTATCAATAAAAAACAATATAAGAAAATTAACATTTTACTACTCTGCAGTGTGTTTACATGAATAGACATAGATTTCAACTAGTGTATATTTATATAAAATTTTCACATGTGGAATAATTACAGCTCATTTCTAATGCTGCAGGCCATAAAAACTGAGATACAGAGGTATATTTCTTTTATCATAGGTACTAATTTTCCCAGTCTTTTCTGGAATTTTAAGAGACAGTATCAATGAGGTAAGTAGAGACCAGTGACTCAATTCATAGAAGCCAAATTATGAATCTAAGTTTGGTAAGAGCCAGGAAAATAGTCAACATCCAAGAAGAGTTCCAAGCACCATTTCTTTAGAAGATATGGGAGTGATAAGACATAAGTTATAAAACTAGATTATTTCCAGTGCTTTCAGAATTCTGCATCATTTGTATTTAGAAGTAAATTGAAATTTTCTGTGTTGGAATTTCAACGAAGAGATTTCAAAATGTTATTCTGGTCACATATTCTGAAACCTGTTCATTTAATCAATCATGTGTATTAACACACAATGTCAACAAGCATAATTTCTATCACCTTTGTAAAGCTACATAGTATTATGTATGTTTAAATATTTAATTTGACACATTTTTGTTGTTTTCAAATTTTAAAAATTATGCACAATGAATAACCTCATATATGAAACTGCATATTTTTCCAATTATCCTGTTATTTATTTCCTACAAATAGAAGTCATGGACCAAAGAAAATACACCCAGTTCATATTTTGGTCCATGTTACCTACTCAGAAATAACAGGGTTGTTTCCCACCCCAACACCAATACTGATTATCCTCCATTTTGCTTATCATTTGCTTAGGGGACTAGCAAACAAAAGAAATGACAGACATTTTAAATTCCATTGTTTGACAATGACATAAAATGTTTTGTTTGACCAATAAATAGCATTGATATTGGAATGTTCTGAAGAGGCCAATAATTTTCAGTACAAATTCAAAAGTTGAACTTTTTGTTTTCTTAGATTGTTTCAATGAAATCTAGTTAATATGATATAGTTAAAAGAATGTGCTGCAGAGTATGATCTAATCTAATGGAATGATAGCCTTTCCAGATGAATAGTTCTATTAAAGGACTCATTTTTTTATATGCCAAATCAATTTTACTAAAATAATAAAAGTCCTTTAAATGAATGTCCATACATATAAATAGTATAATTAGTATCAAAGTAGATTTCTTTGAAGGTCAGATAACTATTTTTAAAAGAAAGTATATTCTCATAAGGTCACAAATGATTCCAATATATTCTTTTAGCAAATATTGCCATTTTATAGTATTTTAAAAACCACTTTTTTTAATATAGTCATCACATAAAAGTAATTCTTTTTCTAATAGTTTCATCTCTACAATTAATTAATCTGATTCTCTATTTTCTAGAAATTTCACACTTTCATCCAGGTTGGGGATGGCACACTTAGGAAACATTATCTATATGTAACATCATTTCTTGAATGGCATAATTATCTCTGTGAATGGGTAAAAATGTATGCTTCTGTTAGACCAAAATATGCTGTGTTTCTTTTTTTTTTAAGAAAACAATATAAAGCAGATGAAACAGTAGTCATATGTAAAACATATCATCATCTATGTATTAAGTTAATACTAATTTTTGGGAACAGCAACTTTTCTTTAAGTGCTGACATTCTGCAGTATTCTATTCTTGTCCCTCTTTTGTTACTCTGCAGTAGCTTTATTTAAATTCCATTCAGCACAAAGTCAGTATGTTCTAAATGAACTCTTAATCCCTTTATGACCCCCCCCACACACATCCTGTACTCCCAATACTGTTTTCTTTCACAGTTGCCCTATTCCAAACTATAAAGTCATCTCAGACTTTCTAACTCCCAACATTGAATTAGTCACTGAGTGCTATTGATTCTGCTCCATAAATATCTCCTTAACCACCTTCCCACCATTCCTTTGAAAAACTCTTAACTTAGACCTTGATTATCAAAATGACATTCTAACATATTTGTCTACCTCTAATCTCTAGAACTAAATGCTCGTCCCACTCTAATAAATTTTCTTTAGGGCTATTGGAAGAATAATTCTCAAATTTAGATCTGATTAGACTATCAGCCATCTATGAAATCTAACCATATGTTATGAAAACAGCTTATCTTCACACAGAATTCTCCATATATGCTGTTATGATGTCTTCCTACTCTGAAGTTTCATCACCTTCCTCTCACCCTTACAGACATCAGGTACAGAATGCCTTGGCAGGCCTGAAGTACTTCACTCTTTTTTGTGTCCATTTTTCCTACATATACTATGTATATATGTACTTTAACACACACTTCCCATTCAAAAATATAAAGAAAGTTAATGCATAAGAAAAGAAACTCACAGGCTTAAGGGGGGTCTAATTTCACAAGGCAATCACACTTGTCTAGAACAATTCTAATATATATTAAATCAGTTGATAAGAAAGAATACTGTAAGACTGGGTGATACATTTAAAAACTGTTGAGGGCTAGATAGTTGGTTCAGTGGTTAAGTGTGCTTCCTGTGAAAGGCTAACACTATCTGAATTCAAAACTCCGGATCCCACATAAAACAGCTGGGCATCATCATTCATGACTGTTAACCCAGTTCAGCAATGAAGCAAAGACCCAAGAACCTATAGAGCCCCACAATCTCTGGAAACAGTAACAGAAAGAGGCTCCAACTCAAAAACAAGACCAGCTGGAAGAGCAACACAGTAGGGCACCTGACATTCCCATCTAGCCTCCACAGGCAAGCATATGGAGTGCTGCATGGGCACCTATACATGTATGCACTGCACACACACCTCATTACACACACACACACACAGACCTAAAGGAACAAAAAATAGATACTGTCTGTCATGAGCAACCATTTGTTTCGAGGGAAGGCCTCTTTGATCTCCTATCTATAACCTCCATTAGCCTCACAAAATCATCCTGAAGCTAATATATAGTAAATCAAAATATGAAAACATAGCTATTGGAATTTTCCATTTGTCTTTAATATTTCTACACTTCTCATGACCACAGTACTGACAATTTCAACTACCAACTATCTTTCAGGATAACATATCTTTTTTTTTTCTTAAATAAAGGAATAGGGTTTATTACTGCCCAGTATAATAAAGATAATTTCCCTTCTCAGACAAAGGGTAGGTTTATTTACAGTAGACAATAAAATATGAATCTGAATTATCACGCTGGATTTTCTCAGATGTGATAAAACCTACGTATGTGCCGCGTCTTTCTTGGTTGTTTACCTTCTCTCCGTGGGATTTCAGAACAGTACAGAATGATACAAACATGTCTCCTGTTGCTGACATACAGTAGGTTATTACCCACTGTCTTGTACCAGGTGTCATTTCGCCTCCTCCACTGACTACTAAACTGTACAGCAGGCTAACTGGTTAGCTTACAGGATGGGTACAATCTCAAACCATCACAGTTTTTTAGACTACTTTGGAGATAAATCCTGTCCATCAAACCAAACTGCCATTCCAATTCCAACTTGTGAAAGATTTCTTGAATAGTTTTCAGCCATTGGTGGGAGTATAGAACATTTAGTTGACCAAGCAATATTTGACCTTAGTAACTATGTATCTAGAGAAGAATATAGATCTATCAACTTTTTATAATGCGATTTGGATCTAAAGTCTTGCTCAGAGGACCCAAACAGACTTCCACTGAACAATCTTCCTAATGCCCTCTACTACATACTCTGGTGTTTTTTCAGATTGCATAAATCTTTTGCCTTTTACTAATGCCCTTCTACTTATATTTTAAGACAGTATCACAATATGGTCCCAAGGTTCTTTATTCCAGACTGTTTTTAAACTTGAGATTCTCCTGCCTCAGGCACTTAAGTAGCTGGGATTATAGTTGTGCTCCATATGCCATAATTAAACAGCTTTATATAAAATATATTATGAGGGCTGAAGGTATGTCTTAGCAGTTAAGGTAGTTACTTGCAAGGCCGAAGGACCCAGGTTCAATTCCCCAGGACCCATGTTAGCCAGATGCACAAAGGGGCACATGCATCTGGAGTTTATTTGCAGTGGCTGGAGGCCCTGACATGCCCATTCTCTCTCTCCTTCTTTCTCTGTCAAATAAATAAATAATAAAATATTTTTAAAAAAAATATGAAGGGATGGTCCTGCTCTATTATATGATTGCAATCCAAGTAATATAGATCTTATTATCTTTGACCCCACCCAAGTTATTCCTCTTGACCCATTTGATTGTAGGAAACATCCTCTCTTCTGTATTTGCAAGGATACTGTCAGGGTGCTGGAGAGATTTCTGAGTGGTTAAAGACGCTTGCAAAGCCTGATGCCCAGGTTTGTCTTCCTGGTACCCACATACAGCCACGTGCATAAAATGGGGTATGCTTCTGGAGTTCATTTGCAGAGGTAAAAATCCCTGGAGTGTGCTCTCTCTCTCTCTCTCTCTCTTTCTCTTTCTTTCATCTCTGTCTCTCTCTCCACTTGTAAATAAAAAAATAATACTTCGAAAAAAGAATACTGTGGGAAAAAAGAACAAAATGCAACACATTAAGAACATTTCAAAATGCAGAAGGCCATTAAGGAAGCGGGGCTTATGCACCTATGAGGCTTCTATCTGGAAAAAAATGACTTCTCATTTAAAGACAGGCATAAGAACCTGTTTTGCCTAGCTTACTGATGAATGATATGCTATCAAGGTAACTTCTGCCCAGTTGTCTTCCATATTACATGTTACTTGTGAAATTTGATTTGTGTTGCTTTTCTTTCCCTTTGAAAGCCCCATGGAATCTACTTCTTGGGAGCACTCATTCAGAGCTATCTGGTTTGGGGTGTGATTTTTCTGACTGTAATTCCCAACATACTAAATGTGGGTTTTCTTTTTTTCACTTTCACAGTTTCTGAGCTTAAGTAGATTCACAATACTTACACATAACAAGCTGTGCTCTTAGAAGATATGAATAGTTAGACATATTCATTTTCAGTCCTTCAGCATTTGCTCTTAAGATTCTGTGCAATTTTTACTTGATTTCTTATCTTGCAATGTGCCTATAGGCTCATTGGTATCAGAAGCATGAACTAACATTGCATAGCAGTGATTTGCTATTTAGAAGGTGGCTCAGCAGTTGAATGCACTTCCTGAGTAAGCATGAGGGCCTTAGGGAGTACTGAGACCACTTGAGTTTACATATCCAAAACCCACTTGTAAACCGGGCGTGGTGGTGCAGGCCTTTAATCCCAGCACTTGGGAGGCAGAGGTAGGAGGATTGCTGAGTTCGAGGCCACCCTGAGACTACAGAGTGAATTCCAGGGGAGCCTGAGCTAGAGTGAAACCCTACCTCAAAAAACAAAAAACAAAACAAACAAACAAAAAAAACCCCAAAGCCCACTTGTAATATTAGTACCTCAAGAGAGCAGATCCAGGAATCATTGGCATGAACAAAATGTGGCAAGCTTTAGAATCACTTAGAACCTCCAGCTCATATAAGAATGGGTGGGCCATGTGTGGTTGGGGTAGCTAGGCATGGTAATGCTAGCCAAGCATGGTAGCACACACCTTTAATCTCAGCATTCAGGAGGCAGAAAGGTAGGAATATCAGTGTGAGTTCCAGGTCAGCCTGGGCTAAAGTAAGACCATAAATCTAACAAAACAAAACAAAACAACAACAACAACAAAAATGGGTAGAAGAGTGATGAGACTGGACATGCAAACTTCTTCCCACTGCAGGCAAGCACATCTTACTACAGGTAAGACAATTGGGTATCACAAGAGTACATAAATGGATGGGTATACACCATATACCACACACACATACCAGCCAAGAGAGAAAGCATGAAGATATCTTTTTGAAATAACAATCAAAATTAAATCAGATCACATTTTATTGACTTAAGGAAAATTATGCATCTTTAGTATAATAAGTAATGTCTTTACAAATTATTTGACTTCCAATAAGAAGACAGGGCTTATCAAGTCATAGATAAGCAATCTGTCTAGTACAGTAGATATCAGCCCAGCTAAACATCAAAACACTCTGATGCTATACTTCTTCAATCAGTATCCCAGGATGAATCTTACAAAAGTCATCTTTAGTTCAGAATAGCTCCCACAAAAGACAGAATTAATAAGAACTTAGAGCTGGGTATATGATGATTGTGGTCAGGAAACCTTTTGGAAACAACCATTATTACTCCATTTTCACTTAGCAAATGCACTAAATGAAATAAGATGTTTGGTCTGTGTAGCAATCAATTTCTAAAGTAATAAAATCAAACTGAATTATACTCTGATTCTCTCATGTAATTTCTCTTTTGAACACAATCATGATGGACTCTAATAGTTGTGGTTTTCCAAGATACTAATCTACTATGGAGCAGAACTAAGTTCTTGTTAATTTAACTCTTTTTAAAATTAATTTCGCACAGTACTACCTATATATACTTGAAGATATGTATTTAGAGCCAGAACATGTAAAATATCAGCATTTGTATTCCATCAGCAGATTATACTTAGGAATTATCTGGCTTCTTCAAATGTTTCTTCCTGTTCATTCACAGGATCCTGCTGCCACTTCATGTGAGATGTGGTAATAGAAGCACTGACTTTGTTGTCAGTAAACTCCATGAGGACATTAGCTAAAAGGTCATCACCAAGCACTTTTCTTTCCATAATACTTAAGTACTCCAACTTTTCATATGGTATCTTTTGATTTGTCCTTATCTCACCGCTCTCAGGAAGAGCCTACTTGCCCTCATTTTCTAATGTGGATACTGAGATATAGACAGGTTAAATGATTGGCTTCAGACTTTCGAAAGAAATAGCTGGAAATTCCAAATCGCAGATGGAGTTTCTTGGGTGCTACATGAGTCAGTAATGCCCCTCTATGGCAGCTGAAAGTATACATGGAGGAATCTTGCAGGCAGGTTTACCCTTCCTTTCAGCTTAGAGTTCTTTATCATTATTATTACTGCTATTATTATTGTTATTAACAATGTATTTCATATGGATACATCATATGTTGGCACCCTCTTTTCCTTCTACCCTGCCTCCATTCAGCTGGGGATACTCCTAAGTAGGGTTATAGGTATTACTTATGGGATTTTATGTTATGCCTTGTGGGAGCAACAGACAGGTATTTATTGTAGTGAGGGGATGCTCTGGCATTATAGCTCAACCTGTGCTTCTTATGATTTTTCTGCCCCCTCTTCTGCAAAACTCCCTGAGCTGTGATTCATGAGTTTAAAGTTTACTTCAGTGATGAGCTCTTAGGTGCCTCAGGATCTCCACTTTGGTATGTGTTGGGTATCCTCAGGGTCTGTCTCCTTCACCATGGAAGCAGCACTTTTGCTCATCTCCCCAGTTCCTCTGTTGTTTTAGCTATGGTTTGGCTGAAGTGCAAGGGGTAGTTTATCTCTTCAGGTCTCAATACCTTCTGAAAAGGAATAGATTCTCCAATGGAGAGTGAAATCAACATTGCTTAAATGGCTTAAATAAGCATGATTAACTTAGGGTGAGTTGATGTACATAACCTCTCTTTTAGCCAAAGACTAATGAGAGATTGACACTGAAGAGCATATTCTTTGTCTCCATCAGATTCTGATCTGGTTCCCAATTGCAGATAAGGATTAATTTACAATAAGTGGCTCTACTAGACAATTGGAAATATATTTGTTACCCACCAAGGTGGTGTGCCACTCTTGCACTGGCATATACAACTTCTCAAGGTGTTTGCTTCTGGGTAGCATAGACCTCTGGTTTCTCAGACCATTGTAGGGCACTTTCCCCCATGAGAGCTCATATAGTGCTTTCCAGCACTAGATGGGCTGTCTGGGGCCTGGCTCTCTTCTGGATTATATCCAGGTCTCTCCATGTTCTGTGTCAGCACTATATGATGTCTTCAGCAATAATATCTTACCTTTTGCCTCAGGTCAATAATTAACTGCTTTGACAGAAACCTGTCTTGATTGGGGAACGTTGTAGGTCTTTCTGATCAACAGCAACTGATTTTTGCCTCTGGGAGTTACAGTACTGAGACCAAAACTAAATAAATAAATAACTTTAGGGTTCCTTCCACCATCTTCAGGGCCCTTCTTTGCAGGTGCTTCCCCAAATACTCCTTTTGAGGATTATATCTTTGAGTATATCTTCCAGTATAAAGGTTTCTATGGTATCAGTTCATTTTGGATTTAGCTTTGTGTTTGCTTTTCCTTACCTTCCCTTTCCTCTCCATCAAGCCCTTCTATCCCTATTGTCTGGGCCTTGAGTTGTCTATCAGGTATGTCAGCAACTGATCCAGGTTAGGAACCACAGATAAGTGAGACCATGCAGGCTTTGTCTTTCTGTGAGTGTATGATTTCGCTGAGTATGATCTGTTCCAGATCTGTCCATTTATCTACAAATTTCATTGCATCCTTTTTCCTTACGGCTGAACAGATATCCATTGTGTAAATGTACCATCACTTCATCATCCGTTCATCCAATGATGGGCATCTGGGTTGATTCCAGTTCTTATCTATAATTAATTGAGCAGCTATAAACATGGTTGAGCAAATATCTCTGTAATGATGCATGGAGCATTTAGGATAAATATCCAGTAAGGGAATAACTTGGGCTATTGTTAGCCCTGGGTTCATCCTTTTCAGGAATCTCCATATTGATTTCCATACTGGCTGTATAAGTTTACATTCCCACCAAGAGTAGATGAGGGATCTTCTTCCCCTTATCTTTGCTAACATTTGTTGTTGTTAGATTTTTTAATGATTTTCATTCTTACTAGAATGAGATGGAATATCATTGTTGTTTTAATTTGAATTTCCCTAATGGTTAGGGATGTTGAGCATTTTATTTAGTGTGTTACCCATTTGTATTTCTTCCTCTGAGAACTCTCTGTTCAGTCCTCTTTCCCATTTTTGGAGTGGGTTTTTTTTTTATTATTTAGTTTATGAGTTCTTTGTAGATTATAGGTATTAGGCTCCTGTAAGTGGTATAGCTAGTGAAGATTTTCTCCCATTCAGTGGGTAATCTATTGGCTCATCTTATGGTATGCTTGTCTGTGTAAACGCTTTTTAGCGTCATCAGCCAAGGGTTTTTAGGAGGATAAACATCCTCTAAGTATTTATAAATCTAATGATTTAATCTTTTGGCTCATTCAAACACAGTAACATAATATCTTCTCCATCATTTAGAGCAAAGACTTCATATTCCAGAGTAGTATCAGCCCATATTTT
This sequence comes from Jaculus jaculus, assembly GCF_020740685.1. Classification (NCBI taxonomy): domain Eukaryota; kingdom Metazoa; phylum Chordata; class Mammalia; order Rodentia; family Dipodidae; genus Jaculus; species Jaculus jaculus. The sequence goes on from NC_059104.1 coordinate 119,715,339, forward strand.
GACAGTGGAGTGTGCTTAATGAATATTACAAGGTCGTTGAATTCATCTCTAACCAACAAACGGTACACCAAAGTGGATTATTCACTGAAGAATTAAGGCAATGCACAAATGAATACTGAGAAGAAAATTTTAGGGGAAAATAAGACAAAAGATCAATATTCTGAGAAACTTGCTGTAGAACTATAAAAATGAGAGACTAAAATAAACCATCTTCTTAGAATATATTTTGAGGATGATCAAACTAACCCACCTGCCATGAACTGAATTAACTTCTACCAAAGTACATGTCAAACCCTAAGCCCCAGTTACACAGAAGGTTACATATTTGGAAATAAGGGCTTTAAAGAATTGATTAACTTTGAATAAGGCCATGGGTGGACTTAAAGACAGCTAGTGTTCTTGTAAGAAGAGAGCTTCTTATGCCTGCACAGAGGGAGTAACAAGAAAGAGGAACAGGAGTATGGCAATGTACAGGACAAGAAGATAGGTCTGAGATGACTCCAGATTTGACAGTAATTGATCTTGGACCTCTGTCCTCCAGAGTGACATGTTGTTACCTAAGCTATTCATTCTGTACAATTTTCCTATGGCAGTCTTAGTAAATTGAGACATCAACCATTTGGTAGATTCATCCCAAGCACTAAGGCAATGTGTCTACAGACACATAATGGCAAACTTGTATCTGCTTCACTATAAACTGTTGGGTCCCATCTAAACCATTTGTCTGTGCCAGAGACTATTATGCCTGGAACATAGCTCTACAAAATAGCACTCACATTCAAGACTATCTGAAGATTTGACTTCAGAGTTGCTCTCAGCCTTCACATAGGACAGGTGTAGATAGAATGACAGATAAAAATAAAATGCTTCCCTCCAAAAAAACCTCAAATGCATTAAGGGCTGAGATTGGTATATGAATATACTAGCTTCCTTACCCTTTAAATATCTACTCTGTCTCTGTCTTCCAGCATTCCTCAGTAGAGTGTGCTTGGAATTAGGCTTCCCTTGCTTATAGTGGGACTGATTTGATGACATGCCTTTTTTATAGTTTATTCTCTCCTTAATATACCTTCTCACTTCCAAGGCTAGACTTACCAAGATTGCCTCCAAAGTAAAGCATATACATTTAATCTGTGCTTGAGTTATGAGTATAAAAAGATTCCAACTGAAATACTGCCTTCATGCATCACTGATCTAAATCAACATTCCTGTTCATAGATATTATACTTTATAGTACATCATTCCAGAAGGACACAATAGTATGCACGACTTATTAAACTGTAAGGAAAGGATATATCTCTAAACTTCACAATAATTCTAGCTTTTCAATTATTTTTCAGAATATACTTATCTTGAAACTCTTTATATAACCTCTTCTTTGCTTCTTCCTCAAAAATATGCTCATTTGGTCCTTTCAAAAATAGTTCGTTGACCCTTTAAACCTCCTTTCATCTCTGTTGTAGTCACTGAAATTTCTTTAACAAACTGTCCTAGGAAGCTCACCACCACATTGACTTTTTCATCTTTCTGTCTTTGCAGTTCAAACCTGCTTATATTATGCATATATCAGAAAATTTTTCAATATTTTTTCTAATATTTTTGTCAATACCTTATGGTACTATTTTCACATTTAGATATCATATTAATGAGAATTTAGTCCATTTATAGTACAAAAATATTCACATGTATCATGGAAATGATCCTGAAGCCTCCTCACCCCAGTTCTATCATTTCGCTCCAGCTCATCCCCTTTATAGTACAATTTCAGCCATTGTTTGTATAGCTCTTAGATAACCCTGACTAATACAGGAAGTCTAATCATTCAATACACTGTTAAATACACTCCTATATTGCCTATGAACTCATTCATATCTCTTTTGTGCATCTGTGACTCTCTCAAAGAACAAGGGCACTCCAAAGAGGCTGACCCTTAGCCCAGTTTTCCTTTTCATCACTTTTGTTCTTGGGACATTTTTCTATATCTTTGTATTTATACTTTTATGTGTATATACCTGTCTTCTTGCAGAAGCATCTTAAAATTGAATTCAAGGTGACTCAATTTTTTTTCATTACCATCAATGACACTTTCTTTATGTCAGGTATTCTTCTGGATTGCCTGGCACTTATGGTGGTTGGCTATATATAAAAAGGCTGAAGAGAACACAGACCTGTTGCACTGGCTGCCTATGCTGCTCACTTGCATGTGCATCTACCCTGTTTCACTTATCCTTTGTCAACATTGGAACTGACTTTGATCAGCCCTCCAATGTGGACTGAACACCACCAGCAGACCGTCAGTGCCAGATTTTGGACTGCAGAGGCATCCAGCTTTATGGACTGAGCAGTGATGATGTTCTACAGTGCTCAAACTTGCAGAAAACAATTGTTAGACTGCAAAAAACTTATCCAGCATATCCCCTTTATAATACCATTTCATTCTGTTGGTTCTGTTCCTCTTAGAGAACCCTGAATAATACATGTAGTCTAATAATTCAATACACTGCTAAATACATAAGTGCTCAACTCAGGAACCCAAGGGAGGTCAGACTCTTTCTGTACTTTTTATATTTTTAATCTATTTGAGAGAGGCAGACAGAGAAAGAGAAGAAAGGCACACCAAGTCTCCTAGTCACAGCAAATAAACTCCAGGTGCTGCACCATTATATACGTGTGCTTTACATGGGTTCTGGGAAGTAGAACCTGGGTCCTTTGTCTTTGCCAGAAAATGCCTTTCTAGCCATTTTTATTTTATTTTATCCTTGATATAGTTGAGAGAGAGAGAGAGAGAAAAATGGGCCTTTCTGTACTTTTCTCTCAAATCATACATCTATAACTGAATAAACAAGTACCATAGCTTGGAAATAGAATCTCCCCCATATATTCAAGTTTCAGGCTTGGTATTGGGGTGGCACAATTGGAAGGTAGTGAAACTTTTATGACATAGATTTTTGTTGTTGCCCTAGGAGGGGGGTAGGAGGGTGAATGGAACCCTAGAGCTATAACCCTCTCTTCCTTTCTCAAGCGTTTCCCAGTTCATGAGGTGAGTGGTTTGCTTTATCACACATACCCACCATGATAACCTATACTGGCTAGGGACTAAAAGTGATGTGGCCACTCAGTCATGGTATAGAACCTTATGATCATTGAACCAACATAAATCTTTTCACTGTTTAAATTATCTCAAGTACTTTGTCACAAAGATAAAGGGATGATTAAAACAAGATGTAAATTCTGATTATGATAATCCATTAATATTTATATTATCCTATGTGCCTCAATATACATCTGTACTATTCTGTCTAATTCACTAATATTTTACTTAAATTATTTCCATAATTTCAGCATTGTGCTGCTCGAACCCCTTTCCCCCATCCCTCTTACTGTGATTTAACAGTGGTAGAAAGTACTATAACTCATCATCATTTTAGGATATTCTCTTTTGTACAGAAGTACATTCTCAGCCTTGATGGACTTAATTAAGCAAGAGCATATACTTTCTATAGGCAATGGTTTCTGCACTAGAGCAGCTATTTTCTTGTGAAGGGATGAAAAGCCAATATGTAAAGACAATAAGATCAAATGAAAGATTTAGTTATTTTGGGCAAATTTTATCCCAAATGCATTCACAGCAATAACATCAACTTCTATCAGTGTCATTGTGGGAACTTCTTTGCTTTATTGTCCATTCATTCAAGAAGTAGTAGGAAATAAACAAAAATCTTAAGGACCACATGTATAAGCTCTGGGGAATGTTGAGTCTTGTTTTAAGCAAATGTGGTTAGTTCCTGCAATAAAATATATATTTTCTACACTTTTCTAAAGTATTTGGTCTGTTTGGTATTTTTTTCTTTTAATTGAAAACAGTGTTTGCTTTTTCAGTGAAGATAAGGCATCTCTTTCCAAGTATTGCAGTCAGTTCCTTGTTGCTGCGAAAGTCATCTGACCAGAAGCAGCTTATGGAAGAAAGAGGTTTATTTCCAAATTACAAATCCAGGGTAAGACCATAAATAGTGGAAATAGCTGGCTCCTTCTCATAGACCCAAGCAGAGAGACACCACCAAACAGCCAGCACAACCAAAGCTGTAAGGACCAACAACTAGGACACCAACAACTGTGCTCCACACACCTTAGAGTTTGACTCCAATATATCCCATCCCTATGATATGACCTCTATAGCAGCGGTCTTCCTGCTAGGGGCTCAATTGTAACAAAACATGAGCCTGTTGGTTGTACATTCAAATTATCACATTTAAACTATCACCCTAAGGAAAAATGTGGTTTTTTAAACAGGATGCATTTTTTTTCCAAATTTTTATTAACAACATACGTGATTATAAAAAATATCCCATAGTAATACCCTCCTTCCCCCTAATTCTCCCTTTGAAACTCCATTCTCCATCATATCCCCTCCCTATCTCTATCAGTCAATCTTTTATTTCGATGTCATGATATTTTCTTCTATTATGATGGTCTTGTGTAGGTAGTGTCAGGCACTGTGAGGTCATGGATATCCAGGCCATTTTGTGTCTGAAGGGAGCAGGTTGAAAAGCACTTATATTTTTTCAGCCACCATCTTCCGCATTACATCCTGAGCTTTGGAAGGTGTGATACAGATATTGTAGTACTGAGCACTCTGGTCACTTTTTTCCAGCACCATGACACCTTCTGAGCTGTCCCAAGGTCACTGACATATGAAAAGAGAAGATTCTCTACCAAAAGTGAGAGTAGCATTAATATAAGGGTATTAACATTAAGAGAAGTGTTTACTGGGCAGTTTGATAAGCATAGTATATACATTTAGCCAGACAGCAGCAGACGTTATACCCCGTAGGGCTCATAACTACCCTTGTTTTAAGTTTTCAGTATCAGGGATGTAGTCCTTCCCATGCAGCAGACCACCAGTCCAATTAGAGGGCAGCTGGTTTCCACCATGACAGATGTGCCACTATTGTACCCGTTGCTTCATTTGGCCTGACTGGCAAAGTATAAGGCTGGCAGTGTCCACTGTTGAGTATCTTCACTGGTGATATCTCTCTCTCCCCTTGAGCTACATGTAGAATGGTTTCTTCCAGCTTCTGTCAGCTGGTCTGCATGGAGGAGGTTATCAGCTCAGTTCCAGCAGGATTTCTCAGTGGCCTTGCAGCCCAAGTATGTGGAGTCTTCAGCAATAGAGTCTTACCATCTATTCCTGGTGGGAAACCAAGGGCCTCAGCAATGGCCTATAATGTTTTGGGAGCATCAGGGACTTCCCTGGCCAACAACTTACTGGAAGGTATCCCATACCTGGCACTGAAAATTTTCTAGCAACAAGCTCCTGAGTGTTCCACTGTACAAAAAAGTAGGGTTCCATATGATTTGTTTATATCCTCTTAGATTTTAATTAGCCTTCCCTCTACCTTTCCTTTACTCAATATCGTCCCCTGACCTCACTTTGGGCCTTTTCATCCCCATTAATCTATTCTTCTACTTACGTTTATACAATACCATCCTATTAAGCACTCCCTTCTCTTCTTTTCTCTTCCCTTTATATCTCTTTTCTAGCTTACTGGCCTCTGCAACTGAGTTTTTTTCCTTCTCACACAGAAGCCCACTCATCTGTAGCTAGGATCCACATATGAGAGAGAACATGCAATGCTTGGCTTTCTGGGCTGGGTTACCTCACTTAGTACAATCCTTTCCAGATCGATACATTTTCCTGCAAATTTCATAACTTCATTTTTCTTTACTCCATTGTATAAATGTGCCAAACCTTCTTTATCCACTCATCAGTTGAGGGACATCTAGGCTGGTTCCATATCCCAGCTATTGGAAATTGAGTGGCAATAAACATGGTTGAGCAAGTATTTCTAAGATAATGAGATGAGTACTTAGGATATATGCCTAGGGGTTCTATAGCTGCGTCATATGTTAGATCAACTTTAAGCTGTCTTAGGATCCTCCACACTGATTTCCACAATGGCTGGACCAGATTTCTTTCCCACCAACAGTGTAGCAGGGTTCTTTTTCCACATCCTCACCAGCATTTATGATAATTTTGTTTCATGATGGTACCCAGTCTGATAGGAGTGAGATGGAATCTCAATGTAGTTTTAATCTGCATTTCTATGATGACTACGGATGTAGAACATTTTTTTCGATGCTTATATGCCATCTGTATTTCCAACCTTTCAACCTAAAGCAATGTCCATCCTTTGTAGAAAGGTGAGTTTCTTGGAGGCAACAAATTTAAGGATCCTGTTTTTGAACCCAGTCTGCAAACCTATGTCTTTTGGTTGGGGCATTGAAGCCATTGATATTAAGAGATATTATTGTAAGGTGTGTATTTATTTTTGCCATTTTTTTTGTAGTTCTTCCTGTTGTACTTTGCTCTCTTGTGTTAAGTACTATTTGAGTATTGTTTGTTTTTTCCAGGTTCCTTATATGTGTGCTTTTCTTTATCTTCAGCATGGAGGATTCTTTCAAGTATTTTCTATAGTGCTGGTTTTGTCTTCAAATACTCCTTTAGTCTGCATTTGTCATAGAATGCTCTTACTTCTCCATCTATTTGAATGGATAGCTTTGCAGGATAAAGTAACCTTGGGTGACAGTTGCTATGTTTCAGAACTTGGAATACATCACTCTATGCCCTTCTGGCTTTTCAAGCTTGTGTTTAGTAATCTGCTGTAATCCTGATGGGCTTACCTTTGTAGGTAACTTGATTTTTCTCTCTAACTGCTTTCAATATTTTTTTCTTTGGTTTGTGTGTTTGGTAGTTTGATTATTATATGGCAAGGAGAGGTTCTTTCCATGTTTTGTCTGGCTGGTGTTCTAAAGGATTCCTGTATCTGCATTTGCATCTCTTTCCCAATTTGGGGAAGTTTTCTTCTATGATTTTGTTAAAGATGCCAACCATGCCTTTGGAATGAAATTCTTCTCCTTCTACTATACTCTGAATTCTTATGTTTGGTCTTCTCATAGTGTTCCGAATATCTTGAAATTCCCATTCATACTTTTCTATTAGTTTGTCTTTCTCTTTGTTGGACTGTATTAGATTTGCCACCTGGTCTTCTAGCTTAGATACTCTGTCCTCGCCTTCATCCATTCTAGTGGTGAGATTTTCTACAGATACACACACACACACACACACACACACACACCACACACACACACACACACATATTTCATTAACTGTGTGCTTTATTGCTAGTAACTCTAACTGTTTTTTCTTAATTATTTCTATTTCCTTATTTATATCTAGTATTGACCTCTTTATTTCAGTAAATTGGTTCCCTGTGTCTTCTTTGATTCCTTTAATTTCCTCTTTTATTCCTTTCATTTCTTCTTTGACTTCTTTGAACATATTTATAAACATTCTTTTGAAATCTTTCTCAGGAATTTCCTCTAACTCGTTCTCACTGGAGGTCATTTCTGATGCATTAATACTTTTAGGTGGATTTATATTGTCTTGCTTTTTAGTATTTCTTGTGTTATAATGTATATATTTTGGCATCATGGATTAATTGAATGCTTGCATTTTTCTAGTTAGCTGGGTATTATTAAATGTATCAATCAATCCGATGTTATGTATCTTCAGGGTAGGAGCTTAAGGTGCTAGGTGTGGCTCTCCGGACTCTCAGAGTATTTACAAAAGTGACCCTAATCTGTTGGGTTTGCCTGCTATGAGAGTATTCAAGTAGGCTGAGTGGAACAAAATACAGACAATTTCTAAAATTTAACTATGTGCATTTTCAATGAAAAACAGCACAGTGTATTTATGTAATAGTAGGTATTATGACAACCAGATCCTCTATCCACAAGGAGGTTAAGATTTCTGGTCTGTTGATGGTTCCAAGTCAACTTGTGACCAAGTGAGACCCTTCCCTAATGTATAACAGAAGAGCAAACAAAGCCACTATTAATCAAGAAGCAACAAATACCAAGACCAAAATATAGCCAATTTAAAAATGGCAAATATGACCATCCAACAGATTTAACATGTAATTTATCCTGATATGGTAGGTGCAATTAATACTTCCAGTTCAGGGCTATATACCAGGTTTATTAAGCAGGTACTGACTTGGTGTAATCCCAGTTAACTATTGGGATGATTTTGGTCTCAGTTATGCTGCTCTCCTGCTTGGGTTCCTCTTTTGTGCACTGTTGGTTCAAGTAGGCTGGCTGGGTCACTGGACCACTGCTCTGTTCACTGGAGCTGGGCATTGGCAGTAGGGGAGGGGCGGCTGTCACTGGTGGCTCTAGTTCTCTCACTGGTCCATGTGATCTTCTACTTCGTGATCTGCTCCTCCATTGGTCACTGCCCTTCTCCCTTCACATTTCTTGAGTTTGCAAAGAGCTCTGATGTGAGTGGAAAATCTCCTCACCTGGATTTTCCCGCGGATCACTGTGGCCCTGCAGACCTGCGGCTGCCACTGCTGGAGCTGCTTCTGCCTGCCTGTACGGGCTCTGGAGGCTCTGGATCTCTCCTACTTCTCTGCTGCCTTTTTGATTTCTTATACACCTCACTTTTTAGTAAAAGTGTATATTTTGCTGGGTTTTTAGTTTTATGTTTTTTGGCTTTTTCTCCCCTAGGCTGCTTTGCCATGGTTCCTACACTGCCATTTATCTGGAAGTCTGCTTTTTTTTAAACCTTAGAACTGTAATGATTTAGAATATGCTCATGATATTTTATCAGAACATACCTGGCTTTAACCTCTCATACCAGCCCTCTCTCCCTGTTCACATTGATATAACAATGATTATTGATTCATATCTCTCCAATTTCCTGGGGAAGCTGACACTTTTATACTTATTGCTTGGGTGTGTAGAACAGTGACTAAACAATATTGCTCTACTTTATGTCATTGTACCATGCCCAAATGTTGCCTTTTCATAAAGATGTTTTATGTGACAAATATCTACCCATTTGTACCCTACAGTTATTTTTTCTTCAGACCATTTGTAATTTATTCATAGCTCTTACTACCACTTTATATATACTTACTTCATTGTTATTGACACCTTCCCCAGAAAGAGGGAAAAAAAAAATGTCTTTGTGTCTTTGTAATACTCAGTCACCAGAATTTATTATAAATTAATAGTTGCAAGTGTGTATGGATAAAGATAGAATGAATACATTAATAATAAATAAATGTTTTTCAATTAAAGAAACTTAACTTAATGTTGAATATAATGGCATAATTATGGTAGAAACTTCCATAGACATCTCCTGTGGAAAGTACTATAAAGGTCCACAATGATGACTTATAATCTAATATATTACCAGATCCGTAACTTAAATCTAGGAACTGGAGCTAGAGAGATGACTTAGAGGACAAAGGCATTTGTTTGCAAATCTAGTAAATCTTTTGGCTGGGATTTGATTCCCCAGCACCCATGCAAAGCAAGATGCACATGGTGGAATATGTATCTAGAGTTTGTTTGCAGTAGCAGGAGCATCTTTCTGTCTCTCCCACCCTCAAAAAAATAGTTTTTTTTAAATACTGGGAGCATAATTTTCTTTATATTATTTTCTTCTTTGTGCTTTCTTGCTCATCATCTGACATCTCCTCATTATTTTAAATATCTAATTGTATTATGGAAATGCTTTTGTATGATTATGATAATCTTACTTTATAAAGATGGACATAATTTTTGTAAATTTTGTAATGACAAAAAGTTAATCTAGAGTAGATGAGAATCAAATGTAAGAAGTAAAACTGAGAAGCAGGAGAGATGGCTCAGCAGTTAAAGTTGTTTGCATGGAAAGCCTGACATCCCAGGTTCAATTCCCCAGTACTCACATAAATCAAGGCGCACAAAGGGGCACATGTTTCTAGAGTTCTTTTGCACTGGCAGGAGGCCCTGTATTGCCCATACTCACACTCTCTGTATGCCTTTGTCTCTTTTATTTCTTCCTATCTCTTTCTCTCAGATAAATAAATAAAAATATTTTAATAATAATTTAATTATGAACCCACTATATGATAAAATACAGTATTAAATGACTTAGAAAAATTGCCTTAGCCTAAGATTTGTTTTGAGTAGGACCCCAAAAGGAACAACCCAGTGAAGTGAAGGAGTGCTCTGAAATACTGTCTTCCAGACAAAAAGTTGTCATTGCATTCATGATTTCACAGTTGCTAACAATACCTACAAAGGACCAGCATAATGAGGACAAAAAAAAAAAAAAAATGGCATCAAAATATCAAAAAGGGGATGGATAGATGGCTTAGTGGTTAAGTTGCTTGCCTGCAAAGCCAAAGGAGCCAGTATCAATTCCCCAGGGCCCACATAAACCAGATACACAAGATGGTGCCTGAATCTGGATTTCATTTGCAGTGGCTGGAGGCCTTGGTGTGCCCATTCTCTCTGTATCTCTAACTACCTCTTTCTCACTGTTTGTCAAGTAAATAAATAAATAAATTTATACAAAACAAAAAATAAAAGAAAAGGGCTGGAGATATGGCTTAGCAGTTAAGGCACTTATCTGCAAAGTCAAAGGACCTAGATTTAATTCCCCAGGATCCACCTAAGCTAGAAGCACAACATGACACATGCATCTGTAGATGGTTCGCAGTGCCTGGAGGCCCTGGCATGCCCATTATCACTCTTTATCTCTTTCTCTGACTCTCTCTCTCTCAAATAAAGAAATATATTAAAAAATAGAAGAAATATTAATTTTAAATGAGATGGGGTTTGGTGGTGACTGATGGGAAGGGAGACAAAAGAATGTGATAGGAGGTGATTATGATCAGGGTGCATTGTGAAAAAATAGCTTAGAAACCACCTGTAGAATAGAAGGAAAGGAATTCATATTCGTGATGCATAAAGAACTTAAGACACACTCAACAATAAAATAATGATAATAGACAAGTTAAAATGCACAATTAGAATACACATTTCCTGACAGGAGATATACAAATGGCAGATGCTTAACAAATACTCAGCATAAATGATGATGATGGAAGTGAAAATCAATTCAAAATAAGAGATCATGCACCACCATTATAACAGACATAATATAAAGTTAAAATGTAATAAAATATAATAAAGCTAAAATAGAATAAAATAAAATCTATCAACAAGGAAACTTACACCCTAGTCTGGCTTAGTGCTTCAACCTCCATCCTGCCAGAAGATTGCTGCCCCTTTCTGGTTGTCTAAATAGTCTCTCTGTAGAAGTCAAAGTCTTTTGTTCTCTTTTGCTTTTCTCTTACACTTTCCTTACATAAGGAGCTTATATGGAAACAATTCAGGGGTTACTTCTCATGACAGCTATATGTACTAAATCATTCTAGAAATATTTGTAGTGCCTTTGTGTTCTGAACAATATGCAAAGAAACATAACTAACATGTAAGCAATTTAAAGTGGTGATTTTTCTGTAAAGATGTCCATTTCTGTGTCCATAGGAGTTGGTTTTCCTATGGTTCAGATAAAAGGGCTGCCTTCAAGTATAATTCTGTATTTAAATGTCCTGCTTTCTCCTACCATGGTTATTTTTACTTTGTTTATCATAAGAGCTTTTAAAACACAAATATGTTCTGTCCAGACATCCATCTATTCCATAAAACTCTGGCAGTGAGAGATATGGTACCATGAATGGAGTGATGTAGAAACACACAGGTCTAGGCAGTACACCAGGCCAGACATCCAGTTCCCTGCTTGCGTTCAGCACCATCCAACTAGCTCCCATTCCTTTTATGAGAAATGGGAGAAGTTTCTCATGCTGGTGCCTTTGAATTTTCCTTTGACCATATTTATATATTTTAGGCTAATACACACACATCTTTGCTATGTACATTTAAAAATATTGTATTAATTATCTCCACTATATTGTAGTTATGAGGAAACCAAAGAGTAGTTAAATAAATATCCCAAATCATAGGGCATTTCAGTGGCAGATCTGTGACACCATATGTGGCTTCACATTCTTACTGATTAGAGGGTTTGTAAACTACAGTGGAGGATTCCCATGTGCCAAATTAAGAATAGGCTCCCATGCCCTCAGATGACAAATGAGACACAAAGGGGAGACTTAGATCTCTATCCTTATCCAAAGATATTTGTTCTCACAGATGGAAGACCAACTGAATACATCTCTCCTTTCTAGTTTCATGTAAATTGTATCCAAAATTATTAAAATGTCATAATATATATTTGGTAATAAAAATCAAAACAAATCTGTGGGACTTCCGGCCAAGACAGCAACCACCTAGCTGCGCTGCAAATCCCAGGGAAAGAAAGGTAAGACATTAAGGGTTTTCTGGGTCTTCTTGCCAGTGGGAGGGCATGGGCGGGGGGGGGGGGAATCTCGGATCCTCTCGTGGGCGGGGGAGTAGCCCACCCCACCACCAAATAGCTGCTGTGCCCAGCGCTGCTGCCACTGCACCTGCCGCCCCTGCTGTCTCTTTGATCAAGTGCTGATCGCACACCAATCACGCACCGATCAATCCCTGCGTGCAGAAGCATAAACTGCTCTGCACACTTGCCCACATTACTGCCCCTGCGGCTGCATGTTCAGTGAGCCCAGTCCCACAGCAACTGCCACACAAGCCCAGGCTGTGTCTCTGGCTTCCACCAGCTCAGGTGCCATCCCCTACCTGTGTACCATGCCCCCCCATCCACCATTGTACTGCAGCAGGGGAGCACAGACTGTTTCCAGGTCCCAGTGTTCCCAGCCAGAGTTTGAGCTGCTTCAGTGCTTGGTACCTCAGTCTGCCTCCAAGCTTGAGCACAGGCAGCTTTGGTGCATTACCACTTGAGAATTCAGGCAACTTTGGTGCCCCTGTCAGGCAGTAGATAGGCGGCTTTGGCAAGTGGGAGCCAATGCCCAGGCTGCTTGGAAACTGCTCCAGGCTGCCTCAGATACCCATTGCCCAGGCTGATCAATGTGCTCATACACTGTCATGGGCAGAAAACAGCACAAAAGAAATAACATGAAAAATCAAATACAAGAAAACCCAATTAGATCACCCAGTCATACAAGGAATACATCTAACCAAAACATAGAAGAGTTATTATTATCAGAACATCAAATTGAAGCTATGAGCAATGCAACCCTGACCAACCTTCTGGTAGAACTTGCAGGAAAGCAACAAAGGACCGATAATCATGTGGATGATACCATCACTAAGCTAGAATAAATAGATAAGAAACTGTAAGGAGTTCAAAGAGAGTTAAGAGTTTGAGGGAGTGTGAAAAAAAAAGACCTTAAAAATCAGCTGGCCGTACTAAATGAAGACATAAAGAAATGCAAGGATGAACATCAAGAATCATCAAGAAAATCAGAAAATGATGTGAAAAGGGAACTTGACAGAGGGATGGAAATGCTACATAGAAAAGTAGTAGAAAATGCAAAGTTAATTGAATAAGTCCAAAACACTCTAGAGGCGCTCAAGAACAGAGTCAGTACACTCAGTGGTACGGGACTCATAGCTGGAGCTGGGAACCAAGTCAGAACTATATGCAAACATAAGCCCACTCTCTAATATCAAGCTACTATCAATCATGGGGTACAAGAGGGCCTACACCTATTAAACTCTCTATTAAAAAAGTAAGGGTAATCTCATTTGTCCTGGTGCTAACTTACTCTCCATTGGAGAATCTGCTTCTCTTTTTCAGATAGATGTAGATCCTAAGGAGACAGCCACCCCATCATACCTCAAAAGGGCCCCGGCTGAAACTAAGAAAAATTGGCAAAACAAGCAAAGGTGTTCTTTTCCTGATGAACTGGATACCAGCAAAAGGGGGAAGGAGACCAACACAGAGAAAAATTAACTCCTACCAAATCAGAGAGCCAGAGCCTCAGAGGCCCTCAACACCTCTGAAGCAGACCAAAAATGAACCCAACATGGCTCAGGGAAATTTTGTGGAAGAGGAGGTGGAAAGAATGTCAGAGTAACATGTTGGGGCATGATATGCAGAGACATGTATCATACCAATAACTGTGCGCTAACTTCACAATGCACAACCCATACACAAAAACAAGGAGGGGCCAATGGGGAAGGCGTAGGTCACGGATGAGCCTAATAATGGTACCAAACTGACTGTATTTGCTGAATAGAAAAGTAATAATAATAAAGAAAAGAATCAAGTCAATGAAGTAGAGGATAGAAACTCTGATCTGGAAGACAAGATGGAAGAATCAGTTCGAGACTTCAAAAATTTCAGTAAGTACAAAAGTTCCTGTGAACAGAACATGAGGGAATTGTGGGATACACTGAAACATCCTAATATCAGAATCATTGGAATACTAGAAGGAGAAGAATTTCAGACCAATGCATGGAGAACTTATTTAACACAATAATTGAAGAAAACTTCCCCAGTCTCTTAAAAGAAAGCCCCATCAAGATACAAGAAGTGAACAGAACTCCTAACCGACTAGACCAAAGGAGAAACTCCCCAAGACATATTATCATTAAGACTCTAAACATTGACACCAAAGAGAAAATCCTAAAAGCAGCTAGGGAAAAACAGCACACCACTTTCAAAGGAAACCCTGTCAGAATTACTTCAGACTTCTCAATAGAAACCCTGACATCTAGAAGTGCATGAAATTAAACTCTACAAACTCTAAGAAACTATGGCTTCCAACCCAAACTTCTCTACCTGGCAAAAGTCTCCCTTATAATAGATGGTGAAAGAAAACCTTTCCATGACAAAACTCAGCTTGACAATTATATGGCTAACAGGATGGATCAAAAAATTAGACCCCTCAATTTGTTGCCTTCAAGAAACCCACCTCACCACTAAAGACAGACATCTCCTTAGGGTGAGAGGATGGAAAACAATATTCCAAGCAAATGGGAATAAGATACAAGCAAGTGTAGCTATATTAATATCTGATAAAATAGGCTTCAAACAAAAAGTAATCAAAAAAGACAAATAAGGCCACTTCCTACTTAACAAGGGAATGATACATCAAGAGGCTATTACAATCATAAATCTGTATGCACCAAACACAGGGGCACCACAGTTCATAAAATAAAACCTACTTGACAATAAAACAGAAATAACCACCAAGACCATCATACCTGGGGACTTCAATACACCATTATCAGTAATAGACAGATCAGCCAAACAAAATTCAACAGGGAACTAAGAAAACTCAACAAAACCATAGATCACTTAGACCTAACAGACATCTACAGAACTTTCCACTCCTAATAAACAGACTAAACATTGTTCTCAGTCGCCCATAGAACATTCTCTAAAATAGACCATATACTGGGTCACACAGACTCCCTTCACATACTTAGGAAAATAGACATAATTCCCTGCATGATATCAGATCACAATGCTATAATACTAGAAATCAACAACAAAAGACACACAAAAAATCCCAATGGCACCTGGAAACACACTCTTAAACAATAAATGGATAGTGGATGAAATAAAAAATGAAATTGCAAAATTCCTGGAATTGAATGACAATGAGAACACATCATACCAAAACTTATAAAGCACAATGAAAGTGGTCCTCAGGGGAAAATTCATAGCACTCAATGCCTTCAGAAAAAAAGACAGAAAGATCCCACATCAATAACTTAGCCATCCACCTAAAGGCACTGGAAAAACAAGAAGAATCCAACCCAAGAGCTACAGAAGGAAAGAAATAATTAAAATCAGAGCAGAAATTAATGAATTGGAAACCAAGGAAACAATTAAGACAATTGACAAAACAAAGAGCTGGTTCTTTGAAAAAATAAACAAGATTGACAAGCCCCTAGCCAATTTGATCACGCAAAAAAAAGGAGAAGCTTCAAATTAACAAAATTCAAAATGAAAAAGGAGAGATCACAACAGACACAAGTGAAATTGGGAGAATCATCAGGACTTATTTCAGAAACATCTACTCCACACAACTGGATGATGTGGAGGAGATGGGTTAATTCCTGGATGCATACCATCTATAAAAGCTAAATTCAGAGCAGATGAATCACCTCAATAAAACCGTCACATTCATTGAGTTTGAAAAAGTATTAAAAAAAAAAAAAAAAAAAAAACCTCCACAAGAAGAAAAGTCCAGGACCAGATGGCTTCTCAGCTGAATTCTAGAATTCTATCAAACCTTCATGGAAGAACTCAAGACAATCTTCCTAAAACTGTGCCACACAGTTGGAGAATAGGGAAAGTTACCCAACTCCTTTTATGAATCTAGTATCATCCTAATTCCAAAACCAGGCAGAGATGCTACAAGAAAAGAAAACTACTGGCCTATTTTCCTAATGAACTTAGATGCAAAGACACTGAACAAAGTCCTTGCAAACCGAATCCAACAACACATCAAAAGCATTATCCACATTGATCAAATGAGATTCATCCCAGGAACACAGCAGTGGTTCAACACATGGAAATCTGTCAATGTAATATACCACATAAACAAGGCTAAACATAAAAACCACATGATGATCATTTCAATAGATGCAGGAAAGGCCTTTGACAAGATACAACATCACTTCATGATCAAAATATTGGAGAGAATTGGCATAGTTGGTGCATATATTAGCATAACAAAGGCAATATACAAAGCTCTGAAGGCCCAAATAATTCTTAGTGGAGAGAGACTGGAGGAATTCCCATTAAGATCAGGAACAAGACATGGTTGCCCACTCTCACCACTGCTTTTCAATATAATACTGGAAGTCCTAACTCAAGCAATAAGACAGGAGAAGCAAAAAAAAAAAAAAGGGATACACTTTGGAAAGGAAGAAGTTAAGTTAGCTCTATTCACTGATGACATGATTGTATATGTAAGAGACCCGAGACACTCCATCCCAAAACTCCTATAGCAAAGTAGCAGGATATAAAATCAATGCACAAAAATCAGTAGCCTTTCTATATGCAAATGACAAAGATACAGAGAAAAAATAAAGGACATAGTCCCACTTTCAATAGCAAAAAAATAAATAAAATACCTTGGAATAACGTTAACCAAGGAAGTGAAAGATCTATACAATGAAAACATGAAAACACGCAAAAAAGAACTTGAGGAGGACTTGAGAAGATGGAAAGACCTTTAGTGCTCCTGGATAGGCAGAATTAACATTGTGAAGATGACAATCCTAGCAAGGCAATATGCAGATTTAATGCAATTCCAACTAAAATCCCTACAGTGTTCTTCACAGAGATGGAAAAAATCTCAAATTTCATATGGAAAGGCAGAAGGCTTCACATATCCAAACATATCTTCAGCAAAAGAAATACCTCTGGAGGCATCACCATGCCTGATCTAAAGCTATATTACAAAGCCATAGTAATCAAATAAGCATGGTACTGACATAAAAACAAGAGTATAGACAAATGGAATAGACTTGAGGATGCAGACTTCAGGTCAAGCAACAAATCTACTTGATATTCGACAAAGGCCCTAACAATATAGGCTGGAAAAAAGACAGCATCTTCAACACATGGCTCTGAACAAATTGGATAACCACATGCAGGAAACTGAAACTTGATCCACACATTTCACCATGCCCTACACTCAAATCCAAATGTTTCAAAGACCTCAATATAAGATCAGAAACTCGAATACCACTGGAAGAAAATTTAGGAAGTACTTTCCATGATATAGGAATGGAAAAATACTTCCTGAACAAAACCCCAGTAGCTCACAAACTTAAACAGTTTCTCAACCAATGGGATAATATGAAGCTGAAGAGTTTCTTTACAGCCAAGCATACAATAAACAAAGTCAATAGATTACCCATAGAATGGGAGAAAATAGTTGCAGGGTATCCAACTGATAAAGGCATAATCATTAGAATCTACAAAGAACTCAAAAATCTAAACAGTAAGAAGTCAAACACCCCACTCACAAAATGGGGCAAAGAGATGAACAGGCAGTTCACAGAGGAAGAAATACAAATAGCAAACATACACTTAAGAAAATGTTCATCATCCCTAATCATTAGAGAATGCAATTTAAAACAACTATGAGATTTCACCTTACCCCAATAAGGATAGCAAACACAAAAAAAAAAAAAAAAAAAAAAAAATCAAACAAAAATAAATGCTGGTGAGGATGTGGAGAAGTAGGAACACTCATCCACTGTTGGTGGGAATGTAGTCAGTCTCCAGACAGTCAGCATGTCTAGTGCCAGAAGGTGCTACATGGGCGACTGGGGGAAATGACCAATATCTCTCCAAGCAACTCATGGTTGAACCTACTTAGCAGCAAATAACCTGGTGTGATGCCCACACAAGTGCAATAGTGGCACACAGCCATGGTGGGGAACCAACTGCTCTTGATTTAGCTAACTGATCCCCTCAGTGGTAGGGGACCCATAGCTGGAGCTGGAAAACAAGTCAGAACCATATCCAAACATAAGGCCACTCTCCAATATCAAGCTACCATTAATCATGGGCTACAAGAGGGCCTACAACCTATTAAAATCTCTATAAAAAAGGTAAGGGTTATCTCATTTGTCCTGATGCTAACTTACTCTCAGTTGGAGAATCTGCTTCTCTTTTTTAGATAGATGCAGATCCTAAGGAAAGAGCCACCCCATCCTACCTCAAAAGGGGCCCGAATGAAACTAAGGAAAACTGGTGAAACAAGCAAGGGTGCTGTTTTCCTGATGAACCAGGTACCAGCACAAGAGGGAAGGAGATCAACATAGAGAAAAATCAACTCCTACCAAATAAGATATCCAGAGACCCAGAGGCGCCCAACACCTTATCATGGAAGCAGACCAAAAATGAACCCAACATGGCTCAGGGAAATTTTGCAGAAAAGGGGGCAGAAAGAATGTCAGAACCACATGTTGGTTCATGATATGCATAGACATTTATCATACCAATAACTGGGGGCTAACCCCACAATGCACGACCCATATACCTCAACAAAGAGGAGGCAATGGGAAGGGGGTATGCCATGGATGAGCCAAATAATGGTACCAAACTGCCTGTAGTTCCTGAATACAAAACTAATTTTAAAAAAAGAAAAAAAAAGGTGAAACAAATCTGTGAATGTTTAAATACAAGATGATGTTTTAATAAAATTTAAGGGAAATTATACATAATTATTCCCTGTATCCTCTTCCAAAAATGTGAGGTTTGTATGTGAGAAGATATTTATGAATAAGATAGGTCTAATATCATGGTTCTAACATCTAATTTATTGCCAATATACATTGATTATCTCAGAAAAATCATTCAAAGCATCATTATAATTGCTCCACCATCAACCTGGATGAGTTCTTGTAACCTGTGCAGGTCACACAGCTTAGAATTATTGTGGATATCAAGCATTTCTCTGAGTCTGAAGCATAGTCCAAAGCATCACAAATTATCTGAGCATATATCATACCAGAAAATATGACTCTTTTTGAATGTAATGATACAAGTAAATAAGATTAATTAATATATAAAACCTTAATACTATGTACTTTATGCGCAACATGTAATAAGCCCATTATAAACATACAAGAGCTTTTAACAATATCTCAAAATGGAAAAGCATGCACTCAAAAATTTTTGAGTAAATAATAAAATTTGTGAGAAGTTAGCTCAAAATAATGTCCCTTTGCATTCCCTCCAAATTACTACATTGATAAATATCAACTATAAAATAAATAAGTAAACTGTTGCATAGTATATGATGGAATACTATCCCATACTGAAAGTTAATCACATGCTGTGTCATGAAAGAGTGCTCCAAGAAGATTCAGGCCCTTTACAAATGTGTTTAGTGGTAACACTGACAGAAGGCAAAGGACTGTCCAAGCTCTGTGGTGGCCACCAGTTATTCAGATGTGTCTACTTAAAAAAGTAATAATACTCAGTCATAAAATTATAAAGAAAATGGGCTAATACTTCATTCACCATCAAGATATGGTTGAAAGCAAAAAAGAAGGCAATTAATAATCATCACAGCACCATTCCACACAAACTGGGGCACAGGTTGCTCTGTTAAATGTCTTCAGTAGTTCTCTCTTTAGTCCCAAGGTAATTGTATATGAATACAATTAAGTCAACTTTTTTTCTCACTACTTTCAGGCTTCTGGGTTCATAAGAGGAAGCCATAATTTCTTTTAATGCTCCATAATAGCTAGAAGTATAAAATAGATAGGACCACATTTAGAAAGTTAAAAGAGCAATATTGGATCCATGAAAATCACAGATGTCTTTGGCTTCTTGAGAAGGTTCAAAAGTATGTTTAAAGTAGACAGTGGGTAACTAAGAATATTTCTGCAATGATCAGGATTAAAAGAGAAAACCAGGATAATGTCTATTGACTCAGAGAGGTCCACAGAAGAAGGAAATGGATAGCTCACTATAAGGACATATAGCACTTTTGAGAAAAGCCAAGACCACCTCTTTGCATAGGCTTTCCAAGAATAGATGATTTTCTGAAAATGAAGATTCCCAGAGACAGCCATTCATTCTCTTATACATGTGACATTCTTTATGTTCCTGAATTGTGGTACTTCTCATAGATTTTCCATTATGGACTTAAAGGTAACAGATTATTTAATGTTACAGAAGAGAATAAATTCTGAACTCATTATTTAGCTTTGCATTGCACATGTAGTTTTCTACAAGGTGAGAAGTAATTCCTAAAAGAAAAATAAAAGAATAAAACTTTAGTGATCACATGATATAGCAATGATAGCTTAATAAAATGTAATGCAAGAAACTGGTTAAAATGTTCTATCCTCTTACTAATATGAACTGTTATCATTGAGGGAGGAGAAGGAGAAAGATTTCAGATGAAATTGACAGTCTTAATTTTAGGACACACAATGTCTATGGTAAGGAGGAGACACCAACAGAATAAACTATGGCTGCATATAATCTTAGCTCTTGTTCTTCATCGTACAGTTCTTGTCTCCTGAGAAGGTTTCTCTGGCATAGGTTACCCATCAGGATGCCCTGAACTTAGCCTCATGTCCAGATCCACTACCTCTGCAGAAACCACCTTACCTCATCCTCAACAGTGAGACTGCTCAAATGCAAATTTTAAATATTAAAAATATCCCCCCCTTTATCTTGGAAAAAGGACCAATAAGGATGTAAGAAATGTATAGAGGGAAGAAATATAATGTAACTCTGCCATCTTAACAAGACAGGCTATTGCACTCATGAACTCATGAGAGCTATGCTTATCTGCACAAGACCTGCACAAAATAGGGCCATCATGATTACTATACTTCATCATGGTTGGAGGAAGTGTTCTTGAGGCCCAAACTCTCCCTGAGGTGATAATGTCACCTAAAAGTTGCTAGCTGTCATTCTCTTTTCTAAGTACCCACTGGTAAATGGTGGGGGAAGGGGGTCAGCAGGATTAGGAGGGTAAATGAGATAGTAACAGCGGACTGGAGAGTTTGTTTAGTGGTTAAGGCACTTGCCTGCAAAGGCAAAGGACCCAGGTTCAATTCCTCCTGACCTATGTAATCCAGATGCACAAGGTGGCACATGCATCTGGAGTTCATTTGCACTGGCTGGATGCCCAAGTATGCCTATTCTCTCTCTCCTCCTCTCTCCCTCCCTCTCTCTCTCTCAAATAGATTAAAATAAAATATTTTAAAAGAGACAGTAATGGGGTACCTACATGATATGTGTGTGTGATATTTTCATAGAACAAATAAAAATTAAAGGTAAATGCATTATAAAAGGGCTGGTTTAGAAAAGGGAGGGATCAACTGATTCCTTGATAATTGGTGGTATTTGAAATCCCTGTGAAGCTGTATTCTTTTCCACCCCTGACCTCCTGCAGCCATCACCTCAGATTGATTTTCCCCTTTCTTATATAATTAGAACTAGAGTAGGGCCAGCAAAAAAGAATGTCCATCCACAAGAGTACCTTTTCAAACATCTATTTACTGCTCACCTGTGCAAATGAGAGACTTAAGTCTTATTATGAACAATCCAGAAAATCCCTTCTGTTCTCACCCCTCTCCCCAAAGTAATACAAAAGCCCCTTAGGGGAAGCCTCCAACAGCACTTAGCTGTTCTCTCAAACTTTTATCTCTGTTGATCCCAGGCTCAGTTACATCAGAATATTTTTACTTTGGGAGACATCGCTTATCAATTCTTTCCAGCCTGAGAAGCATGTATTAAAGTGAGCACCTGAGTTATGCCTCAAGGCAATATTAAACATTCTTTCTCCAGCTAAATGATTTTCTGTCAACCAGTATGTTGGGCACCCTTGGGAAAGTTAGAGATTCATTTATAAAGAATTGTACTACACAGTCATAAATTTAATCCTCCAAATCAATAGTATTTAGATTTTTAGAGGAGATAACCAAAGTGCTATCTGCAGCAAAAAAAAAAAAACAAAAAAAACCCTCTATTCTTTAGTTAGATCATTTTCACAAATCTAATTACTTGACCACTGGCACACCACAGCGTTGCAAAGCTTATTTTAGTAACAGATTCCCATCAGGATATGTTAAATCATGAGAATGCAAAGCCTCAGTAAGTGTCAATCAGAAAACTTTCAATGATCCATCACCACTTTCAGGATATGACATTAAAGATCACTTATCTCTATATACCAGACATGAAAAGAGTAGATAAAATGGCTCTACACTGGCTGACAATGATCAGATAATATGGCACATTCAGGGCTCTATGTCATGAATCACAGAGTTTTATACTATCTACTTAATATCTTTCTGTATTTTATAGCCTAATGTAGGAATGCCAAATATTTTAATTCATCAAAGGACAAATGAATCATAGCTGTTACAATGCAGGCATGGGTCTGGCTGTTTATAGACACACTGAGGTTTCAGAGACATGACACCTTCATTGAAAACTGGGATTGTTTTTTTTGTTTGTTTGTTTGTTTGTTTGTTTTTTGACACAGGCAACTCTTGACAGAGAACTATTGCCCTATGAATGTGAAATGGAAAATGTTTTCTGTCACAAATTGTTGGGAATGGACTACTCTTATAGTTGCAGCCTATCTTTAAAGGCTATTTCTTCACTCTCAAAGATTTCTTGGCTTGTTGGCCTCTCAATCTTAGGACCACTGTTCCAGATATGTGATGCTGCATGTTTGCACACTGACAGAAAAAAGGAAACAATGTTTTCAGCTGTCCATGTAAAGAGTTCTTTCAGGGTCTCTGATCTGCAGTGCTATGCAGAGATCTGTGTTCTCTGCTGCAGTACAGTGGTGATGGGGTGAGGGAGACAAGTAACACTATCAGCATAGTTGATGAAGGAACAGAGAAGATTTTCTGAAAGGGGAGGATTAGGAAGATAATTGTGGTTTTCTAAAAACAATAAAAGTGCAAAAGGGTACTATGCCAAGAATAATGTGATCCTAAGTGTCAACACAACACTGGGAATCAGTGAAAAGAAAGATAATTGGTTAAAAAATGTCAAGATTGTAAGAGAAATTTAATGAAAGGAAATCTCCGGCAAGGAGGCAAGTAATCATTCCTGGTGTGTGTATTAGGTAGTGGGGAGGTGTGGATAACAATTATAGGAAAAGACTGTATTATCTAGCAATGTCACTCCCATGATGTGGCCCAGCTTCCCTGATCATGTAAAAATCTTTTTATAAAGCACCAGAGGCAAGAAGACAATTATCTGTCCAATATTCAGATAAAGACAGATTCGTAGTAATGAAAATATCCCAAGGAAACTCCAGTTTGGGAGTAGAGATTGATAAAGGAGGTATTATCTAGGCATATGTCAATCACAGCTCTGAGCACAGACATGTCCCCCGAACTTTGTCTCAGGATGTTGGGAAGAGGCCATGACTAAACAAAGGGAAAAATACTCAATTTGTCACTGAAAAGTTAATTGTTATAAAATAAGTAACTATTTACAGTTGACTTTTTTCCAAAGTATGCAATTTTAGAGAAGCGTCTATAGGTAAAAATTTAAAGCTGGGTGTGGTGGCGAACGCCTTTAATCCCAGTACAAGGGAGGCAGAGGTAGGAGGATTGCCATGAGTTTGAAGCCACCCTGAGACTACATAGTTAATTCCAGGTCAGCCTGGACCAGAGTGAGACCCTACCACAAAAACAGCAACAACAACAAAAAATTTAAATGACCTCTTCTGATTTATGATTTCTGCTCTGATATGTAAGAGCTCGGGAGTTATTTTTCCCACTATTAAAACAACAGAAAAAAACTGTGAAAAAATGAAAACCAGTGATTATAGAACTGATGGAGAACTGCAATAATAGTACAAAAATCTCCCCAAAATCTAGAGAAAAGCTATGCCCAAATGGACAAAGAAACATGGGTCTATATATGACAAATACATAGAACTTTAAAGCACAAAGTTGAAAATACGCTTGTATGATAATTTTTTTTTCTTTTCTACTATCTTTTTTTTTTAAATTTAATTTATTAGTTTTCTTTTCAGTAAATACAGGCAGTTAGGTACCATTATTTAGGCTCATCTGTGATCTACCCCCTCCCATTAGACTCTCCTTGTTATTGAAAATGGGTCATGCATTGTGGAGTTAGCCCCCAGTTATTAGTATGATAAATGTCTCTGAAAATCATGACCCAACATGTAACTCTGACATTCTTTCCGCCCCTTCTTCCGCAAGATTTCCCTGAGCCATGTTGGGTTCATTTTTGGTCTGCTTCAGTGCTGAGGTTTTGGGGGCCTCTGAGGCTCTGGCTCTCTGATTTGCTAGGAGTTGATTTTTCTCTGTGTTGGTCTCCTTCCCCTTTGTGCTGGTATCCAGTTCACAGAAAAACATCACCCTTGCTTATTTCGCCAGTTATCCTTAGTTTCAGTTGGGCCCCTTCTGAGGTATGTTGGGGCAGCTCTCTTCTTAGGATCTGCATCTATCTGGAAAAGAGAAGCAGATTCTCCAACGGAGAGTAAGTTAGCACCCAGAAAATTGAGATAACACTTACTTTTTTGATAGACAGTTTGATAGGTGTAGGCCCTCTTATACCCCGTGATTGATGGTAGCTTGATATTGTAGAGTGGGCTTGTGTTTGGGTATGGTTCTGACTTGTTTCCCAGCTCCAGCTAAGGGTCTAGTACCACTGAGTGGATCAGTTAGCCAAATCAAGAGCAATTGATTCCTCACCATGGCTGTGTACCACTATTGCACTTGTGTGGGTATCACATCCGGTTAATTGTTGCTACTTAGGTTAAACAATGTGTTGCTTGGACAGATCTTGGTCACTTCCCCCAGTCGCCTATGTAGCGCCTTCTGGCACTAGACACGCTGACTGTCTGGGGACTGACTCTCTCCTGGCTTCCAGCCATGTCATTCCATTTTACGTGTCAGCTGCGTATGGAGTCTTCAGCAATAGGGTCTTACCACTGGCCTTTGGTGGGTCATCAATTACTCTGACAGAAGTCTGTCATTGTTTTGGGAAACCTTGTAGGTTTCTCTGATCAAAAGCTCATTGTGGATTGTAGGCCCGAGCTGGAAGTGGGGGTTACAGGTCAGTATCCACTAAGAAATTGAGGAAAAAGATAACTAATATACAAGAGTTAGAGAGGAGAGAGATAGAAGGGAGAGGGGGAGAGGGAGGGAAGGGAGATGTAGGAGATTTAGGTCAGTCTTGATCCTAACCTCTCCAATGTCTTGTGGTTCAGGTGTTTCCTGTAAGGGACGAGTGAAGGTTCAGTCATTTGGTCTGTCTTTTAGGAAGTAGAATTTTATGGTACCATTGCCGTTTGGGTCCGGATTACTGTTTTCCACCCTTTGATTCCCTCCCCGCCCTCCCATCCATCTTATTGTCTAGTCCATGAGGTACTTGCTGGGTATGTAAGGCATCTTGGGCAAATTCAGGTTAGGTGTTGCAGATGAGTGAGACTATGTGTCGATTTTTTTTCTGTGATTGGGTAAGTTCGCAGAGAATGATCTGTTCCAGGTTCAACCATTTTTCCTCAAATTTCTTTATGTCGTTTTTTCTTACTGCTGTATAGAATTCCATTGTGTAGATATACCACATCTTTGTTATCCATTCTTCTAATGATGGACATCTGGGTTGATTCCAGCTTTTAGCTATTACGAATTGAGCTGCTACAAACATGGTTGAGCAAATCTCTCTGGCTTTTGGTTTGAAGGTTTTAGGGTACATGCCCAGTAATGGTATAACTGGGTCTGTTGGTATTTCTATAGTCAGCTTTTTCAGGAGTCTCCATATTGCTTTCCAAAGTGGTTGTACCATCCTGCATTCCCACCAACAGTGAATGAGTGTTCCCGCTTCTCCACATCCTCGCCAGCATTTATTTTCATTTGACCTTTTGATGTTGGCTATCCTTATTGGGGTAAGGTGGAATCTCATAGTTGTTTTAATTTGCATTTCTCTGATGATTAGGGATGATGAACATTTTCTTAGGTGTGTGTTTGCCATTTGTATCTCTTCCTCTGTGAATTGCCTGTTTAACTCTGTGCCCCATTTTGTGAGTGGGGTATTTGTCTTCTTATTGTTTAGACTTTTGAGTTCTTTGTAAATTCTAGAGATAAGGCCTCTATCAGTTGGATAACCTGCAAATATTTTCTCCCACTCTGTGGGTATTCTATTGGCTTTGTTTATTATATGCTTATCTGTAAAGAAACTCTTCAGCTTCATATGATTCCAATGGTTGAGTGACTGTTTAAGAACTTGAGCCACTGGGGTTTTATTCAGGAAGTCTTTTTCCATTCCTATATCATGGAAAGTACTTCCTAAATTTTCTTCCAGTAGTTTTCGAGTTTCTGGTCTTATGTTGAGGTCTTTGATCCATTTGGATTTGAGTGTTGTGCATGGTGAAATGTGTGGATCAAGTTTTAGTTTCCTGCATGTGGTTATCCAGTTTGTCCAGCACCATTTGTTGAAGATGCTATCTTTTTTCCAGTCTATATTGTTTGGGCCTTTGTCGAATATCAAGTAGCTATAGTTGCTTGGCCCAAAATCCAGGTCCTCAAGTCTATTCCATTGGTCTATACTCCTGTTTTTATGCCAGTACCATGCTGTTTTTATTACTATGGCTTTGTAGTATAACTTTATATCGGGTATGGTGATGCCACCAGAGGTATTTCTTTTGCTGAGGATATGTTTGAATATGCGAGGCCTTCGGCCTTTCCATATGAAATTTGAGATCATTTTTTCTATGTCTGTGAAGAACATTGTAGGGATTTTAATTGGAATTGCGTTACATCTATATATTGCCTTTGGTAGGATTGTCATCTTCACAATGTTAATTCTGCCTATCCAGGAGCATGGGAGGTCTTTCCATCATTTCAAGTCCTCCTCAATTTCTTTTTTGAGAGTTTTTATATTTTCGTTGTATAGATCTTTTACTTCCTTGGTTAACTTTATTCCAAGGTATTTTATTTTATTTTTTGCTATTGAAAATGGGACTATGTCCTTTATTTCTTTTTCTGTGTCTTTGTCATTTGCATACAGAAATGCTTCTGATTTTTGTGCATTGATTTTGTATCCTGCTACTTTGCTATAGGAGTTAATCACCTTCAGAAGTTTTAGAATGGAGTCTCTCGGGTCTCTTACATATACAATCATGTCATCAGCGAATAGAGCTAACTTAACTTCTTCCTTTCCAAATTGTATCCCTTTTATTTCCTTCTCCTGCCTTATTGCTTGGGCTAGGACTTCCAGAACTATATTGAAAAG
This sequence comes from Jaculus jaculus, assembly GCF_020740685.1. NCBI lineage: Eukaryota > Metazoa > Chordata > Mammalia > Rodentia > Dipodidae > Jaculus > Jaculus jaculus. Next base: position 119,742,874 of record NC_059104.1, read on the forward strand.
CAGAGGTGAGAGAGGACATCCCTGTCTTGTTCCTGATCTCAATGGGAATTCCTCCAGTCTCTCTCCATTAAGAATTATTTGGGCCTTTGGAGCTTTGTATATTGCCTTTATTATATTAAGATGTGAACCGGCCATGCCGATTCTCTCCAATGTTTTGATCATGAAGTGATGTTGTATCTTGTCAAAGGCCTTTTCTGCATCTATCGAAATGATCATGTGATTTTTATGTTTAAGCTTATTTATGTGGTTATTACATTGACAGATTTTCGTATGTTGAACCACCCTTGTGTTCCTGGGATAAATCCCACTTGGTCAAGGTGGATAATGCTTTTGATGTGTTGTTGGATTCGGTTTGCGAGAATTTTGTTGAGGATCTTTGCGTCTATGTTCATTAGGGAAATAGGCCGATAGTTTTCTTTTCTTGTGGCGTCTCTGCCTGGTTTTGGGATTAGGGTGATACTAGCTTCATAGAAGGAGTTGGGTAGTTTTCCCTGTTCTTCAATTGTGTGGCACAGTTTTAGGAAGATTGGTTTGAGTTCTTCCATGAAGGTTTGATAAAATTTGGCTGGGAATCCATCTGGTCCTGGACTCTTCTTTTTTGGGAGGTTTTTTATTACTTTTTCAATCTCCATGAGCGTGATGGGTTCATTGAGGTGGTTGATCTGCTCTGAGTTTAGCTTTGGTAGATGATATGCATCCAGGAATTTATCCATCTCCTCCACATTTTCCAGTTTTGTGGAGTAGAGGTTTTTGAAATAAGTCCTGATGATTCTGCCGATTTCACTGATGTCTGTTGTAATCTCTCCTTTTTCATTTTGAATTTTGTTAATTTGGAGTCTCTCCTTTTTTTGCTTGATCAAATTGGCCAGAGGTTTGTCAATCTTGTTTATTTTTTCAAAGAACCGGCTCTTTGTTTTGTCAATTGCTTTAATTGTTTCCTTGGTTTCCAATTCATTAATTTCTGCTCTGATTTTAATTATTTCCTTCCTTCTGGAGCTCTTTGGGTTGGATTTTTCTTGTTTTTCCAATGCCTTTAGGTGGATGGTTAAGCTATTGATTTGGGATTTTTCTGTCTTTTTTATGAAGGCATTGAGTGCTATGAATTTTCCCCTGAGGACTGCCTTCATTGTGTCCCACAAGTTTTGGTATGATGTGTTCTCATTGTCATTCAATTCCAGGAATTTTGCAATTTCATTTTTTATTTCATCCACTATCCATTTATTGTTTAAGAGTGTGCTATTCAGTTTCCAGTTGCCGTTGGGGCTCTTGTTGGTTTTTTTGTTGTTGATTCCTAGGAATATAGCATTATGATCTGATATCATGCAGGGAATTATGTCGATTTTCCTAAATATGTGGAGGCTATCTTTGTGACCCAGTATATGGTCTATTTTAGAGAATGTTCCATGGGCTGCTGAGAAGAATGTGTAGTCTGTGGATTTGGGGTGGAAAGTTCTGTAGATGTCTGTTAGGTCTAAGTGCTCTATGATTTTGTTGAGCCCTCTTACTTCCCTGTTGAGCTTCTGTTTGGATGATCTGTCTATTACTGATAATGGTATGTTAAAGTCCCCAGCTATGATGGTGTTGGTGGTTATTTCTGTTTTATTGTCAAGTAGGTTTTGTTTTATGAACTGCTGTGCCCCTGTGTTTGGTGCATACAGATTTATGATTGTAATATCCTCTTGATGGATTGTTCCCTTTACAAGTAGGAAGTAGCCTTCTTTGTCTTTTTTGATTGTTTTTGGTTTGAAGTCAACTTTATCTGATATTAATATAGCTACACCTGCTTGTTTCTTATTCCCATTTGCTTGGAATATTGTTTTCCACCCTTTCACCCTGAGGAGGTTTCTGTCCTTAGTGGTAAGGTGGGTTTCTTGAAGGCAGCAGATTGAGGGGTCTAATTTTTTGATCCACCCTGTTAGCCTGTGTCTCTTGATGGGTGAATTAAGGCCATTAATGTTTAGGGTGATGACTGTGAGATTTGATTTGATCCCTGTCATTTTGTGGTGGTAGAGGTGTGTTGGCATTTCCATGGATTTTTTTTTTTTTTTTTTGTATCTACTCTGGGTTTGATTGCTGTGATCTTCTTCTTGTAGGCATTTGTGTTTGGTTATTTGTTTCTTCTCTGTGGAGAATTTCCTGGAGTACTTTCTGTAGGTTTGGTTTTGTGTTCATATAATTGTAAAGCTGAGTTTTCTCATGGAAAGTTTTCCTTTCACCATCTATTATAAGGGAGACTTTTGCTGGGTAGAGTAGTTTGGGTTGGAAGCCATAGTTTCTTAGAGTTTGTAGAGTATCATTCCAGGCCCTTCTAGCTTTCAGGGTTTCCATTGAGAAGTCTGAAGTAATTCTGATGGGGTTTCCTTTGAAAGTGGTGTGCTGTTTTTCCCTAGCTGCTTTTAGGATTTTTTCCTTGGTGTCAATGTTTAGAGTCTTAATGATAATATGCCTTGGGGAGTTTCTCCTTTGGTCTAGTCGGTTAGGAGTTCTGTTTGCTTCTTGAATCTTGATGGGCCTTTCTTTTAAGAGATGGGGGAAGTTTTCTTCAACTATTGTGTTAAATAAGTTCTCCATGCCTTTGGTCTGAAATTCTTCTCCTTCTGGTATTCCAATGATTCTGATATTAGGACGTTTAAGTGTATCCCACAATTCTCTCATGTTCTGTTCACAGGAACTTTTGAACTTACTGAAATTTTTTGGACTCTCAAACTGTTTCTTCCATCCTGTCTTCCAGATCAGAATTTCTATCTTCCACTTCGCTGACTCTATTCTTGAGAGCCTCTAGTGAGTTTTGGACTTGTTCAATTAAGTTTGCATTTTCTACTACTTTCCTATGTATCACTTCCATCGCTTTGTCCAGCTCCCTTTTTGTCTCATTTTCTGATTTTCTTGCTGATTCTTGGAAATCATCCTTGCATTTCTTTATGTTTTCATTTAGTGTGGCCAGCTGATTTTTAAGGTCCTCTTTTTTTTCATTCTCCCTCAACTCTCTTAGCTCTCTTTGAATTCCTTCCAGTGTCTTATCATATTGCTCTAGCTTAGTGATGGTAGCATCCATACGATTATCTATCCTTTGTAGCTTTCCTGTCAGATCTAGCAGTAGTTTGGTCAGGGTTGCATTGTTCATTGTTTCCACTTGATGTTCTGATCCTAAACACTCTTCTATGTTTTGGTTTGTTGTGATCCTTGTTGGACTGGGTGATCTGTCTGGATTTTCTTCCATTTTATTTTTCGTGTTATTTCTTTTGTGCTGTGTTCTACCCATGTCAGTGTGTGGGCAGGTAGGTGGGTGGAGCAGCCTGGGATCTAGCTTAATGCAAATCCAAGGCAGCCTGGGGCAGTTGTAAGCAGCCTGGGTTTTTGCTAACTCTTGCCAAAGCCGCCTACCTATAGCCTGACAGGGGCACCAAAGTTGCCTGAATTCTCACCCAGTAATGCACCTAAGCTGCCTGCCTTTGAGCTTGAAAAGGGACTGAGGTAGCAAGCCTTGAAGGTGCCTAGATTCTGGCTGGGTACACTGGGGTCTGTAAACAGTCTGTGCTCTTCCGCCTCAGGGGAGTGGGGGATGGGTGGCGATGTACAGGTAGGGGATGGCACCTGCGCTGGCACTAGTGACTCAGTGTGGACTTATGTGGCTCTTGCTGTGGGACTGGGCCCACTGCACGTGCAATTGTAGTGCAGAGGCAGATGATGTGGGTACGGAATCAGGACACAGCAGAAACTGACCGGCGGCAAGTGATGTGAGAACAGCAGGGTGTGAGGGGAGGGGGGGCAGCTAGGAGCGCGGGGCGCTGTGGGATACCGTGGGGTGCTCTGGACTCGCAGGGGGGGTGGGGGCAGATCGCGCGGGGGGGGGGTGAGGGGGTCCAGGGGGTCACGGGTCGCGCAGGGGGCGTGGAGCACGCTGAGGTAAGATGGAGTGCTGGATGCTGCGGGACGCTGCGGGGCAGTCTGGATGCACAGCGTGGGTGGGGTGCACGGGGGTGAGGCTCGAGGAGCGCGGGGGTGGGGCGCGGGGAGTCTCGGGGCACACCTGGGCGCCCAGGCGCTGGACGCTGCGGGGCGCTTTGAGCGCCCCTGTCGCGTGTGGGTAGGGAGCGTTGGGCGCGCTGGTGGGGGAGGCGGGGCGGGGCGCGCGGGGGGGCTCGAGGAGTGTGAGGGTGGGGCGTGGGGGTCTCAGGGCGCGCGGGGGGTGCGGGGGTGCGGGGCACGCCTGGTCGCCCGGGGCGCTTGGGGCGTGCCTGCTGTGTGTGGATAGAGAGCATGGAACGCGCGGGGGGTGGGGCACGCAGGAGGGTGGGGCGGGCGTGGGGTGGTCTGGAGGCATGCGGGGGTGGGGTGCAGGGGTCTTGGGCGCGCGGGGGCGCGGGGCAGGCCTGGGTGCCCGGGGCGCGGGAAGCCTTGGTTCGCTCGGGCCGCGTCTGGCGTGTGTGGATAGGGAGCGTGGGGCGCGCTGGGGGGGAGGGGAGCGCTGGGGGGTGCGGGGGGTGCGGCGGGCGTGGTGCACGGTGGTTGTGGGGTGCACTGGACCGCCGGGGCGCGTGGGGCTTGGTGTGCACGGGGCGCCGGGCCGCTGGGCGCGGGGCCGCGCCCGATGCAGTTATTCGCGGCGGGCGGGGTGACGGGGCGTGGGTTGCGGGGGTGTGTGCTTCCCTCTTTTATCCCAATCTGTGCCCTCCCTCTTCAAAAAGTTCCTAATTTCCCTTGTGTACTTGCCTTTTTTTCCCTCGTTGTTTGTAGTGCAGCTAGGTGGTCGCCATCTTGACCGGAAGCTGTATGATAATTTTTTGAAGAACTTTTTCTTTATTATTTATGTACATACTCAGTATGTAAACAGCAATGTTGGTACCATCGGTAGCCTCCCTCCTGTCCTTCTTCCTCTAAAGGGACCCTCCTTGTTGGGGATGGAGGGTCATGCATCGTGGAGGTACCATCAGTTATGGGAAAGAGGCAATGTCTGTGCATGACTCAACTTGTGGCTCTAACAATCTTTCTGCACCCTCTTCAATGAATTTCGCTGAGCCATGTTGGGTTCATTTTAGGTCTACTTCAGTGATGAGGTCTTGGGAACCTCTTTGTCTCTGGACATCCGGTTTCGTAGCAGTTGAGAGTTCTCTGTGTCTATCTCTTTCACCCTTGTGCTCATACCTGGTTCACCAAGAAAGCAGTACTCTTGCTCATTTTCCTAATTACTCTATGGTTTCTGTTGGGACCCTGGTGAGGTACAATGGGCTAAATATCTCCTCAGGTTCTGTGTCCATGTGAAAAAAGAGAAGCAGATTCTCCACCAGAGAGTGAAGTCAGCACCATATAAGTAGTGTAACCATTATTATGTTAGAGAGAATTTAATAGGTGTATGCCCTCTTGTCGTCCAAGATTGGAGGTAGCTTGATATTGGAGAGCAGCCTCCATTTTTTGATATGATTCTGACTTGTTTTCAAGTTCTGGCTATGGGTTCTGTTCCATTGAGCAGATCTGTTTGCCAATTCAAGAGCAGTTGGTTACCCACCATGCCCATGTGCCACTATTGAACTCAGGTGAGCATCATGTAAGGTTATTTGCTGCTGAGTAGCTTAGGCCATGAGTTGCTTAGACAGATGTCAGTCATTTTCCCCCAGTTACTCATGTGGCACCTTCTGGCACTACACATGCTAACTGTCTGAGGACTTACTCTCTTCCAGATTCCAGCCAGGCCTCTCCATGTTCTGTACCAACAGCAAAACTTGGAGGTCTCTCTGGTCAACAGCTCATTGTGGATGTTAACTGTAACCTGGAAATGGGTGTTACAGACCAGTGCCAAGAGGAAATAAGGAAGAAAAAGATAGGTAATATAAAAGAGGAAGAAAGAAGAGAGAAAGAGAGAGGGAAAAAGGAAAAGATTAAGAGAAGTTTTCATCATACCCTCTCCAGGGCACTTTGATTAAGATGTTCCCTCTAAGCAGGTGATGAAGGTTCAGCCTTTTAGTCAGTCTTTCAGGATGTAAGATTTTATGGTAGCATTTCCATTTGGGTCCTGTTTTGTGTCCCCCCTCTCCCTTCACCTCTCCTCCCACCCTACCCTCGAAATGTCCAGTCCTCGAAATGCCTATGAAAATTTTTATGAATGCTTAGAGGCTGAGTATGAGAACACTATGAACAGAAGTCTTGGAGGATTCCCTCCCCAGGTTCACATGACGACGAATCAAGAACAAGCTAGTCTTTGTCCTGACAAAGGGGACAGAGAGACCAACTTTTGTAAGTTGTAGAAAGAACATGCTTCACAACAAAAGTCTCACTCTCCACAGAAAGGCATTTTGTCAGAATATAAATCTGAAACTTTACCCCAGTGGGAGAAGGGTATTCCTCCTAACTATAGAACTTTCTGACCTCCTGGACTCCCACAGGTTTCTACAACACAGGAAAATTCATAGTCCACAAGATACTGTGTTCCCAGGAACTAGATTCAGAACCCAGGAGATAGAAAAACAAGCAAGATCAGATGAGAGATGATAAACCACTGGAAAAATTTGTGAAGGTTACATTATCTAGCACAAGCCTACTAAAATCTGAAGCATCATCAAAAAGTTTTAAATTGGACTGGAGAGATGGCTTAGCACTTAAGTCACTTCCCTGTGAATCAAAAGGACCCTGGTTCAATTCCCCAGGACCCACGTAACTGACAGGCATGCCCTGACACACCCATTTTCTCTATATATACATATATATCTGCCTTTCTCTCTCTCTCTCAAATAAACAAACAAAAAAAAATTAGGAAAGAAAGAAAAGTTTCAAATCCTTCGCTGAGTTTTCAGTTTCCTGAGCGTCTGTGGCCATTTCCAAGTGAGGATTCTTGCTAGCAGTAAGAGCAGCGTTCAAATTTCTTCTGGTACTTCCTGTGTAATGTTTCCTGGGAACTTCCATGTATGACAGAGATGACTTGTCCAGTGCTAAGCACTTGGATTTCTCTTCTTGTCTTCTTGTTTGGTCTAGCTTTCCCTGTTCTTTGGCTACTTACAGAGGCAATTCCATCAAAAGTCTTCTAAATGTGTGTATCGATCACCTTTGATCAATGCTGCATTCATTCTGGTTACTGAACCTTTTTTTAAAAGATGATAGTGAATAGCAGGGGGACCAGGCCCATCAAAATGACAAAAAGATAAAGCCAAGTTCCTAGGACATAGAACAGGGGAGAGGGATTTAAAAAGGGTAACTCAATGAGAATATGACTAATTTTCAGTATTTTCACACATTTTATTCCCCAGTAAAACTTATTTTTAAGGTTTCAAATGCATTACATCAATATATTCACATTCCAGCAAAAAGTCTTATATGATAATATATCAGTGAATTGTAGCTGAAAATATTGAAAGATAAAGGTACTAAACAGAGTTTTGGTAAGCCCAGTGCTGAGAACCAATGATGGGAGGATGAAACATTAGAAAATTTAGAAATATCTATCACCTACAGATACAGCAACATTGAAAAGAGCACAATCCATGAATAGTGTGCAAACTCACATTCAAGTTCCATTTATTTCATTTCCCACTGCTAAATGCATCACACCTGGCCTTAATAAATGAAATTACATAATATTTTTAAAGGCACAAAGAAACAGTCTAAAGAGACAAAAGAAGCATCACAATTATAAAGAATATGATGTGATTTGAGGCTCTGCTTTCCATAAGTACTTAAAATGGATTAATATTTTTGACTATATTATAATTCAGTTTTGAACCCATCTGGTTCAGGCTTATCACTTGTTGTATATAAATATTGAAAAAATATTTTCTTCATTCAGTCCATAGACTGATGTTTCTAGGGATCTAACAGTTTCCTCTAGGTCATTTGATTTGAAGCCATATAATTGTTTATAATAATCACTTCTGATGTTTCTTCTTCTGATACATACATCCATTGTAATGTCTCATGTTTCATTTCTAATAGTATTCATTTGAGCAGCATTACTCATAATAATCAAGACATAAAAAGAACATGTGTCCATTGATGGATAAGTGGATAAAGACTTTATGACCTAAATAAACTATCTAATCTTAAATAGAGATCCTAAAATCTGTTAGAATATGGACATTATTATTATGGACAACATAGGACATTATTATTATTATACTAAGTGAAATAAGGCAGAGAAAAATATTATGAATTTATTTATATATGGAATACTGTTAAAATCAATTTTTACCTAATTTAATTCTTCTTTGTGACTGGATAAATTATATTGTGTAAACATATAGCATTTTATTCATTTATTCATCTTCTGATGGGCACCCAGGCTAATTTTAAAGCATGGATACCTTGAATTGTGCTGTAGTGTACAAGGATGCATGAGTATTCTGTGTTGAATTGACTTGGATTCCTTTTGGCACAGTCTTAGGTATTTGCTTTTTTTGTTGTTGTTTTTGTTTTGTTGTTGCTGTTGTTCCTATTTTTATTAGTTATGTACACAGTATATATACAACCATGTTGGTACCATTGTTAGCCTCCTCCCTGTCCTCACCCCTCTGCAGAGACCCTACTTACTGGAAAATGTTGGCCAAGCATTATGGGGTTAGCCATGAGTTATGGATAAGAGGCAATCTCTCTGTGCATAACCACCAAACCTGGCTCTAACAATCTTTCTGGCCCCTCTTCCACAGATTTCCCTGAGCCATGTTGGTTTTTTTTTTAGGTCTACTTCAGTGATGAGGTCATGGGAGTCTCTGTATCTCTGGATATCTGGTTTGGTAGGAGTTGAGTGCTCTCTGTGTCTATCTCCTTTACCCTTGTGCTAGTACCAGGTTCACCAAGAAAGCAGCACTCTTGTTGGTTGCCCCAGTTACTCTTGGGTTCAGGTGGGGTCTGTTGATGTGTTATGGGGTGATTATCTCCATTTCAAAAAGATAAGTAAATTCTCCAGTGGAGAGTGAAGTCAGCACCAGATAAATGGGATAATCATCTATTACTTTAGAGATAATTTAATAGGTGTTGGCCCTCTTGTTGCCCATAATTGGTGGGGGCTTAATAATGGAGAGCAGGCTTAACTTTGGAATATGATCCTGACTTGTTTCCCAGAACCAGCTATGGATTCTGTTCTGTTGAAAGGACACATTAGCCAAATCAAGAGCAGTTGGTTACCCACTATGGCCATGTACCACTATTTTACTTGTATGAGCATCTCATCAAGTTGTTTGATGCTGAGTAGCTAAAACCATTAGCTGCTTGGACAGATGTTGGCCATTTACTTCCAGTTGCTCATGTAGCACCTTCTGGCAGTAGATGAGCTAACTGTCTGGGGACTGACTTTCTTCCAAATTTCAGCCAGGTCACTCTGTATTCCATATCAACAGCATATGGTATCTCTCAAAATTCATATGGAGAGGCAGAAGACCTCAAATACCCAAGCCATATCCTCAGAAAAAAAAAAAAATTCTAGAGGCATCACCATACCTGATCTAAAGCTAACTTACAAAGCCATAGTAATAAAAACAACTTGGTACTGTCATAAAAACAGGATTATAGACCAATGAAATAGAATCAAGGACCCCAACTTTGGGTCAAGTAACTACAGCTAATTGGCATTTGATTTGACAAAGGCCCTAAACAATGTAGGCTGGAAAAAAGATAGCATCTTCAACAAATAGTGCTGAGCAAACTGGATAACCATATGCAGGGAAATGAAACTTGATACACACATCTTGCCATGCACAAAATCAAGCCCAAATGGATCAAAGAACTCAATATAATATAAGACTGGAAACTCAGCTACTACAGGAAGAAAAAATTGAAGGAACTTTACATGATATAGGAATGGGAAGACTTCCTGAACAAAAGACAAGTAGCTCAGTAGCTTAAACAATCACTCAACCATTGGGATTGAATGCAGCAGAAAAGTTTCTTCACAGACAAACATACATTAAGCAGAACCAATACATTACCCACAGAATGGGAGAAAATTTTTGCTGGATATTCAATGGACAGAGGCCCAATTTCTAGAGTCCAAGGTTTTGTATAGCTGGATTGTATGGTAGTTCTTCTTTAATCTATGCAATTTTCCATAACGAGTTTGGTAGTGGGTGAACTTATTTATATTCTCACCATCAGTATGCAAAGGTTCCTCCTCCTACACACATACCTTGAAAACTTTTATTATGTGTCACTTTTATTTTTTAATTATTATTCATGTCAAGCTCTCACTAGTCTTTGGCTAAAAGAGGGGTTACATACATCAAATTCTCCCTAAGTTAATAATGCTTATCCCATTTAAACTATGCTGACTTAACTCTCCATTGAATAATCACTTCTTCTTTTTAGAAGGTAGTGAGACCTGAGGAAATAAACTACCCCTTGCACTTCAGCCAAGCCACAGATGAATCCACAGAGGAATGGGGAGATGAGCAAGAGTGCTGCTTCCTTGCTGTTCCTGATAATCAGCACCAGTGTGTAGCAGACCCTAAAGATACTCAACACAAACTAAAGTAGAGTTCCAGAGGCTCCTAAGAGTGTATCACTGAAGTAGACTTAAAACACACTCACCATGGCTTGGGGAATTTTGCGGAAGAGGGGGTGGAAAGATTGTAAGTGCCACAGGTTGAAACATCATGCCCAGAAGCATTCCCTCTCCCAAAAAATAACTGACTACTGCTACCACAACAAATAAACCACAATCCCACAGGGAATACTTGCAACCCCACTGAGGTGTGTCCCCAAGGAACCAAACGCAGGGGCAAGGGGGATGAGGATACCAAAACATTATGTATCCATACAAAACATATTATTGTTAATAATAATAATAAAGATAAAAATGTAAAAAAAGAAAAAAATGACTACAATTTTCAAGATACTGAAGTTGGAGAACTGTGCCAGAAATGAAAATTGCTTGCAAGTTAGTTCCTTGTTCTACCCCAAACTACAATATGTCTTGTAGACATGCTTATTCTAACTCATGCAGCAAACTCCACAGTGCACTTCTTTCTCTGAATCTTTTACAAAGAAGTCTTTCTAAAGAAAGCAACTTACATTGCTTGTGTTGTGCAATATGTTGTTCTCCAATAATTTTTACATTACCATACTGGAAATCTAGCCTTGAAATGAAAGTTGTTTATGAACTAGCTCCTTGTTCTCTGCCAAACTAGAATATATCTTCTAGAGATGGTAATTGAAACTCACATGGCAAACTAAACCATGCACTTCTTTGTCCACAGCTCTTAGTTTGTAAAGAGAATATTCTCAACAAAGCTCCTCACTTTCCTTGCATCATACAATATGGTGTTCTGCAGCCATTTTTTTTTTTTACCTAACTTAGAAAATTAAAATAGAAACAATTCACAAACTACATGTTAGTCTTAGAAAGAATTAAAGAATGACTTTTACAATTGTTGCCTTCTAAGACATACCTTTCTAATAAACTAGTACAAAAATTCTTGCAAGTTTGCTCATAAACATTGCAAGTAAAAACAGTTCACAATCATGGTTTCATACTATAAGATGGACTGCAATTTGAATGTTACTGAACTTGGATTAGTAACCCTGAAATGGAAGTTCATTATTAATTTGCTCCTTGCTTTATACCAAACTCAAATATGTCTTCTAGACATTGTAATTCAAACTCATGAGAAACTCCTTAGTTTTCTCTGAATGTCTTCATTCATACAGAAGGCTTTCTATACAAAGTGCCTTACTTTCAATGTGTCATACTATATGCTGTCTGGCAATCATTAGGATACATTACTTACTTTGAGTACTAAATAAAACACAAAATTAATTTACAA